>NC_090185.1:36446419-36805169 GCF_024679245.1 Pseudorasbora parva | reverse complement strand
GCCACCTTGAGAAAATGAACAAATTTCTTTGTTCTTGTAGAGTATGTTCCAAGCTTAAATCCAGTACTGCATTTATAAACGTTATTTATCACTGTTTCCGATGCTCAAACACATTGTAATCCCCTCCAGTTTGCTTGTCCTGGCACAGTCAAAAAAGGTTGTGCTTCCCTCATTGCACTTCACTACACCCAAGGGGGTAATCTAGCCCTCGGAAAGCATACCTCCCATAGGGGCGGCCATTGCTAACCAAGCCATCACCTGCTGTTAGCATCCCATTGACTCCCATTCTATTTTGAGTCACTTTGACGGTGAATAACTTTGCTTCTGATGCGTTTAAAGACTTCATTTGTCCATTGTTTATTTATAAAGAAACACATACATAAAAGGCTCCATTACCTTGTATCTTACACTATCACCCTGTAGAAGCTGTTTTTGTAAAAATAGGCTAACGATTACGTCATAACCAACGCGACTCTGACGCACAGTTGAGAAATTACCGTATAGACCTGAGGAGACGCTCAGAAACAATCTTTTACTGTCTATGAGGCATTTGGGGGGACGTGGAGACATAAAGTCTGATAAAGTCAAGGGGGAAGAATGGGGAGAAGCCCATAGTGAGCCAAGAGCAACGGGACAAAACATTTAAACAACGTGATTCAGATTTCACTCTCCACAACTACTAGAAGTCTTATAACTGTTGGACAGGTTGCTTATGTCACATCTACGTCCTCAAGCTCAGTCTGAGCCTGCGCAGTTCGCTCAGCCATCAGGAACTAAGTGCTTCTAACTGACTTCAGTTCTCGCCGTTGAAGTCTATGGGGACGCTCTGTCCATTTCTTTTACTGTCTATGGCTGTGTCTGCGTCCTCCGGAGGTCGCATTTGAAGGCTGAATACTTTATAAGGCTGTCTTATTTCAAAAAAGTGACAAGTACACTCCAAATGCGACCTTCGAATGCGTCCTTCTTTCACAGGAATTCGGAGTGTGTGCATGAGGTTAAGCCTTCGCGGCTGGAGATAACCCACAATTCTTTGAATCGCCGTTAACAACCGTCATATATATTTTTTTATATTATATGAAAAAAACTGCACCACTGCCAGATATACATGTGAGCGTAGGTGTGGTGTTTAAAATGTAAGTTCAAGCTTGTTTTTTTTTTTTTAAGCTCTATTACCTTAAACAGATAGTTGTGGTAAACAGGATTACAACGCTTTAGGGCTTTTAAAACGTTTAGAACAGTACATTGCTGTCAAGACAAGAAGCATTTCATAGTAATTTTAAAGTTATAAATAATTTTCATTCATATAAACTGCCATGAGTGCGCAACGAGGCTGAACGTGTTGTCCTAAGAAGGACGTCTCGTTTAATTCTGATCGAGGACACTCCGTATACTGCATCCTACACAGGACGGGTCCTCTGGAGGACGCAGCCTTCGAAATTTAATGAAATGAGACACCGCTTGTGACTACACCTGGCTTCACTTACTCCCTGGCTGCCTATATACCGATTAAACTCACACTGCACCCAGTGTCCAGCAGTGGAACTACAACAGATTATAAATGGAGCATAATGGCTCTTACAATGACCTACTAAATATGAACTGTCAGGCCTTTAGGAAAGGTTTATTACTTCTTATTTAAAAAAATAATAATAATTGTGTATGTACAATTAAGTGTAAGTTGCTTATCTTGAAATATTACTATACAATCTATTCTGACCATATAAAAATCAAGGATTTCACAGCAAAAATACTGCTGGAAGCACAAGCTGAAGGTGGACGTTTGTACAATTATACCAAAAACCAATTATCTATATTAGAGACTATCAAGGAATGTAGGCGTTTGTGTGTGACAGGTTTATTATCATATTTCTAATTTAGAGGCCTTACTGTAACTCCAGCTCATATTTACACTGCATACACCTAATGCCAATGTCTTGGCTAACTGATAAAAAAAAAAATGAAATATCACATTGACATAAGTAGTTAGACCTTAACTCAGTATTTGGTTAAAACACCTTTGGCAGTAATTACAGCGTCAGGACTCAAGCTGGCCATCGGGACCATCTTTACAGCCTCAATTATTTTTTGAGTCTAAATACCAAGCTTTTCATACCTGGATTTGGAGATTTTCTGCCATTCGTCCCTGCAGATCCTCTCAAGCTCTGACAGGCTGGATGGTGACCATCGCTGGACAGCCATTTTCAGGTTTCTTTAAAGATGTTTGATGTCTCCTGTTGTCTTGGCTGTGCGCTCTGGGACAGTCCTGTTAGAAGGTCAATCTTTGGCTCATTCTAATGTCTTAAATGCTCTAGACCAGGTTCTTCTGCTCCTCCAGTCCCTGCCTGTGAAAAACATGATGCCCTACCGTAGGGATGGTGTAGGTGATGATCGATACCTGGTTTCCTCCAGAGATGACCCTTTTAATTGAGCAAATGGACAATCCCAGAAATCGGGTTGTTTGAATGGTTCCATTCACTGGGTTCAAACAACACAATTTCTGGGTTTGTTCATTTCCAACCCAACTTGTGTTGTTTTTAACCCAGTGTTTTTTTTAGAGTGAAGCTGAACAGACCAGAGATCCTAGTTTTTTTTTTTTTTTTTTCCAGTCTGAGAAACTAATTTGAGGCTTTCATGTGTCATGCTGCCATAAAGCTCAGTTCAGTGGAGTGCTGCAGTGATCGTTGTTCTTCTGCAAGTTGCTCTCTTATCTACACACGATCTCTGGCGCTTAACTAAAGGACCATTGGGTTCTTGGTCACCTCTCTTACAAAGGCCCTTCTCCCCAGATTGTGCACTCAGTGTGTTTGAGCGACCAGGTCTGTTCCAAACTTCTTTTAGTAAGAATTATGGAGGCCACTGTGTTCTTGGGAACCTTTACTATAGCAGAAATGTTTTTTTGTAGTCTTCACCATACTTGACTTTTGGTCTGATATGCATTCTCAGCTGTTAGGCTTTATATAGGCAGGTTTGTGCTTTTCCAAACGATATCCAATTCATTGGATTTGCCACATGTGGTCTGCAGTCAAACATCAGAAACATCCTTCATGTGCCGTTTAAGTAAATTCAACATCTGCAGTGAATCTGCAGTGAATTAAAAAGGAAAAAAAAAATCTTAATATGTACATTCATCCATCTAAAATATGTTTTTCTTCAAACTGGAAAGAGACACTGTCCTGCTGTTTCCATAGCTCATTATGCAAGAAACTTTTTTTGAGCACCAGACCAGCACATTAGAAGGATTTCTTAATGATTCTTTAACAGGTTTCCATAATGGCTGCTGGAAATTAGGCTTTGAATTACCATCCATAAGATTAGAACTTCCTTTGAAAGTGTGTGTTTGATGTCCTCTTGTGAGTATAAATAAAAGGGAATAAATTTCATTATAAATTGTCTGTCTCATGTCTCCGGTAGGATGTCTCCTCACATTCCTGCAGTAAAGAACCGTGTACATCAGCCATCACAACAGGCCTCTCGCCAAATGATGGAGGAAATGGGGCGCACTCCGTTATTAGACTATGTGCCCTACCTGCGTACAGACGAAGTTTATCAAATGGACCCCCTGGCTCCGCTCTCCAGACCCTCGACACATGAAGCCCAACAGAGAATCAACACAGGTCAGTGAAATATGGCTTTTAAACCTCTGCGGTATGCGCTCATTACACCGGACAAATCCATTCCACAGTAAAGGGGGGGTGAAACACTCAGTTTCAGTCAATCTCATGCCAATCTTGAGTACCTATAGAGTAGTATTGCATCCTTCATATCGCCGAAAAGTCTTTATTTTTATTACATTTATAAAAGAAATATAGGCTGTACCGAGTCTTTCTGGAAAAAAAAACGAGTGGCTGGAGGCGTATCGAGTGGGCAAAGCTAACGAATGACGAGCACACCCAAACCCAAGTATGCTATCGATCGGATTCAGCTAATACATGATCCAGAATCAGACTGAAATAAATTGAACAGGAGAAGCAGCAACAGCAGGACGTCCATCTCTGTGGTATGTACTGTATTTAGTGGCCTGTCAACGTTTGTGTGTCTTTACTCGCAGATTATGAGGACATGATTCGGTTTATGGACTATTGTATGCTACTAAACCTTAGCAGTAGCAAGCAAAACGGTTTTGCACGTCAGACTAGTGTAACGTTATACAGAGAACAACAATGGAGTAACCTTTAGCACATTTGAATGACGAAGCACGCGATCGTGTCGTTTACTGATGTTTACTCACGCGCCGATAGCCAACAGCACAGACATTTGAAGCAGTTTTACTCACCGGCTGCTTCCAAAGCAGGACCGAACCTTTATCGCTGGGACCGCTCCGTCAAAAACACACTTCTTTGGTATGATTTGGTGAAGTCCTGTGACGTGGAAATCCACTTTGAGACACGACTGAAACGATGTTGTGAAGCTTCCCGTCATTTCTGCGTTCAAATCGGTTCAAATGCAGCGCTGCCTTCCCGGAATGCTGTGCTGAAGCGTTGAAGTCGCTCGACGTCACCCATAGGAATAAAGTGGAGCGCGGCGCGTCATAAGTGTTCACGGACGACTGGATCTGTATCTGAGACTGTTTACGGCGTGCATTTCCTCTCTCGCTCTAGTCACGCGCGCGCACGCTACAGGGAGAAGATCCCGTACGGCCCATACAAGGACCTTCCGCTCTATTAACGTCAAGCCGAGCCATACTCGAAAAAAACTCTGCGAAACTTGTGAGAAACCGGAAGGAGTATTTTTGACACAGAAATACTCCATCAAACGTCCAACATTAGTTTTTGAAACTTTGTCTATGTTTAGGATGGGAATCCAAGTCTTTAACAGTGTAAAGAGCTCAGCATGCATGAAACAGCATTTCACCCCCCCCCTCCCCCCCCAAGCCATAACTCTGTGTGACTGACCTCTTTGTGTGTTCTTGATTTTATGACGACACAAATTCAACAATTGGTGAAATATCTCCTCTAAAACATCCCAACCGTCAGTGTTTTGCTAAAAAAAAAATTGTTACCCAGAAAGTCTAATGAGACAAGCTTTGTGGATTTACTCACTTTTAGGTTGTTCCATCTTCCCTTCTTCAGTGGAGCACAAAAGCAAAGTTCTTGATATATCTTCAGAGTTCTTTACCATAAAACAATTCTTACCAATTGTCTGTCTAGCTCCAAAAGGAGTCTAAGCATTATAAAAGGACTATTTTGAATCTTAATGTGCATATACAGTATTTCTGCTTTGATCGTTAGTGATAATTCGTCACACAAAGCAGAGCTAAATACATTTTTTTTTTTTTTACTTTAAGTGAATATAGCACAGGAGTCAAGTTTATGATACTTTTTTTGTCCTTTCTGGAGCTTGATGCAGCAGCAAACATTCCTGGCTCCTTTAGGTGAGAGACTGATTTCAATAATCTGTAATGAAGACGATGTGGATGTGGTTTTTATTTGCAGTTGTGAGCGGCAGCAGACAGGGGTCACCTCTGGTCCAGCACGACCCCGACGCCCCTAAAAGCACTGAAAGGCAGCAGGCTATACTGAAGGGTCTGTCCGAATTAAGACAGGTAATGCTCCGACCCAAGCTCAGGATGGTTTTCTTCTATGATACATTACCCGTTTCCTATCTTTCTTTGATGCAGACATATCTGCAAGAGGTTTTTTTTCTTGTTGTCATATGAAATGTTGATTTCTTTTATTTTAAGGGGCTGCTGCAGAGACAACGAGAGCTAGAAACCAGTCTAAACCCGGTCCTGCAAACGCAACACAAAAACTACTTTTCACCTTTTAGACCTGTGTGATCCAAAGCTGCTTCCCAACAGGACCAAGCCAGCACTTTATATTATTAACAATGAAACTTGCTTTTAAGGAAGGAGATGTTGCTACTTGAAAAATGAATGGAGTGTAATACATCAGTCTTGCGTTGTATTCTGGGTTTTGGGGTTGTTTTTATGGCTTGAATGTGACTTTTACAATTTTCTCTAAATGTGAATTGCATGTATTTAAAACCTTTTACATTAAACTTGAAGTTGCTCATCTTATCATCTATTGAACATACTTTTTTCACCCTGGTTTAAACAAATAATATTACTTCTGAGTAACAGCTACCTAAATATTTCAGCAACATGGACATTCATTAATTTACAAAGATTGGTTGTAAAGTTGTTTAATGTTAATCGGCTTTATAAAAATAATACTAAAACCAAGGCCTTGAGCTTTTTCACAAAAGGGAAAAAAAACCAACATGTCAGCCCGACCAACATGCAAAAGCAAACTACAAATATAATGTTTTCTGAAAAATATTGAAATGAATCTATTTTTCATTCACTTTCAGTGAAAACCTGGAAAAGTTTCATTTCTCTCATACAAAAGACAAACTGAAATTTTCAGTTGTAAACCTGTTGAAAACTATCTACACACATTGCTGGTTCACCAGCCACCAAATCCTCCCCTGTTGGGACGATAAGCGTTTCCTTGGAATGCCGGATTTCCCTGCCAATTCTGGATGTATGGAGAACTCTGGAGCTGCTGTACGTCCATGCCGTAGCGAGCAGCCCAAAGGCCTGATGCCGACCCCTGTGCCAAATGGCTCCACGTCATCTGCATGTTGTTATTATTAGGCAAGAACCCTCTCAAGACTGGAGGCCCTAGGTTGTTGGAGACCGTGCAGTTCAGAAGAGGATGTCCAATAGTACCATTGTGAGATACAAATCTAGTGCCGTTCAGACCCATGGGGCTCTGTGTAGCTGATATAAAGCCATTTCCCTGCAGTGATGGATAAAAAAAATTGCTAGGTGTGGGAAATAAACCGCTGCTCCTGCATTGGCTCTTGACGGGTTTGTCAAAGGAACTAGTATTACGCACTGGTATCATCTGGGCGTTCTCCAAGATGCTGCTTCCATTGGATGCTTGACCACTACCAACGTTGCTCCCAGCATTAATCATGGCTGAACGGGTGTCCATGGAGCTTGTACTTGATTTCTCCCAAGTTTCTGGATTATTTAATATATTGCTGGTGTTCTCCGCCGCTGTGATCGGTGCAGCTGTAGGTGTGGCTGGTTGGAAGCTACACGCCACTTCTCCTATCTGGCCCATTTCAGGTCTAGCTTCAACAGAAGATGCTAACTCTGCTTTTCCAGAAGCACAGGTCAGTGGAGCCCCAGTGAATGCTGATTCAGTTTTGTTGGAAGTGCAGGAGACTTGTGACTCTGGTAGAGAAGCTGACAGACTGGGGGTTTCGGAGGAGTACTGAGGATAGGAATCTGACAGATCGCTAAGGCCGAGGAAGCTCTGGTGAGGATTGACCCGAAAAGAAGTCTCTGAAATTTCACCTGTGTCTGACTTTGCAAGCATCCTGGACGCCTTGAATTGAGAAATTGCTTCACTGAGAGCTTTAAAATCTAATTCTTCAGTCATCTCGCTGCTTGCTGTGGGCGCAGGAATTGTGTTTGCTTGGTCTTGAAGAGAGGGTTCGGAGACAGGAGAGTACGGCTCGGTCACAAGTGACGGATGTTGGTCTGTAACAACATGGCTCAACTTAGTTGAGACAGACACACTGTTATCTGAAGAGTCCAGGTCCGAGTCCATTGACATGCTATCATCTCTCACTACAGGGACAAGAGAGAGGTTACAGGCCATCAACAGTCAGAATTTCAAATCAATTGCAACATTTAATAAATACACAGTAGATAGTAAATTGGTTTTAAAACCATGATTGTAACCAAATTTGGTTCTACAATATTCTGCACTTTAAAAAAAAAGAGATTATTACAGAGACAAACCTGTAAAAAGTTTTATTTTTTTAGAATATACCATTAAAATGAAGATTTTGGTACAGTGACAACTTGGTACCTTGATTGACATTTTTTTAGTTCATGTTTTTAATTGGTCATTCTTCAAACACAATACAATGTCTGTACAAATATTTTTACTGTCAGCTCTTCAATGTCTAGTTCTGTTTTAATGAGAGGAAACTGCACCAGACAAAACACTGACCAATCATGTGACTTGCAAAAAGACATTTTGTTCATAAAATCAAGTGACTGAAAATGAAAAGAAAACCCCTTATAAACACAGAAGAAAACCTTACTAGTTTGGAAAGGCATGAGGCCAAGTACAGTCCGGTCCATAAATATTGGGACATCTAATCTTTTTGGCTCTATACACCATGGATTTGAAATAAATGTCATGTGCTTTAACTGCAGACTTTTAACTTTAATTTGAGGGTTTTTGCATCCAAATCAGGGGAATGGTGTAGGAATTACAATAGTTTGTTGTATATGTGCCTCCCAGTTTTTAAGGGACCAAAAGGATTGGGACAATTGGCTGCTCAGCTGTTCCATGGCCAGGTGTGTGTTATTCCCTCATTATCCCATAAACGGTTTCTGTCAATTCTTAATATGAGATCCAAAGAGCTGTCACTATCAGAGAAGCAAGCCATCATTAGGCTGAAAAAACAAAATCCCATCAGAGAGACAGCAAAACCTTTAGGTGTGGCCAAATCAACGGTTTGGAACATCCTTAAAAAGAAAGAACGCACCGGTGAGCTCAGCAAAAGACCCGGAAAACAACTGTGGTGGATAACCAAAGAATTCTTTCCCTGGTGAAGAAAACCCTTCACAACAGTTGGCTAGATCAAGAACACACTCCAGGAGGAAGGTGTGTGTGTGTGTGTGTCAAAGTCAACAATCAAGCAAAGACTTCACCAGAGATAATACAGAGGGTTCACCACAAGACGTAAACCATTGGTGAGCCTCAAAAACAGGAAGGCCAGATTAGAGTTTGCCAAACAACATCTAAAAAAAGCCTTCACAGTTCTGGAACAACATCATATGGACCGATGAGACCAAGATCAACTTGTACCAGAGTGATGGGAAGAGAAGAGTATAGAGAAGGAAAGGAACTGCTTATGATCCAAAGCATACTACCTTATCGCAGAACTGCTCCCAAGAATTTCACCACTATAGCACTTGTTTATATGGTTGCGTGACAAAGTGATTTGATTGATTGGTCAGTGAAGCGTGGTGGTGGTAGTGTCATGGCGTGGGCATGTATGGCTGCCACTGGAACTGGTTCTCTTGTATTTATTGTAGATGTGACTGCTGACAAAAGCAACTGGATGAATTCTGAAGTGTTTCAGGCAATATAATCGACTCATATTCAGCCAAATGCTCCAGAACTCATTGGACGGCGCTTCACAGTGCGGATGGACAATGACCCGAAGCATACCGTGAAAGCAACCAAAGAGTTTTTTAAGGGAAATAAGTGGAATGTTATGCAATGGCCAAGTCAGTCACCTGACCTGAATCCGATTTAGCACGCATTTCACTTGCTGAAGACAAGACTGAAGGGAAAATGCCCCAAGAACAAGCTGAAGAGTTGCAGTAGAGGCCTGGCAGAGCATCACCAGCGATGAAAGCCAGCGTCTGCTGATGTCTATGCGTTCCAGACTTCAGGCTGTAATTGACTGCAAAGGATTTGCAACAAAGTATTAAAAAGTAAAAAAGTTTGATTTATGATTGTTAATCTGTCCCAATACTTTTGGTCCCATAAAAACTGGGAGGCACATATACAAACTGGTGTAATTCCTACACTGTTCACCTGATTTGGATGTAAATACCCTCAAATTAAAGCTAAAAGTCTGCAGTTTAAGCACATATTGTTCATTTCATTTCAAATCCATTGAGGTGGTGTGTAAAAAAATATAAGAATTCTGTTGCTGTCACAATATTTATATGGACCTGACTGTATATGATGTCATTTTCAATAAAAGACTAAAGACTGCTAAAACTACTTGACAAAATGGCTACCGGCATGTTGGTGGGCAAAATAAATTGCATTCAAAATTATTGGCAAAATACAGAAATTTTAGTTTTGCCTATATTTATAATGCGAAAATACACAACCACACAATGAATTTGAATTAAGAAAAATGTCCATTCTAGAAGAGGTGTATTTAAGATGTTGTACTACGCTTTAGCAGCATCCGTCACCTGCTTTAGTTCTGCTGCCTTTTGCAATTATTTATTTTCATCTACCATAAAATACAGAGCAAGTTTAAGAAAAACGGAGATAAACGTTTTATCAAAATACATTTATTGGAAGATTTTTATATGTACACATTTGAGTCTAACAAAAGATATTATTAATACCAGTTCACTATATTTTAGGGGTTATTTCTATTTTGGGTTTTTGGTTGAAACAATTGCAAAGTTACGGTTCCAAATACAAACACTTTTCTGTATTTACACACTAAAATAGAACAGTTCTTTTTTAAGACATGTATAGCGTTCTGGAAACTTCTACATCTGACTAATCAAAATCTACAGACATCGATCTTCACACCTGCAAAAAGGTTACACACAGGGTCCAAAACACTCAAAGGTAAATGAAACAAGTTTCTGGCTGCTCTCTTTCTTTCAGTAACTGCAGCTGATCAATGGTTTATAAGCGTGTTTGTACACCTGGCTTGTTTGGAGTGTTTTGGTGCATTTCCTTCCTTGGTTTGGTTCGTAAAGGCATATTTGAACATGGCTATCAGATCTGCATCAACATAATCAGTTCGAGATCGCCATATATAATGCAATTGATCAGCTGGACATAGACCAATGAGAAGGCGCACATGTGACTAGAATAAACACATTCTGGTGCGTTTTGAATTGTTGCCTTGTGAAAGCAAACCAAACCAAAGGAAAAAAATGCCACATGATCATTTAAGTCAAAACAAAGCAAATGATCTACAGGTCTACTAAAGAAAAGGTTGCCATATGACACAGTTTATCGCCACAGATATATCTAGGATGGCTGTTTTTTTTCTCGTGAAGCCTACGTGGCAAAGTCTATGAATACCTCATATCTTAAAGGGGCTATATGTAAGAATACGCTTTTTTAATTGCCAATGTTTATACAGCTTGTAACGAAATTTGAAAAGCGAGACCTTCCTTGGCTTTTGATGAAAGCCTGTAGACTGATTTTCAATCATGTTGAAAAACAAAGGATGTGACCTAAACGTGCACTCCTGAAACACTCTTCCGCTCCCATTCATTTCTCTTCAAAACCTTCTGTACTCTAATGACATTAGCCCCTTTCACACAGCGGTAAATTACCAGAATGACTTTACCGCCAAATCCTTAAAAAGGCTTTTAACCAGTAAGAGACCGTTCACACTTCAGCAGTGAAACAACGGTAAATCCTGTGACGTCAGTCATCAGAAATGATCTTTAAACACTGCGCTGTTGTCTTCATCCGCCTGCATGAGACGAAGCACTTTTTTCTGTTCAATTTGACCAACTTTTGACGTTTGTGCCGTTTGACTTTTGGCAGAAGGGGATGATCGAACCAAATCTGATTGCAGTTGGACAGTATTATGAAAATTTTTAAGAGCAGAGCCGCAGCGCTGATGATGGAAAAGAAGGCTGGGTCTCGAGTGTGACGTTGTTGACACATTCTACTTAAATTATACCGGTCATTTTCATCACTGATAAAGTTACCACTTTCCTTACTGATAAATTGCCAGAGCTGATTTAGCAGTATTTCTGAAAAAGTCCTGTTCACAATCTCTTAACCGGTAGTTTACAGTAACGACTGTATGTGTGAAAGGGGCTACTATGCCATGCAAACAAAAGGGATTTATTTTAAACGATATTGCCAGATCCATATAGTCCCAAAAATACTTAATTTTAAAGACCTCATCTTTCAACATGATGCTGGTGAATTGCAGAGTGAGTCTCGTGTGTGTTACGTGCAATATTATAACAAGAGGGTGCACTTTTAGGACCGCCACAGTCTCAGGACTGCATTTCTAGGACCCTAGTGATAGTGCCATCTAGCCAACTATACTCCAACAGATGAGACCTGATTCAAACTTTTTTGAGCAGGCATGCACATTTTAAACTTAATTAGTTAACATATTTCAACAGGATTACCAATGGGTATGTTTAGGGTTAGAGGTTGATTAGGACAATATATCAATTAAACAATCAAACGACTAAATCTAGGGTCCTAGAACTGCGGTCCTGAAAATGCAGCCTGCGGCTTTGCAGGCAGATGATACTCGTAATGTGTGCGAGCGCGAGCTGTAGCTGTTGGTTGCAGTTCACTTAAAGGGTTAGTTCAACCAAAAATGAAATTGATGTCATTAATGACTCACCCTAATGTCGTTCCACACCCGTAAGACCTGAGGTTTGGTTTTCAATCCTCAAATAAAGATTCAAATGGTTATGAATCATCATATTGATTCATGATTCGAATCATGAATCAATACGCTGATTCATAACCGTTCAAATCTTTATTTGAGGATTGAAAACCAAACCGGAAGGGAAGACAATGCTGAATAAAGTCGTAGTTTTTGTTATTTTTGGACCCAAATGTATTTCTGATGCTTCAAGAGACTCTAATTAACCCACTGATGTCTCATATGGACTACTGTGATGATGTTTTTATTCCCTTTCTGGACATGGACAGTATAGTGTGCATACACTTAGATACGCTCTCGGGCTAAATATAAAATATCTTAAACTGTGTGTGAAGATGAACGGAGGTCTTACGGGTGTGGAACGACATTAGGGAGAGGAGTTAATGACAGACATTTCATTTTTGGGTGAACTAACCTTTTAAGTGAACACTGGTGCCGCTAAAAACAAGGGTTTCTGAATTCTACATATATCCCCTTTAAATACCAAAGATAATATAATAGGAAGAAATTCACAACGCCTTAACATTTCTGTGAAAGGAGTCGGCTCATCTCGTATGAAAACATTATAACCCCATTATTAATGGACAAAAAATATAAATGATAAAAAATACTCTACACAGTTTCAAGGTACTTAAAATCTGACATTCACTGGCAAGTGTTACAAAAATGCCATGGTTATATTCAGCGGTGTATGAATACAAAAGACCTGTTAATCCCAAAGGTAAACAAGATTTCTATTGGGTGCTCATCCATGTCCTTCCACTCCTCTTTCTTCAGCCTCGTCTTCTATTTTATCATGGCAAAATGCCAGCGTGTTTTTGTTCAGTACCTCTTTTAACTTTCAGAAAGCACAATTTTGTCCTGTCATTTTCTATTTTGATTGTTCATCAGTTCTCGAGCATCAACATGAATTTCCTTCTCATTGGGTACTCGTTTAGATCCCGTGTACAATCACAGTGACAGCAAGACGTGTAGTTTTGATGTTGTCAGATGGGTTTACCACAGAATCACTTACATGCTGGATCGGGAGTGGGGTAAACCTCAGCAGGCTGAATGCTGGCCACAGTTTCTCCACTGGCTAAACTGCTTATTACAAACTTTATGTCATCAACATTGGCAATAACGATGCCACTGCTTGAGTAGTGGGGGAACATCTCAAATTGGAAGCCTGTTGGACAGGATTTACACAAACATTACTTTCGTCATAAGCATTCACCAAAGCAACTGATTTCATAGCCATAAATCATGCTTGAATTCACCTTACAATACCAGGGTTTCTGCGGGTTTAATAAATGTAAATTTAAGACCTTTTAAAAAAAACTTTTAAGACCATTTAAAGAAAATTTAAGGAATAAACTGAAGGGAACAAATGTTCTCTAAATGTAAATGTCTAGGAAGCGCACAATGAGTAACATTTTCAACAGATCTCTATAACTTTTCAACTTATTTTACAAATGGATTGAGATAAATTTTATGATTAAAACAAGAACAAACATCTGCCAATAGGTTCATAATGCGGTGTGGCGGTTGTCATACTGACAGGCACAGCCCTCCTAAATATAGCTCAATAGGTTTAAGAACAATTATATAGTACTTATGTAATGAAACTGTCAAAAAAGTTTATAAAGCACCTGTAAGAAATATCAGGTGTCGTTGCTTGATGAATCTTGCTTGCAGATCCACTAGACAATCAAGGTCAGGTGCTCTACGTGATGGAGTGTCACAGTCATGATACGACAGGATTTCCACAATATGTCTCTTCTCATAAGCAGTGAGGATCTCGTACAAGTTCAAAGCCTCAGCTTTGAGCCTGGAGACAGAACAAACATAAAATGGTCTGTGCAGGGCAGTGTATGCAGTGCTATCAATCATGAACAGTGTTGGGGAAAGTTACTTTGAAAAGTAATGCATTACAATATTGCGTTACTCCCTTAAAAAGTAACTGAGTTACTTAGTTACTTTTTAAGAAAAGTAATGCTTTACGTTACTTTTTCTCACCTGGGCTGGGCTTGTTTTTTTTGTTTTGTTTTTTATAACAAAAAATATATATTTTTGTGCAAATAAAAAGACCTCTTCATAACAAAAAAAACAAAATTCACACATTAACAGTAGAGGGCGCAGCTCATCTCTCTTCCATTCTCAACAATGGAAGAATAGGACAAAAAAAAAAAGTTTTACCAATAAAAAAAATCTAGTAATTTTTGCTCATTGTTTAACTGAATCATCAAAGGTCTGCAGCAAATCGGTCAATAAATGTAGATTAAATGCTTACAAATATTTGTTTTATTTGACATTAAATTATTTGGAGGTTTGCATAGTCTGATTTTGCATTTCACTGATATTATACTTTTTGAGGAATACTGAATCTTTATTGTGCAAGTGAGATGAGGAAATGCTCAATTTTTTTAAGAACTATAATAACTATCATCATGTTTACACACAACGCCTCTGCACTTACTCTTGATTTCTCTCAACATGGGGACAGGAGAGCTGTCTGTCTGTTGCGCTACTTTTTTGCAAAAGTAACTCAGATATGTTGTTGCTTTACTAGTTACTTGAAAAAGTTATCTTATTACGTAACAAGTTACTTGAAATTCGATACCCCCCCAACACTGATCATGAAAAAAAAATGGTTTGTGCCAGGGTGACGGTTTAGTGGCAAACCTGCTGTGCTCTCTGAGCTTCTTGTGTGATTTGAAGTGTATCCTCCACCTCCAGGGGTTCTGAGGAGAGTTGAGCTGCTCAATGTGCTGGAGGATATCTTGAAGTTTCTCTAAAAACAGAAAAATTGCTTTGCTGGAACTTTTGTTGAAAAGTTATACTTCCTGGATACCTGAAAACATCCTGAAAGCGAGTTACCTGCTGTGATGACGGCCGGATTCAAGACATGCTCATCTGACACAATGAAACCCCCAGACTGAAAGAGTTCATTGTAGGTGTGGTTCTGAATGTCACTCAGGCTGTCTATACCAGCAAAGCTCACAGATGGATGTTTCTTCAGAGAAACTAAAGAAGGTATCTATGGGTAGAAAACACAACATCTGTGGTTTTCCAGTTTATGGAGCTGGGTTCCTAAATTCAGAGAGGATCATCATACTCTTCAACAAATCCATTCAAGAGCTGTGAATTACCTTGTGAACCTGTGTGGCGATGTCCATATTCTGAATGATGACCAGTAGTTTATCCTGACTATTGCTTTTCTCAAGGAAATCATGAGGGTTACACTCCAAATCCCCCAACTTTTTCAAATATTCCTGTTACAAATGTCAGAGCAGGGTTAGTATGTATTCAGATCTCCAGGCAACTTAAAGTTTGACTCGTTTAAACATCCATCTAAATTTGTTTAACACTTGACCATACGTTTAACTAACATTAAAGCCACAATTCCACCTTTTTTCCAAGTCTGTGAAAATGTATGTCTAATTGGCTATCTTTACACCTGATATTAAAGGAATAGTTCACCCTAAAAAGGTATTTTAAAGATTGACTTTCAAAGTATTTTTTTCCTACTATGGAAGTCAATGGGAACCACCAACTGTCTGGTTACAGACAATCTTTAAAATATCTTTTGTGTTCAAGCATAAAAAAGAAACTCATACAGGTTTGGAACAAGTTGAGGGAGAGTAAATGACGACAGGATTTTCATTTTAGGTTGAACAATCCCTTTAACATCCAATTTCAAGCGGACAGCACAAAGGTGCAAAGCTGGTCCAAACAACAGCAGAACAAACTAAAGGCAAGAAATTATTCTGCTCATAGATGCCACCTATGTCACTACCAAACATAACGCCGCCATATTTACGACCGTATTTACGCTCATATTATTCTCACATGCAGTTCCAGATGCAGCGTTTTGACTGAACCTCTTCTGCTTCTGCTGCATGAGATGAGAACACATTTTTATAATTTTCTGGGTCTTAAAAGAGTCTGCGTTTGGGATATCCCATGATGTCCTTATTTCATGCTAAACACATTTACTGGATGCATTTAAATCTGCTTTAAGTTTGTGTTTTTGTCACCTATAACACATGTGCACTTTAATAAGCAGGCATAAAGCAGGTTAATGCTTTTACATGCGCACTTTAATCGGGGTCAGAGGCGCAAAAAACTACCTGTGTCGACCGGTTTAAGACCTTACTCTGATAAAAGAAAACGGGTTACCACGTTTACATGACTGTTCATTGTCACCTCAATCGAAACGTGCATGTAAACGCAACCGCTGTCATTGTAGTTAAATTTACAGGCTTTTATCTTTATCTTACTCCCGAACCGAATGAATCAAAACCGAATCTCCCGGACTTTTCCTGAGTCATTTTTGATTAATTGAAATATCAAACATCAGATAATCTCAATCAAACACAAGCTCATAAACACATGGCAGTATGAAGCCTCCAAAGAGAACATACCAAAAGTATACAATTCATCCATTCATTCAGAAACACAAAACATCATCCCTTTATGATAGTACAGGAAGTTATGATAGTACTTTATGATAGTACTATGAAATAATAATGTTTATTATTTAACACTTTTGTTCTTCATAAAATAATAAAATACCAGTTCGGGGGTTCCTCTTTCAGCTGTTGTCGCAGCAATCTGCACAACATATTGCAGGCATTACCGAGACAGTCGGCTGTAAAGATGGCGACGCAAAACTATAGTGACGTCATGTGACCCTAACAAATACTGAAAGTGTCCATCTGCAACAGTTATATAGGCACATATTTTGAACACAGCCTTTAAATGACACAAAAATACTGCACTATTGACCAGGTTTGTGTTGGTCAATGGAGCAGTTGTTTTCAGTTCCTTAAAATAGCAATTCGCCAACAATAAGCCTGAACACACCTAAGCCCCTTTCACACTGCACGTAGGACCCGCAATATTCCCGAAACATTGCCGGGTCTCCTTCTGTGTGAAAGCAACCACGTCCCGGAATTGATTACCGAATTGAACCTGGGTCGGGGACCTAGTAACATTGCGGGATTCGACCCCTGACGAGCGCTGTGTGAACAAAAGCCGAAACTATTGCCGCAACGTGTACGTAGTTATCGTGCGACTCCTAGAGCTTGTTTTTTCAATAATACAACCCTGCAGTGCCAGAAGAGCTAGTCAGTGTTTTAAACGCAGAGAGTGTTCGTATACAAAAGAAACTAAAATTAAACAAGCAGAAACGTGCGCAAACTGGACACAAGTCGAGACCACGGAGCTCCTTACTATCCGCGCTGAAGCTGAGATCGCTCGCCATTATACGTCACATCCGGATGTCACGTGTCAACTCGACCCGGGACCGTTACGGGTTGTGTGTGAAAGCGCACATATTACAGCAGTGTGAATGGACCAAATCTAGCGGCCCGGGAACAAATGCCGGGTCGCATTATCCGTGTATTTGCCGGGATCGCAGTGTGAAAGGGGCTCTAGTTTTCAGACCAGCACACCCATGGGTGAACAGATGGGTGCAAGTGCATTAGCCATTTAAACGTGGCACAGGACAATAACCCTTGCATCGCACATGCTGTCTGATAGAGCCCATAGCGCCATAAGAAAGATGTACCTTTATTTCCCAGCAGACATCACTCTCCTCCTCATCCATGGACTGGATGTAGAAGTAAACCGAGTTCTTCTGAACTCCTTTAAGGATCTCCACCAGGTTACTGATCACATCTGGCTGTAGCTGATCAATGATACTGCTGAGGGCAGAATGTGCGTGCTCCATCGGGGCATCTTCAGCTGGGACGGCAGGGTGCGCCATCTGGCCCTCCACAGCTTCCGTAGTCTCCGCAACCGAACTACCGTTCATCTCAGGTGAGCCTTGACAAAGAGTATTAGTAGTGATGTTTGCTCCCTGGGTCTTTTGGCTCACCGAATCCTGCTCTAAAGGCCACGTCACTTGGGGAAGTTCGTGGACATCAGGGTCAGGCAAACTTGACTGATGTTGCGGTAGTGTCATTGAGTCAGGAAGGGCACTAGAAGGGGAACATGGTCTCAGAAATGACTCAAAAGTGTTGGGTTCAGTGGTTGAAGACAAGGAAGCACAAGGATTAATGTCGGAGGACGTATCAGGGACATTCGAAGTAACTTCTGTAGCAGAAGACGAGGAAGACACGGCTTCTTGAGCTGCATGGGGTCCACTGGCATGCTGGGAGTCTATGAACATCTTCAGGCTGTCGTGGAAAGAGCTGATGTAGTTACTGACAGGAAATGGAGTAGTGAAGTTTGAGACGTAATCAGAAAGTGGCACAACTCTCCGAGTCTGCGGCGGTTCCCGTGAGCCCTGAGTGCTTAAGCAAGAAACATAATAAATTTGATTGCCCCTCAAAAGCTGCTCCACCTCACTGGAAAAGCCAGAGATTTGCTCATCGACTATGTGGTCAACACCACCGCTCAATGGAAGGGCTTCATTTGCAGGACAGTCCTTCAGTGTAGTCTCAGGAGGAGGAGGCGTAGGGTCTTCCTCCTCAACCTCCGCTGCAGTCTGTACATCCAGATCCACGGCTATGCTGCTGCTGTCGGGCTGATACGGGGGCGAGAGATCTTTCTTTTCAGGTGTGGTGTGTGTGGATACAACTGGGCTCTGAAGGAAACGTGGATCTTCAGGATAGTCCATCTTTCTTTGGGAATATCTCTCTGTTTTCAGACCTAGGCAAGGAATTAAGAAAAAAAAATTACCAATAAGAAACGTTACTGAAATGCTAAATATCTTTATAGTTTATTTTTGAACATCTCTGTCTAGTACTAATTCTCAGAAACAGTGGCTGCATCTGAAATCGCATACGCCCCCCTACTATATAACAGGCGAAAAACAGTATGTGACAAAAGTAGTATGTCTAAATTCACAGTAGTCATAAAACAGTAGGCAAAAATGACCCAGAGGATCTACACTGCCGGTCCAAAGTTTGATTGGTAAGAAATGTATATATTTATTCAGAGAGGATGCATTACATTTATCAAAAGTGAGAGTAAAGACAATTATAATGATGGAAATAATTTTGCTCTTTTGAACTTATTCAAAGAATCCTGAAAAGTTTTCAACACTAACAATAATCAGAAATGTTTCTTGATCATCAAATCATCATAGAATGATTTCTGAAGGATCATGTGACACTGAAGACTGGAGTAATGATGCTGACAATTCAGCTCTGATCACAGGAATAAATTACATTTTAACATATATCCAAATAGAAAACAGTTATTTTAAATGGTAATAATATTTCACAATATTACCGTTTTTTGTATTTTTAATAAAATAAATGCAGCCTTGGAGAGCATAAGAAACTTCTTCTAAAAACATTACAAATCTTCCCGATCAAAAACTTGAATGGCAGTGTAGTTCCGGTGAGATTCTGAAGTGTGAATATGAGGGACACTTTACTATCCCATGAGGCCACAAGAGACTGTAATTACTTGTTCAAAATGAGTACCTAATCAAGAGAGTGTGTGATTTTGGACACAGACAGTGGTGCATGTTCCCCATGAGACATTACTAATGTAATGAAGTGAGTACTGAACTTAAGGTGGCGTCCTAATAGCCAACTTAAGACAACTTGATTTGTGGCTGGAGGTCATTCAAACAATTTAAGACTCCCTCCAATTCTCCAGCAACTACATAAATCCGGCTTTCAAGAGGAAATGTGTCTATATATTGTATTCGTTAAAATGTCAACTAAACATCCAAATAAATTAAATTACTAAACTAAAGGCAAGAAATCATTGTATACTGAAAGTGCCCATCTGCAACAGTTATATAGGCACATATTACTAAACACAGCCTTTAAATAACACAAAAAATACTTTATAAACTAAATTAAGTATCTGCACGCATTAGCACAATATGACAATGGAAATGAGAGTTTTCTTCAGAGCGGCTGTACAGCCGAATCAAATTCTGTTTGTTATTTTCCTGTTTAACACCATGAAGCTGCTTTGAAACGATCGCCGTTGTAAAAAGCACTATATAAATAAAGTTGACTTGGCTTGTTAAATATTTTTGTTTAAAATATTTACCATCTTATATTTTGCATAATTGGATGTTTTTATATAAACACTGACAAAAACAAAAACTTTAAGGGTGGACGATATGACTACATATAACATTAATATAAGTGATCACCCTGATTTAGACATACCTATATTGTATTAACATAGTCACAGGCTAATTTGCTTTATGCATTTTCCCGGCATTGAAATCAGGCATACCGGTATAAATGCCAAGAAACATTCCTGGCTACATGCCAATATCCATGGATCACTGGATTATTGGTAAGTGGTTAAGAACTCTAATCGATTCCAACTTTTAGATTAAACCAGGGGCGTAGCCATCTTTTCAGAAGTGAGGGGGACAGAAATGTTGTAAATGCCTTTTTTTTTTTTTTCTACAGATATAATCTATCGCATGTCTTGCTTTTAATTTGGTAAGATATCAAATACACTGCTGATCAATAACCACTAATATCTATAATATTTTTTCTCCTATATTTTATGCCAATTTTATGATTGGTTTATGTACTTCAAACACTTCCATAGATGTTATGCAAAAAAAAAAAAAATTATATATATATATATAACCTGCATTTATTTGATAAAAAATGCAGTAAAAAACGTAATACAGTGAAATATTATTGTGATGTAAATCAGCTGTTCTCTTTAATATATAATAAAGTGCAATTTATTTGTGATCAAAGCTGAATTTATCATCATTACTCCAGCCGTCAGTGTCACTAATCATTCTCATGAGGATTTGATGCTCAATAAACATTTATGATTATTATCAGTGTTTAAATTTTTTGCTGCTCATGGTGCTGCTTCATTTTTGTGAAAACAACCATACCATTCTAACATTTTTGGTCAAATAAAAAAAAGAGAGAATTTATTATTTATCAAACATGCATTAAATTAATTACAAGTGATATTTTTAATATCACAAAAGATAATAATTTATTTAATAAATGCAAATAATTGCTATCCATTGAACTTTCTATTCATCAAAGAATCCTGGAAAATAGGCCTATCGTGGTTTCCGCAACATTTTTAAGCAGCACAACTATTTTCAACATTTTTTTTGATAATAATCATAAATGGTTCTTGATTATAAAATCCTCATATGACAATGATTAGTGAAGGATCATGTGACATTGAAGTCTGGACTCTGGAGTAGGCTAATAATGGTAAATTCAGCTTTCAGTTTCCATGTAAACACACTTGCCCGTGACTTTAAGAGGCGCGCTATCAACCGAGTTTAGAGAAAGCTGTCTTTAGCGTCCCTGTTAACTTGCCCGCCACCGTGCAGGGTAACGCCGGCTCGAATCCCGCTCGGAGCGGGTTGACTAGGATCGGGGAGACCCAGTAAAAGTGCGGGGGACGAAAATACTTTTTATTAAAAGTGCGGGGGACACGTCCCCCCCGTAATCTAGGCCCATGGATTAAACTGATAATCATATTGCGTTTTACATAGTTTCCCCTATTAACTCTAGTCATGCAGCAGCTCTTTTGCTCTTCTTGGATGTGTTCCAGCAGGAAAGTGATGTGAATGCATACCATTGGCTTTGTTGACTTAAAATGCATAATCATATAATATTGACCTTAAAAAAAAACTTTTTTGCTGATATTGACTTGGCAAGGTCATAAGACACAGTGTTCTTCAGGTCTTCATCAGTGACTTTACCTGTGATGGGTATTAGTACCCATGGGATTGTCTTCTCCCCGAGCAGGTTAACTCCACGCTGCTGTCCACCAGAATCTGAACAAGGGCTAAATGCTTCTAAACTACTCAAGCTCCCAGCGGTCTCCTCCTGAAACGGCAAAAACATCATCAAAATCCATACCTGGACTTCATGGCTTTTTAACCAAATCACTGGAGAAATGCAAACTATCATAAAAAGAAACAATACTTTGGCTAGATGCAAAACTAGCAGCTGTTATTCAGCTAAAGCACTTACACTAGGTGCGGTCAGGCTAATGGGCTAAATGCTATTCAAAACCCACCAAATCATGACCAAAATAAGACTAATCCAGTAAAAACTGTGTTCTGGGGTAACAGTGCAACAGTAGGTGCAGTAGTATTCAAACATCTGCTCCTGTTTTAGCTTTAAATGTATTAAATATTTTCATGGGACTTATTGCTCTTCATTCACCAGCAGAACAATGGCTTATAATTTAGGCCAGACTTCACTTATTTTACCTAACCGGAGAATAATCATATGGAGTTAAAGGGGTTAAAGGGTTAGTTCACCAAAAGATGAAAATTCTGTCATTAATTAATTAAAAATCATGTAATTCCAGGAGTCTGAGACAGGCTAGAATGAAATTAACGAATAAAGTCGTTATTTTTATGTGTTTGTTTTTGCACACAAAAAGTATTCTCGTCACTTCATTAAATTAAGGTTGAACCACTGGAATCACATGGACTATTTTAATTAATCTCTTTACTACCTTTCTACACCTTGAAAGTGTGAAATATTTTGCTGTCTATGGAGGGCTCAGAGCTCTCTTATTTCATCAAAAATATATTAAAGGGTTAGTTCACCCAAAAATGAAAATGTGATGTTTATCTGCTGACCCCCAGTGCATTTAAAGCCTCGTTTTCACCTCAGGAACTTTACCCAGGAACTTTTGGGTGGTACTCGGGTGAATGAAGTTCCGGGTAAATATTTCCCCCTCCAAACGGCCCTGCTCGCGAGGTAGTACTTTTTCAAAGTTCAGGAACTTTCGAGGGCGGGACTTGGGCGCTGAACATGCTGATTGGTTGAGCTCACGCAGCATTTTATTTCAACCGGCATTTTTAAAAGTCTTTTGTGAGGTTCGGTCTGCGTTCAGTAAATATCAGTCTTGCTCTCTGTCTGATGGCGCGCGTTCGTCTCAGCCATCTCACGTTCAATGTCCGTAATAGCTGATAATAATATACATTGTCATTTTAAATCTAGCTTTACAAGCTTTCTGAATATGCTGCTGAATCTCCATATTAGTGCTCTTTTCTGTCGTTGTTAATTACCTCTTTAGTAAACCTAACGTTATACATAACCAGCAAAAGCAGCACAGCTTGAATCTCTTCCATACTCATTATAAATTTTTTTACAGTCTATTTTTCACCATGTAAACGACCTGACCGATTACTCTTAAGTGTGTGTCCTTACATGACATGACCGCGCGTGCCGCACTCATTTTGGTTTACATGACATGAGGGGTAAACTTTTTATTTCGTAAGTTATGAAGATAATGTTGGAGTAATGACACAGTGTATATTGCCCCAGGCAGTTTTTACTTTAACTGTGCCTGACAGAAGATTTTTTTTCTGAGATGATTATTACACTTTACAACAGATAAATAGCTATAAATAATACTGTATTAGTCCTGGTGGCCGTTAAGAGTTGCTATGGCTACAGTAAACACATTCAGCTGCTGGAGAAAACAGCGGTGACATTTTTGATGCGGCAGACAAACTGCATGTGACAAAATGATTGCGATTGAAAGTCATCACAGATAACGTCTCATGTAAGCAGTCCACTAAATCTTTCAATCGGTACAAAAAATGTCATCATTTGCATCAGGAGCAGCAGGGTTTTTGTGCATGTTGTCTAAGCATGTTTTTTTGTTTTGCTCTCATAGAGTTGTTACCCATTCACATCATTATATGACTGGCACACAGCAACGGTTGAGTTAAAAATCTTCATTTGTGTTCTCCTGAAGAAACAAACACACCTACATGTTGGATGCACTGGGGGTCAGCAGATAAACATCACATTTTCATTTTTGGGTGAACTAACCCTTTAATTTGAGTTAGAAGATGAATGAAGGTCTTACGGGTTTGGAACGACGAGGGCGAGTAATTAATGACAATTTACATTTTTGGGTGAGCTAACCCTTCAAGATCAAAGAACACAGTGCAAAACACACAATACACCGTTTGTGAAGTTGCTTGAGCACTAGGGCTGTGCGATATTGAAGAAAAATGTGATATGCAATATCTTGTTGAATAATGTGATATTCGATATGTGATACGATACTGCTATAAGTGTGTAAAATCTATTTAAATTATATAAAAACAATTATTTAAAAACGGAGAATTTGTGTTTCACATTCTTTCTGGGAAATGAAAGCATCGCTACAACTTCTCAAAGTGACCGGCAGTTTTTTAGCAAACATTTATGTCCCAAATCGTTGTGGCAACGTTTCGGGGTGTGTGTGTGTGTGTCACACGCGAGACTACAAGTTATTGTTTTTCGCAAATTATTGCATTTAATAACTCTTTTTAACGTCAAGCAAGTCCCATAAATAACAGTTGTGTGCCAAGTCTACTCTCTGCTATATGCGACAACCTAAAACGTACACTTTTAACAATGTTGAAGTAGCCTGTTAAAATCATTCAGACATAGGCGTTGCGATATGCATATTGCAATATGTACATTTGCGATATTTTGGTAATTTCGATATATTGCACAGCCCTATTGAACACACTGATTTACCTCGAGACAGTCGGCCCTCTCTGGCTCCTCATCTATGAATCTCTTCCTCAGGTCAATGTCGCGGTCAGTCGGCAGGCCGAGTCTTAACATGCTGTCGAACAGAGCGGTGTCGGAGATGTCCGCGCCGTCGCTCCTCTCTGCGTCTTCAGACGGTTCTGTGTTGCCTCTGGTCAGGGTGTCGATCAGCTTAATGACCTCTAGAGCCCCTTGGGTCTTGTCTTTGCGTAAGTCTGTGTCAAGACTCGTCTTTCCGAAGCTGTCCAGCATCTGCATGACTTTCAGCGCGCTCTGAGTTTTGTCCTTCCTCAGGTCTGTGTCCTGAAGACCGAGACGTGGAGAGGACTGCCTATCATCCACTGAAGAAGAGAAAGCATTACAGAAATTACTGACAGCTAGGGTCGGAATTAACAGGCACTTAAGCCAGGGGTTTTTAAACTGGGGGCCCCCAGGGGTCCTCCAGAAGGTTCTAAGGGGTCCCCAGAAATTTCACAGAATACAAAGACAAAGCAAAAATGGTTAAAGTCTACCAAACATAGTTTCATTTCTAAATGTTTCTCTCTTTTCTTGTTGTAAACATACTTTCCAGAATTGTATGTTTGCTTTTAATCTGTCTATTTTTTTCTCTCACTATAGTCCTCTTCATCTTGCTTACTTGGGTTTTAAGATGATTTATTAATGCAGTACGTAAGCAGCTTACATACATTTATTTTGAAAGTTGCTTATACACATTTTTTTTTAAATTGAAAATGTTCTTCTTCAGGTTTCTACATCCAACGTGAAATATAACCAATTTAAGTTTGGAAAGAATTTTGTATTTATAATGTCACTTTTTTTTATTTCACTTTATATTTTTTTATACATAAACATATATAGATAGATTTTAGGAAGGGGGTCCCTCATAAAAGGTTTGTCATATTTGGGGGTCCTTGGCATCATAAAGTTTGAAAACCCTTGGCTTAAGCCACCAAAATAAACAAAAATATTCCTAATTTCAAGACAAGGAATGGCACTGCACAATTAAATGGACATGTTTATGTTGAGCTTATGAATGCAACAGCTAATCAGAGGTGTTAATACAATGCAAACAAGACTCATTTTGCAGTGCAGACTGCTTCCCTGAGAATAACTGGAGTTTTTTTATGGCAGAACTCGAGTTAGACTGAACTAATGGACCACTTCAGTGAAGTTGAATGTTCTTTGCTCACTTTCTGTACAGAATTTATTCAAAGTTATTCATGCTACTAAAATAGCCAATTTAAAGTCTTCATTATTCTAATGCATAAGTAATAACGGTTCATAGCTTGCTTGCTTTGTGTGGCCTACGATAATAATGACATGCTGTTTCCCCAAACACAAAAACGTATAATAAAGCACCATGCCCTGTAAAGAGTTCCCGTTTTCCTAATTTAAAAATGAATTGGATACATTTAAGTATTTGACGTAAAAGACAACAGGGCTGTCCTCTAATAGTTGATCAAACGTTAGTTGATGAAAAATTTGACTTGGTTGGGTTGGTTGCAGAACTTCACAGAAAGTGGCAAAGTCACATAGTGGCTTGTTGGGGAGTCTAAAATTTAAAGTATGGGATCATTCCAAGACGGTAAAAGATGACCACAAAAAGGGGACGTGGAAAGGTTTACCCATCATTAATCCACCTCGTCCATGGCTTATCATTTGAAACTTGAAAGTAGTAGCCTAATGTTCGCCACGGCTGCTCACTCTAACATTAACTTTATAAATGTGCGCAGTTATTAAAGGTGCACTATGCAACTTTCGGTCCGCTAGATGTCGCCTATTCAAAACAATGCCGTAGTTTGATGACGCCAAGTTTGAGCGCAGTATCTTGGGACGTGGTCTTCACCTCATATTCAGTGGAAAATAGGACTCAGGCAGAAATCATGTTGATGGATGCGGTTATTAACGTTACTGTAGTGTAAAGCAGAGTGTTAGTGTGGAGCTGAGCACGGCTGCTGGAGCGATTGTTACAAAAATACCCGCCTCGCGAGCACCGGGACTTTTATTATGACGGGACGGGACACAGTCGCCTGCAGTATTTCCGCTTTTCCGGTCATGATTATAAGGTAAAGCAGCTCTGTTTATTATATTAGATACATTTAAGTGTGTTTAAAATGATGTTATGACGTTACTCTATGCGTTCACTCGGCGCTGCTGTCACATGTTCACACTGCTAAGAGAAAAGCGCGTCTGCCCAATAAAACCGAGGGTAACGCAGGTATGACGCGATTGACAGGCGACTCCCTCAGACGCTATGCTGAAATGTCCCGGTCCTTAGTTAAAGTAGCAATTTTTTCACAATTTACAAATAGTTAGAAACATTTGGGATATTGTAAGAACTCAACTGAACAAAATATAGAACCACCGGCCTAGTGGTTTTTGGATATTTTACTGCAAAAATACTACATAGTGCACCTTTAAACTCATCGTATTCAAGTGTTTGTAAGAAGTTTATTTTTTAGGCAAGCGCATGCGTGCATATGTTTTGACCTGTACAGAGGGGAAGGGAAAGAGGATTTTACAGGGCACAGTCTAATGTATGTTATTGTTGATGTTACATATATTCTTTTACAGCCCTGAAACCAACTCAACCAACCTGCACCCAATTTATTAAAGTAATTAAATTAATATCAACATAGTTGACTAAAGGCTAAAAGATGCAGTGTGTAATATTTATGTGGATCTATTGACAGAAATGCAATATAATATACATAGCTAGGTTTTGAGTGGTGTATAAAAAGCCAGCTGCATCTTCAGATTCCCCTTACCATCCCTGAAATCTTCATTGGGTTGGTTTCTCTGGCGTTTTGAGCTTCCTTCATGGGCGTTGAGGTCCATCTTCCTCTTAAGCGCACTGATGTCCTCCTCTGCCTTTCCCTGCGAGCTCTTCTTGTTCAGCTGAATGAGCTCCAGTAGCTCTTTTACCCTCTCTGGGTTATCGCGAGGGGTTGCCTTCTCAGCGCTCTGAACCCGCAGCTCCTCCACCTTCTTCTTCACATTCTCCAGGACCATTGTGAACACAGCCGGATTGTAGATGTAGGGCCGCATGAAGGCCTCCCAGTTTGTCTTCTGCCTGGGTGCAGGGAAAAGCCTCTCCCTGACGTCCAGTTTTGGATCGTAGTCGGTCCTAATGCGCTGAATAGGTTTGCCTTCACGGAGGTTTGTGAGGTAGTCGTACACTTGCTGCTCTATGGCTGTTCTGGGGTCAGCAGGAGGGTCACTGCGAGCCTCTCTGAGGGTGAAGTGAAGAGCGGAGATGAACGAATCGTGCTGGGGCATGATGGGATTCTCTGACGACACAGGCTTGCAGGGAGTTGATGCTTTACAAAGACAAACAAATTACATTTAGTTTCATTACTAAATAGTAAAATTAAGATGAGACTTGAGCCTGAAACATACTCTATTCTAACACTTCAACTTCAAAAGATAACTTTTTATGCATTGTGTCTGAATGCCAATATCATGAAAAGCTCATTTAACTTATGTATGAAATTGGAATATTGCATAAAACATTTGGGAATAAAGCAGCGTTTTCATCCCACGTGTTTTAGAGAACAAAATCATCACTTCCTGGGAAATTGGTGCAAAAATATTTTTTACATATATTTAAAAGTTGCTGCAACGGGGAACGAAACTGTGGCTCTTTTATCCTCCATCAAAATGACAGATTAAATTATATCATGTTATCTTGAAATATCAAAAAATTGTATCTATAAATTCTAAAAACAGTTCATAAACATTCTGCCAACAAATGAGTTGGATACACGTTATCCGATAAGAAGACTTGCTCAAAAACTACAATGAAAGCATTTACCAAATAAATCCCTCGACGCGCAACAAAAAACGTCAGGTGACTTCACCTCAGCAGAGGATGTGATTGAATAACAGGACTAACCAGCGGACCAATCGCATCGCAGCATCTCAAATGCTGGTCTGGCCTTTCTTTAAAAACTCAAGAGCCAAAGTCTGTCATCAGAATGGTTTGGTTTAATTCCCTCCAGAAGAGTCTCCCGTTTGCATTTCCAAACACGCATCCGAACGCAAGAGAACATGACAGCGTTTATGGTTTCGTCTGCCACTGCCGTCGCTTTAGGCTTGCTCAGTCGGGGACACTTCAATTTCAACTATATTACAGATCTGCCCGCATTGACACTAGGGCTGCGGATCAAGATCCGGATCAAGATACTTAATTTATCAATGAGTTTATTGATATTTTTTAAAAAACTTTTTTATATTAAAATATTTTTATTATCATCATCATCAGGACCCACAAATATTACCCCATTGCATAATTATACATTATATTCAACATTATGTATAGTGGTTTAATGTAGTAATGTCACTGAAAATGTTTTTCACCCTCACGCATTACTCTCGCTTTCAATGCAGGCAGCATCTCTCCCGGTCGCTGTCCCTCCTCTACCGCTATTAATGCACTATACATATAAGAATAAACCATCTAAAATGCTTTAAATAATCATACTACTAAATATAAATGATGTTTGAGCTTTCACTATAAGGAGTGCCCCTTTAAATGATGTTTCTGCTTTGACTTTGAGGCGTGTCATTCCAGCAGCGCTCGCTCTTCAGATGATCAATGCAATCCGTCACAGCTCTAATCGCAAGAAAGCTCGTCAAAATGACACTTCCTAAACTGTAAATGTTTAGCTTATCTAAAAATGTTAATTCTGAATGTACTCACTCATGTTGTTTTTGCGTCCCTCGCAATCATTTGAACGTCCGTGTTTACAACAGTAAGCAAATAGTGATAAGTCTGGTCATCAAATAATGGGTCTCTTCAGAAGATTTGGATTACACACTCGATTAGTTATTTTTACAATGCTTTTATGACATTTATGGGATCTTTTTGATCCAAAGTTTGAGAGGAATGGGCAGTCTCTTGAAGAGACAATAGTCTACTTTATGATGCCCGTGGCACTGGTAATGAACTTAAATGGAGGGACAGAAATCGCAGGTTTTATAACAAACATCTTCATTTGTGTTCAGAAGCTAACGAAACAAAACAACATATAGGCTGTGTGCACGGCTTCTGTGCTATTTCACGGGCATTCGACCAGTCAGCGCACTGCTGCCACATGATATCTAAGCACGCAGTATAATATGTTGTTTTTTTTGTAATCGCGGCTTTGAACGATTACATAATCGTAGCATCCATAATCGTAATCACGATTAGAAATTTGATTAATTATGCAGCCCTAATTGACACTATATGATAATTGAAAAGAGCTGATAACATCACCTTTTTTTCAGAGCGGCAAAACAGGCGAATCAAATTCTGTTGCAATATTTTCCTGTTTAAAACTGAAGCTGCTTTGAAACAACTGGCGTTGTAAAAAGCGCTATATAAATAAAGGTGACTTGACTCTGAGCAGCAACATCCACAGGTTCTTCCCTGACAAATGTTTTATGCAATAATCCAATTTTCTACACAAGTTAAATTCACATATTTGGATGGAAACCTAGATATTGGTATTGGCAGCGACTACTGAAATGTTTGTATCGTGATTACACTAGTCTGAAGACAAGCTTGCTGACCAAGTTAGCTGAAATAAGATACACGGTGTATGATTATGACTAGCTACCTGCGTGTTTATCCGCAGACATTTGAAGCTAATATGATCATTTCCTTCAGTTAATGAAATGTATTTTTGCCACACTGATGTAAGGAAGTATTTTAAACAAAAGTGCTTGCAAAATTTTGGCCGATCAATCACGTCTGTGTCTGCAAAAAATATGTTTCTGGCTTTAAGAAGGTACACATACATTTACTCTTCAAATACTCACAGCCCTTCAACAAGTCACGCTTCTCACGGTAAATAAAAAGTGCTTGTATACAGGACATTTTCCATCCGCCTCGTCGCTCTGTAAAATCAAAGACATTTGAAATATATTTAAAAGATCGACTTCTTTCACACTTTCACCATCTTTAGATCATACCGCTTGAGTTGGCCATTTGACTGGCAGAAAGCAAGAAGAGAAAACCTCTGTCCTTCACCATATTCACCAACACCTGCAAGACAAGACAACAATCAGCTCATGTTCCAGCTAGTTCAAGATTATTTATTGTCACTATACCAAGTATAGCTAAATTTAGCTAAATCCAATCCATTCAGTGCCATCACATATATTTAGTGCGACTAAAACATCTATATGGCATACACAATATAACACAACACACACAAAAACAGAGCAGCTAGGCGAATCGTCAATATTGCGCACAGATATCGCACAGTTAGCAGTACGAACTGCATGATATTACACACAAAATAAGTATAAATATAAGAAGTCTCATTAGATTAGTGCATGATTCAGGTATAAGGGGTGTGTGTCTGTGTGTTAGTGTTGTGTTGAGTTCCCTTATGCCGCTAGGGTAAAAACTGTTTTTGAGTCTGTTGGTCCGTGATTTAATGGACCTAAAGTGTTTGCTAGAAGGCAACAATTTTAAAACCTGATGTCCAGGATGGGACCGGTCCTTTAAAATGTTTTGCGCTCTACCAAGGCAGCGTGTGGTGTAAAGTTCCTTAAGGGAAGTCAGAGGGCATCCAATGATTTTTTTGTGCTGAATTGATGACCCCCTGTAGTGCCAGTGTATTTTAGTAGGGGTGTAACGATTCATTTTTTAACAACGATTCGATTCGTTTCACGATTTGAGGTTGTCGATACGATTTAAGGACAATTTTGGTGCATTTAGAACGATATGATCCGAAACGATTCAGTAACTTGAAATCGATTCAGTAACTTTTTAGACCAAAATTTAAATCAGTGTGACCTTTTATTTCAGTCGAATCGAATCGTTGTTAAAACGAATCGTTACACCCCTATATTTTAGTGATATTTTTATTTAAAAAATTCGGGAGGAGCACACTCAGATAATCAAACCTAATCAACAAGTGGAGCATGTCATTTAACATAAGCTATTTAAACAAGTGGAGCACGTTCATGGGGGGTACTCTGGGGGAGCCCTCCCCCGGACAGCACGCCAAATACGCATAATCTTTACTCTATTTAATTTGATGTAAGTGCAAACTCGTGAAATGTTAATAGTACTGCTACTGGATAGTCGAGAGATCCATGCTTGGATTTATCCAAGTTCATCGCTGAAAAGGTTTGATGGTAGATTTAGACGCACAAGCGCCTCGTGAGTCAAGACCGAACACAGACCGACTGAATAATTTAAAGCTGCACTCTGTAACTTTTTGCACTCTAGTGGTTAATAAACAGAACTGCATGCGTCTTGCGGAAGAACATTGCAGCCGGAGCTACTTCTCTCTGTTTATGTCTATGGCGGATCACGCAGAGACTGTGCTCCTCCGCAGCGGTACCGACCAGTCTGGCCTGAAATAGTCCCAATATAAATACTTATTATAAGTGTACCATAATGAACACGGTTTGGAAAATTGATTAATGTTGTACATTCTAAATATATATAATTTTTGTATATATATAATCTTGAACACAAAAAAAGTTACGAACAGCAGCTTTAATTTAAGCAGAAAACTTCAAATGGAGATTGCTGAAATGCAGTGTAATTGTTTATTTGGGTTTTCAGATCACGCATGCACATGGCTGCCAGATTGCAAATTTTAAGTAAAACTGGCTAGAATTATGAAAAAAAAAAAAAAAAAAAAAAAAAAAAAAGCTCTGATTGGGGGATTTAAATGTAATTAATGTTGAATTAATATAGAAATCTACATTTTGGTCTTGTCTTTTTTCATCAATGATATTGCATGTTGATATAGTCGCAGTTATCATTTAATGAAGTTTGTCTTCATCATGGAAAAAAGGTTTGTCAACTAACATTTTGTGTCATTTTTCGTTAGCGAAATTAACACTAGTCCCAACCTAAAGCAATACGAATCAGGATAAGACGCTCACCAGACCCTTTTCCTCCAGTTTCTGCAGCAGAGCAGTCAAACTCTTTGGAGATTTGTCTTTCTCCACCACGTCAAACAGACTGCAGAACATGCCACTTTTAGACACTACAAAAACAGAGACAGTATTTACATTATTTTATCGTATTTCTACAAGCACACTCAATGCGACTTTAACATCCCTATAATCATGTGCAAAACAACAAGCAAACAAAACATCACAAAATAATTTAATTTGCTGAAAATGTAACTACATGTGTCCTGTAGTAGCTTAAATTTGGCCATTTAAGTTCTCTCTCATTTTGACTAGTGTGCCATATCGGACAGTATGATAATGCACACTAGTCAAAATGAGAGAAAACTTAAGAACTTAATAATACTATCATAATCTAAATATATCTAAGGCAATAGATTTTTTTTTTTTGGGGGGTAAAGAAAGTTGGCCATTAGAGTGCACAAATAACTTAAAATGTTGACCTTGAATGCACAAATAACTTAAAAAGTTGAACTTGAATTATGTTGAAGTGCTTGGGACAAAGCTTTTGATGACGTTTGTTTTTGTAAAACATTAAATACACATTTGGATTTAAGGTTATAAAATATAAATAATTATCGGTAACAATCGTAATAATTGCTAAACGATTTAGGATATGTAACAAAAAATAACACAGACCTCCTTCAGTAATCCCGTTTACATAAAGCCGGGTGCACACGGTGCGGTTTTGCCCACGATTTGGCCGTCTGAGACAAATTTTGCAAATCCTAAAAGATTCCTCTGATCCTAGTCTAAAATCTGACGTCTTTAAACAATAGATCAATGTTCACCGGCGGCCGATTAATGACCGCTGCGATTAAATTTGACCTCAGATGAAATTCTGGCAGTGTCAGAAGATTTGCCGCAAAATCCTGCAGTGTGACTTCTCTACGACGGCCGTCAAATATTTAGGTTTTTCAAGACAAACTAAGACCAAAACGAGAGGGGGAGATTTCTTTGTAGCCTCCATTTCAGTCCCACGTGTAATGCAGCTCACTGTCAGTCATTCATTGATGATATAAAACTCCGGACGAGTTTTTCTTGTGTGCGTCCTTGACTATCCTACAGTCTGACAGTAATGACAGCTGAGATCTTACAGTGTGCCATGACTTACAGCGCCGATCATGTTTGTACTATAGTGTTGTCACGATACCAAAATTATGACTTCGATACGATATCAGACTAAAATATCGATATATCGATACTAAATCGATACCACAGTAAAATAAATAAATACATAAATAAATAAGATAAGATGCTTAATATGACAACAGAACTTGTTATTATTCATTGTTATTTTTTACTAAAAATTAATGTGGCCAGCATGTTCCTTAGGGTTGGCCATCGTTTTGATTTGAACAATTATTGATCAATTGATCAATTACTATTAAAATTATCTCACAAATTTTTGCTATCTCAATGTATTTTTTACAACGGGGCAATTGTGTTGCAATAGCTTACACACAGCACAAGGAAGCTTGATTTCTAATGGTAAATTGAATTTAAAAAGACGAGTAAACAGTAATAAAATAAGAACAAATAAACAGATTACAAACAATAGCACAAATAAATGCAATAGAATAGAAGATACAGATGAACTAGACTGCTTTATTTTTCAGGTAAGTCTAACATTCAGATAAGGAACTGAATTAAAAAAAATGCATAGTAATTACATTTAAAACAACACTGGATAATGTTCTTTGTAAAAAATTCAATAGCGTACAGATGAAACTATTAAAGTTACACAAGTTGATCAGTCAAGAGCAGTTGATCGTTTGTCTTTTTGTAGTTTGAATAGCAAATGACTGCGGTCCCTTTAAGACTAACAGACGCATGGTTCCTAAACACTGTTCCTGTTACTCGTTCTTCCTGAACTGTTTGCGACTGTGTTTACGTTAATACTCTTCCAGATGTGCACTGATAATTCTTTGAGTGTATTTGACCAATAATAAGCTGGAAAAGGAAGCAAATGTTTGCACTTGTATCATGTCAGAGGCGGCTTTATTAGGGTAGGCTATGTGTGTGTGCGCTTCAGATGTGGAGCACGAAATCTGCGGGGATTAGTAGAATTAATTTATGTGCAATCCCGCGCGAAATTCAGACCGATCACTCACTAACACTAACACACTGTCATGAGGAAAAAGTCCAGCAGAACGCGCGTTCGCCGTGCTCAGAGGTTAACCGGGCTGAGTGAGAATATGCCGGTGTGTGTCAACTCGCTTTCAGTCGGAGAGGAGAGCGCAGCTGATATCGATACTGTAAAAACTGAGAATCGTATCGTTTCAGATATTCCAGTATCGATATATATCGAAATATCGATATTTTTGACAACACTAGTTTGTACAGTGTGACAAGCAACATTCGCAAAGGATTCAGAAAAATCGCACAGTGTGCAGGACCCTTAAGGCACATTCCCACCATTTGTTTTTTACACGACATCACAGTTTTCACAGATTCGTGTTATTGTTATTTACATAGAGATAGTAAATGTATAGTTTTCAAAACCTTGCATGTTTTCCATGAAAACGACTAAAAGTGCTGTACTATTCATGCAAGGCCAGTAGATGGTGATGTCTCTTTGTGAAGACGACACATTTATAGACTAAACACATAATAATACACATGCACATGACATCACAGTTTTCACAAATCAGATATTTGTTGTTTAAATGTGGACAATATCTGTATCGGTTGCTAAAACTTGCACTTATAAATTGTTTTCAAAAGCATTTTACAGACGTCAAAACGCCATAATCGGCTAAATAATCTGACAAAACGCATGCAAATTAGTGAAGGAGGATAAATGAGTGGTCCAAACCTTCATGGCTGCCCGTGTAGAGATTCCAGGAGAAGAGGGCAGGTGGGATTTTCTGCTTCACCTGCTGCAGGCTCATGACTTTACCGATCTCAATCTTCTCTGGCCTGAAACAACAACAGCCGGCATTCATGATCGCAGTGCACTGCAAAAAATTCTTTCCTAGTATCTTTATCTTGTTTCTAGTCAAAATATGTAAAAAAAATTACTTTTACTAGTCAAGTAAAAATTGTTGTCTTGTTTTGGGGAAAAATAAATAAAAGAGTTTCTGCATAAAATAAGTAAAATAATCTGTCAGTGGGGTAAGCAACATACTCTTAATTCAAACAGAAAACAATATTATTTTGCTTACCCCATTGGGAGATTATTTTGCTTATTTTATGCAGAAACTGCATTGGTTTTTCCCAAAACTAGACAACAATTTTTACTTGTCTAGTAAATGTTTCTAAAAGTAAGAATTTTTAGATATTTTGACTAGAAACAAGACAAAAATACTAAGTAAGAAGAGCAATTTTTGGAGTGTGATTCCACAGGCACAAGCGCATTTACAATACACAAGCTGTTGCTGTTAATGGACTCACAGTTTGTAGGGCAGGAAAGGCTGAGAGAGCGACCGAAGGCAGGCCTGGTACACGTCTTTCCCCCCGTTCACAAAATGTCCCCGCCATACCGTGTAGCTGCGCCTCCCTATCACAACAACGAAACAACAAAGGAAAAGAACAGGTGAAAAGACTGTCCTTATTTCCTTAGGAGTCTGGTTTCTCACATTTTTCTCCATTATGCCCCTGGTGGAGTTTTGGTTCCTTGCTACTGTTGCCTTTGGCTTGGCTTGCTCAGTTGGGGACACAATTTTTAACTAAATATTCAAATAAATTGTCAACTATATTACTGAACTGCCTAACCCTAACTGCCCGCATTGTCGCTATATGATAATTGAAATGAGCTGATAACATCACCGTTTTCTCCAGGGCGACTGTACAGCCGAATCAAATTCTCTAGCATTATCTTCCTGTTAACACTGTGAAGCTGCTTTGAAACAATTGCCATTGTAAAATCACTATATAAAAAAAGTTGACTTGACTTATTTGACTGCATGTCATTCCAAACAAGTATGCTATAATTTTCTTTGAAGATTTCTTTCATACAACAACAGTTTAATACGAATAAAGTCCCATTAAGGAAAGTCATTTTACTCGGCGGCCATCTTTGAAACGCCTCTCAGGCAGCCTCTTGAATGGGGAAACATTTTCAAAGATGTTCACCAAGCTTAAAATTTAATTTTGTAACTGAAATCGGCAATGAAATCTGACAACAACAGTCTCACAAATTTAGTTTCAGCTTCAGTGATATGATGACTTTACAGGGTTCCCACTCTTTTTTCGTGATCATGTCCAGGACATTTTTACTACGGCTCGGATAAAAGACACCCCCTAAAGTAATATACTTTATATAATATATAAAGTTTTTAAAAAGCGTACAGTTTATTGCCATGACTTAAATATAAAATACGTTTTTAAAATTACATACGATATTAATATATGTTATATATGTTTTCTGGGGGGAAAAAGTTTTGCTTAAAACAAAATGGCAAAATGACCTGCCACTGAGGTGAGGGAAATAATCTTATTTCTGTTTGGGACGGAAACAAGAAACAAGATTTAAATCAGAAACAACATTATTTTTCTCACCCCAGATGGCAGATAATTTTGCCTGTTTTAAGCAAAAACTCACTTCTTTTTGATTTTATTTTTAACAAAACAAGGAAAAATATCTTATGTCGTTTTACGTATCTAATAAATGCATCTTGATTTAAGAATATTTAGGTATTTAGACTAAAATCAAGACACAATTATTAAGTCAGAAGTGCAATTTTTGCAGTGTAATCAGCAATTGGCTCTTTTATTTAGAAGGCGGGACTTATTCTGCCATTTTGCGCACTGCACTTTTCCATTCATAGTAATATGAGTGCATTGTTTTTTGTATACCTAAAGTCTTTGTCAAGCTGCACCATAAAAGTGCACAGACTATATGAAGAGTTCGGTTGAAAAACGGGATTTGGATTTTGGATTTTATTATGGGAAATCACTGGTTAGATGTACCTTAATCTATGTGTGAATTGCTGCCATTAATAAGATTTAAAAATGTACATTTTAAGCCTACTACAAAATGTATATTTTCACAAAATGCGATATCCGCCAGCCCAGTTTCTTTACAAAGTGCGATAAAGAACGTTCAAGATGCTGCGCGAGCTCAGGATGTCACGCGAGGAGAGAGTCACCGCCGGTGAAGTGCTCCAAGTTTGCTCAGTGATTTAATGATTATAGCAAAACAACAAACATATTTTTAAAAAGAGGATTCAATACGCTAACTAAAAAAACGTTTACCATTTTTAATTGTTTATACTGTAGGCGAGCTGTCAGTCACATAGGCTACGTCACTGATCAACAGCTGTCTGTCAGTCAGAGAATAAAAGCTTCAGATACAAACTAACGCTATGGATTTCGATGACGGATTGGAGCCGGTCAGGAAGGCATCTAAAGAAAATAATCAAAGGGAGAAGACCAAAGGCATTCAGGGGAGGGAAAACATCCAAAGATTAATTGTGGTCATCGTGCGACTGCGAGTAACGTTGGTCTGTGTCATACACACACACACACACACACACACACACACACACACAAAACAGTGACTTTTCTTAATGGTATTACAGTAGTAGAATATAGACTAAGTTGGATATATAGCGTTTTGCAAAAAAAAAAAAAAAAAAAAAAAGTTATGTTATGTTGTGTATGTTCTGGCCAAAAATAACTCAATATCTTATTATTAATAATCAATCTTTGTATTTTACCAATTTAAGATGTCTGGCAATGTTAAGATAAATATGTTGCAATTTGGCATGGTTTTTGACTTATTTATGAACTATTTATGGACATAAAATTAAATAAAAAATATCCTGGATTGAAGAATATTGAGTCCCTGGCCTTCACTGAGCTCAAGTAATATTTTAATGTACAAAAAATTGTGAATGAACTTGACTGTTGATGTCTTAAATAAAAATGTCAAATAACCAACATTTCTCAAAATGGATATATCTCGTTTTGCAACGAAACTCTTCATATAAACTCTTACAGTAAGGAAAAGAGATCTAAAAAAGGCAGCTTTTATGTTCCACAGAAAACTATTGCATCCTTTGTGCTGTTGAACTGTAGTGCTGCCCACCTCTGCTCGTCCCCGACGGCTGACTGTTGGTCCTGAAGAACAAAGACAACCTTAATTAAAATTCAGGTTCAGTGAGTCACAACAAAGGGAAGTGTAAAGGCAAGAGTCAGGCACCTGAGAGGAGGAAGTGGTTTGGGTACCACCGTCGACGCCTCTCTGCTTTTGAAGTAATAAGAGACCACAGCATACGGACACACGTGTCTCGGCCTGGAGGAAACCTCGAAATCCACATACTCGTAGAAGTATTGCTGTGAAGAAAGACCCATCAGCCATCTCACAGAATATAAGTGATCACTTGATCAAGAATTTTTAGTCATAGAGTGTTATTTTACTCATACCTAAATAAAGAAAACGGCACTTTTTTTTTTTTTTTTACCTGAGTATACTCAAATGACCTGAACGCCTGTAAGGATGTCACTCGTGTGGAGTTCTTGGAGAAATGACTGTCAAATTTAGGTGTAGGATCCATACCTCTGGACATGGAATCATGTACACTCTTGACTTTACCCTGAAGGAAAAACGATTGAACATTTTTCAGACACCGTAACACTATGAGGTTCATATGAAAATGACAGATCGCTCAAACTGCTGGTGTACCTTTATAACTTTAAATATGATGATGTTTCCTGTGGATCCAGGCTCGATGGGGTTGACTTGAAGTAAATCAGAAAACTGACACAGGTAAACCCCTGCAATAAACATATTCAGTGTTTACTACATTTACTACTGCAGTGTTTACTACATATTCAGTGTTTACTACTACAGTGTTTACTACTTATTCAGTGTTTACTACATGTTTACTACTACAGTGTTTACTACATATTTAGTGTTTACTACATATTTAGTGTTTACTACAACAGTGTTAACTACATGTTTACTACATATTCAGTGTTCACTACATGTTTACTGCAATGTTTACTACATATTCAGTGTTTACTACATGTTTACTACTACAATGTTTACTACATATTCAGTGTTCACTACATGTTTACTACAATGTTTACTACATATTCAGTGTTTACTACATGTTTACTACTACAGTGTTTACTACATGTTTACTACTACAGTGTTTACTACATATTTAGTGTTTACTACAACAGTGTTTACTACATGTTTACTACATATTCAGTGTTCACTACATGTTTACTACATATTCAGTGTTAACTACATGTTTACTACATATTCAGTGTTCACTACATGTTTACTACAATGTTTACTACATATTCAGTGTTTACTACATGTTTACTACTACAATGTTTACTACATATTCAGTGTTCACTACATGTTTACTACAATGTTTACTACATATTCAGTGTTTACTACATATTCAGTGTTTACTACATATTCAGTGTTTACTACAACAGTGTTAACTACATGTTTACTACATATTCAGTGTTCACTACATGTTTACTACATATTCAGTGTTAACTACATGTTTACTACATATTCAGTGTTCACTACATGTTTACTGCAATGTTTACTACATATTCAGTGTTTACTACATGTTTACTACTACAGTGTTTACTACTACAGTGTTTACTACATATTTAGTGTTTACTACAACAGTGTTAACTACATGTTTACTACATATTCAGTGTTAACTACATGTTTACTACATATTCAGTGTTCACTACATGTTTACTGCAATGTTTACTACATATTCAGTGTTTACTACATGTTTACTACTACAATGTTTACTACATATTCAGTGTTCACTACATGTTTACTACAATGTTTACTACATATTCAGTGTTTACTACATATTCAGTGTTTACTACATATTCAGTGTTTACTACATGTTTACTACTACAGTGTTTACTACATATTTAGTGTTTACTACAACAGTGTTAACTACATGTTTACTACATATTCAGTGTTCACTACATGTTTACTACATATTCAGTGTTAACTACATGTTTACTACTTATTCAGTGTTCACTACATGTTTACTACATATTCAGTGTTCACTACATGTTTACTGCAATGTTTACTACATATTCAGTGTTTACTACATGTTTACTACTACAGTGTTTACTACTACAGTGTTTACTACATATTTAGTGTTTACTACAACAGTGTTAACTACATGTTTACTACATATTCAGTGTTCACTATATGTTTACTACATATTCAGTGTTAACTACATGTTTACTACATATTCAGTGTTCACTACATGTTTACTACATATTCAGTGTTCACTACATGTTTACTACATATTCAGTGTTCACTACATGTTTACTACATATTCAGTGTTCACTACATGTTTACTGCAATGTTTACTACATATTCAGTGTTCACTACATGTTTACTACATATTCAGTGTTCACTACATGTTTACTACATATTCAGTGTTCACTACATGTTTACTACATATTCAGTGTTCACTACATGTTTACTACATATTCAGTGTTTACTACATGTTTACTGCAATGTTTACTACATATTCAGTGTTCACTACATGTTTACTACATATTCAGTGTTCACTACATGTTTACTACATATTCAGTGTTCACTACATGTTTACTACATATTCAGTGTTCACTACATGTTTACTACATATTCAGTGTTCACTACATGTTTACTGCAATGTTTACTACATATTCAGTGTTTACTACATGTTTACTACTACAATGTTTACTACATATTCAGTGTTAACTACATGTTTACTACATATTCAGTGTTAACTACATGTTTACTACATATTCAGTGTTTACTACATGTTTACTACTACAATGTTTACTACATATTCAGTGTTAACTACATGTTTACTACATATTCAGTGTTTACTACGTTTACTACTACAATGTTTACTACATATTCAGTGTTAACTACATGTTTACTACATATTCAGTGTTTACTGCATGTTTACTGCAATGTTTACTACATATTCAGTGTTTACTACATGTTTACTACTACAATGTTTACTACATATTCAGTGTTTACTACAACAGTGTTAACTACATGTTTACTACATATTCAGTGTTTACTACATGTTTACTACTACAATGTTTACTACATATTCAGTGTTAACTACAACAGTGTTAACTACATGTTTACTACATATTCAGTGTTTACTACATGTTTACTACTACAATGTTTACTACATATTCAGTGTTTACTACAACAGTGTTAACTACATGTTTACTACATATTCAGTGTTTACTACAACAGTGTTAACTACATGTTTACTACATATTCAGTGTTTACTACATGTTTACTGCAATGTTTACTACATATTCAGTGTTTACTACAATGTTTACTAATATACATATAAGAATATGATTCCATTTCGATTTATTATTTTGGATATACAGTGAGGAAAAAAAGTATTTGAACACCCTGCTATTATGCAAGTCCTCCCACTTAGAAATCATGGAGGGGTCTGAAATTAGCATCATAGGTGCATGTCCACTGTGAGAGACATAATCTTTAAAAAAAAAAAAAAAATCAATATGTATGATTTTTTTTTACTATTTATTTGTATGATACAGCTGCAAATAAGTATTTAAATACCTGAGAAAATCAATGTTAATATTTGATACAGTAGCCTTTGTTTGCAATTACTAGGGATGGGTACCGAAACCCGGTATTAAACGGGCCCCGAGGCTGAATTTTGAAAGACTGTTGTATCGATAAGCTCGGACGTTATCGGTTCTGCTGTCGGTACTTTTGAAAATGAGAGACAGAGAGAGACAGAGAGAGACAGAGAGAGAGAGAGAGAGAGAGAGAGAGAGACAGAGAGAGACAGAGAGAGACAGAGAGAGAGAGACAGAGAGAGAGAGAGAGAGAGAGAGAGAGAGAGAGAGAGAGAGAGAGAGAGAGAGAGAGAGAGAGAGAGAGAGAGAGAGAGAGAGAGAGAGAGAGAGAAACGACAGCCCTAATGAGTGATGACGGAGCGCAGAACTAAACATTCAAACATAGCCTGGTTACACTTTACACTAGATTCTTGTCATTTCTCCCTAACTCAAACGTAATGACAGAATCAGCACGATCAGTGATTGCTGTAAAATACAGTCTAGGTACTGTTGGTAAACTGTGGGATGCGTTTAATAATAAAAAGAGCGATTAAAAGCACAAAAATGTGCGCAAGAGATTGTTCCCAAGTCGGTGCGAGCTCCGAAACAGCCCGCAAAGTGACGAGCAAATTACACTTTCGGTTTCACACTCAGGTCTAAACGATCAAATTTACACAAACATCTGTGTCAAAATGACCGGCTTGGAGAGTCTCTTAAACACAATTTGTGTCTAAAATGGATGTTATTATGGATAGTTGGGAGAAAATGTAGTGCATCTTACTATTATCAGTCGCCTAGATGCACCTCTGTCTTAAAGAGGCAGCGGTGTAAATAAACATGCTGATGAATTACTGCGAATTAAACAACCAAATCAATCAAATCCAAAGAAAAAAAAAATCACTCGCAGCTCTTGAATGAATAACTTCAGCTTTAATAAGCATTAATATTTCCTATCTATGATAAACTATGCAGTGTTATTTTACATTTGATTACTAGAATTCTTCCTGAAATTAAAGCACTGTGTAGGCCTATATAATGTGCATCTTTGTTAATTGTGTGTGGTGTATATATTATATATATATATATATATATATATATATATATATATATATATATATATATATATATATATAGTATAATCTCAAAAAGTACCGATAAGAATATTGTTAAGAGTAGTAATACCGTTAAAACCTTAACGATACCCATCCCTAGCAATTACAGAGGTCAAACGTTTCCTGTAGTTTTCCCCCAGGTTTGCACACACTGCAGGAGGGATTTTTGCCCACTCCTCCACACAGATCTTCTCTAGATCAGTCAGGTTTCTGGCCTGTCGCTGAGAAACACGGAGTTTGAGCTCTCTCCAAAGATTCTCTATTGGGTTTAGGTCTGGAGACTGGCTAGGCCACGCCAGATCCTTGATATGCTTCTTACAGAGCCACTCCTTGGTTATCCTGGCTGTGCTTCGGGTCATTGTCTTGTTGGAAGACCCAGCCTCGACCCATCTTCAATGCTCTAACTGAGGGAAGGAGGTTGTTCCCCAAAATCTTGCAATACATGGCCCCGTTCACCCTCTCCTTAATACAATGCAGTCGCCCTGTCCCATGTGCAGAAAAACACCCCCAAAGCATGATGCTACCACCCCCATGCTTCATAGTAGGAATAGTGTTCTTGGGATGGTACTCATCATTCTTCTTCCTCCAAACACGTTTAGTGGAATTATGACCAAAAAGTTCTATTTTGGTCCCATCTGACCACATGACTTTCTCCCATGACTCCTCTGAATCATCCAAATGGTCATTGGCAAACTTAAGATGGGCCTGGACATGTGCTGGTTTAAGCAGGGGAACCTTCCATGCCATGCATAATTTCAAACCATGACATCTTAGTGTATTACCAACAGTAACCTTGGAAACGGTGGTCCCAGCTCTTTTCAGGTCATTGACAAGCTCCTCCTGTGTAGTTCTGGGCAGATTTCTCACCTGGAGATCATTGAGACCCCACGAGGTGAGATCTTGCATGGAGCCCCAGTCCGAGGGAGATTGACAGTCATGTTTAGCTTCTTCCATTTTCTAATGATTGCTCCAACAGTGGACCTTTTTTTACCAAGCTGCTTGGCAAGTTCCCCGTAGCCCTTTCCAGCCTTGTGGAGGTTTACAATTTTGTCTCTAGTGTCTTTGGACAGCTCTTTGGTCTTGACCATGTTAGTAGTTGGATTCTTACTGATTGTATGGGGTGGACAAGTGTCTTTACGCAGCTAACACCTCAAACAGGTGCATCTAATTTAGGATAACAAATGAAGTGGAAGGTGGACATTTTAAAGGCAGAGTAACAGGTCTTTGAGGGTCAGAATTCTAGCTGATAGACAGATGTTCAAATACTTGTTTGCAGCTGTATCATACAAATAAATAGTTAAAAAATCCTATATTGGGATTTTTTGTGTGTGTGATTATATCTCTCACAGTGGACATGCACCTACGATGACAATTTCAGACCCCTCCATAATTTCCAAGTGGGAGAACTTGCAAAATAGCAGGGTGTTCAAATACTTATTTCCCTCACTGTATATCATGTACAAAACATGGCAAATTTTCTCAAGGAAAACAAACTAATGCTGTAAACTAAGGGAGTCAGTTGTAGCCTATAATATTGAAGGTAAACATGTACTGAATTGTATACAAACACTTAAATTACACTATTTATGAATGAATATAAACATTTAAATTGTTTAGTCTCTTGTTTTTAGTCTAAAGATCTAACAATTCTTAAATCAAGATGCATTGACAAAATGCATGACAAAACATTTTTCCTTGTTTTCTTAAAAATAAAATCAAAATAAAGTAATTTTTTTCTTAAAACAAGAAAAATGATCTGCCAATGGGGTGAGAAAAATAATCTAATTTCTGATTGAAATCTTGTTTCTTGTTCAGAAATAAGATAATTTTTCTCACCCCATTGGCAGATCATTTTTCTTGGTTAAAGCCAAAACTCTTTAACTTGGTTAAAGGAAAAATATCTCGTCATTTAACTTATCTAGTAAATGCATCTTGATTTTTTTTTTTTTTTTTAGATATTTAGACTAGAAACAAGAAAAAAAATACTAAATAAGAAGAGCATTTTTTGCAGTGTAGTACTCGTTTTTTATCCCTTTCCCATCAAAACTCTGAATCTGTGATATGAAATCTAGAAGGTTGTGTGAAGGTTTGGCGATTTCACCTTTAGCTGGATTCCCCAAAATATTCATCCAGCTGCTTCCAACAGACAGACCTTTCTCGCACAACACTGAGATCTGCAAGCAGAGGAAACCACATCACAAGTTAAGTTAAGGAATGAGAAATGTGTTTAGCAGATCGTTCTGAAGGTACTGTACCTTTTGGTCCTCACAGAGCATGAAGCAGAATGATTCGGACAGCTCTTTCTCCGTACGCCCGTCCTGCTTGAGCTCCTTCCTCTTCTCCATGAACTGCACATTCAAAACAATCACAATATTACTTACGCACTACATATACCAGGATCAATCCAGACTTTTAATACTGAAATTGTTCACATTGAGGATATGAAGACAAATGCAACTCACATTTACCTCAGAAAAGCCACTAAATGACCAGCATCATATTGAAATGAAGTGTTGTTTAATGTGCTTTTGAGTGAAGGAAAACATCTGATAATGTGTAATGTTCAGTTATGTTTGACATTTGAAAGTTATGTTTACTGCTTTGTTCAATGAGCAATAGTTTGCTAATACTAGTGTAGAAACAGGTTTGTTTCTACTTGTGCTATGCGAGCAGCATACAGGCTATTAATTGTACAACTTAACTCAAAGTCAAATATAAACAGGCCATTTCCATTCACTCTAATTCATTCCCGTTTAAAGTCAATTAAAAATAAATAAGCACATTTCACTAAAAATATTAAATTAATTGTTTCAAAGACTAAATAATTTAGGTGAATTTACATGATTTATTCAGGTAGATTGCATTAAAGAACCAAGCCTTAAAATCTACTCCAAAATATTATGTATAATATTGTTGCCATCATTTTTTTTTTTTTAAGTAAATAGCACATAACATTTTTTACAATGTAAATAAACACACTTTTTTTAAGGTTTGATGAAATCTTTCAATGAAGCAAGTCTTTTATAGCAAGTCTCTGTGTTAATGTTTATATTCAGTCAGCAAATGCGACTGGAATACAGGTACATATTAGGGTTCACACTCTTTCAGTGATCATTTTCAGTTTAACTGTGATGGGAATAAAAGGATTGTGTCAAATATTGCTCTCTAAAGGTCTTTGCACACTGAGTCCGAAATTTTCATATGCGTTTTCACATTCGTCATCCTAAAAACAATTACAATTTACTCTTTAAGCAGTGAGGATGATTTTGTTGTTCTTTCTCTTCTTAAAAAAGGGGGGGGGGGATGCGTAGAGTTCCACCTCTTTACCAATCCCGCAGGATTATCCTAGAGTTGGGTATCGTTTGGGTTTGGACTTTTTTTTGGACGTGAGGACTTTTTTATCTCGCTTATTCGGACTCTCTCACAATTGCCAGTTTACATAATTGTGATATAAACTCAATCTTTTTTCCTCAGAATTGGACTTTATAACTTGCAATTGTGAGTTTATATATCACAATTCTAGAAAATGTTTAATTAATTTTCCAGGTTTTCCAGGAAAAGAGACAATTAAAACAACAAGATAGAACATTCACAAGCCAGTCTGTCAAAGTGACATATATCTGTATGCAAATAACAGATTAGCTGAGTATTCGTCCCTGACCAGCTCTGAATGTGGTTTCAATAATCTGATCACAATGCAGTCACACATAGTGATAGTGAAAATCTAGTCATAGCCAGACAATCCGCTTGGAAAATGATGCTATAGTTTACCAAAATTTCCTGATTATTCACTCACCCCAAGGTCATCCAAGATGTATATGACTTTCTTTTCTCAGCAAAAGAAAAATGACATTAATACATACTTTTTTTATACATTTTATACAAACCTCTCTTGAACATACTTCACAGAGCTGGACCAAGATGAGAATTTGCAGTAAAGTAATATATAATTTTTTCCTTAAATTGACTGATTGTTTTGCTAGACGACGAAACAGCCCTTAGTTGCCGACTGGGGTCACGTGGAGCCCTTTGAAGCTGCCTAAATATGGACTTTAAAATCACATCACACGTCACATCTTGGATGGCCATGGGGTGAGCAAATAATTAAGAAATTTTAGGGTAAACTATTCCTTTTAATGCCAGATGTAAAGGGAGCCTTGACATAGCGGCACATGAAACACTGTATTAAAGTGCTTTATTTTTGTGATGAATTGTTTGTCTTGAAAAGAAAATCTAATGTTTTGTAACAAAAAGTATATTCAAATTCTACCAGAATACATAGCCTGTTAAATGTTCAGTGACACTTTCCGGACTTTTTATTGCTTTTTTTCCCGCTCTCATATTTAATGATCACAAATAAGGTAAACACTCAAAAAATAATTCTGTGAAACCGTTTTTTATTTGGACAGGACACGATACTTTAAACCTTTGCCGGATATCAACTACCGTTCCTTTGATATTGACACTGTCAATCGATTATTTTTTTAACTAATTAAATCGCACATTTATTTCTGTAATTAATTGCAGTTATAAACATCAGTGTTTTTAATATTTTTATATTATAATCATTTCAGTTGCACTGCAAATTAAAATGTAGAAACAACGTAAAGATTTTAAATATTTGTTGTAAAGGCATCTTTTTATGAATGAAGGCCAGTATCTCTGATACTAATACCGTCCTTTGGATGAGACGTTAAACCGAGGTCCCGACTCACTGTAGTCGTTAAAAATCCCAGGATGTCCTTTCGATAAAGAGTAGGGGTGTAACCCCGGCATCCTGGCCAAATTTGCCCATTGGACCCTGTATCATGGCCTCCTAATAATCCCCATATCCTGATTGGCTTCATCACTCGGTCTCCTCTCCACCAATCAGCTGGTGTGCGGTGGGCGATCTGGCACAAAATGGCTGCCGTCGCATCATTCAAGTGGATGCTGCACATTGGTGGTGGTTGAGGAGATTCCCCCTTCTATGTAACGCGCTTTGTCTAAAATGGTAAAGGGTGTCTAAAAAAGCGCTATATAATTAATTATTATTATTATTTTTATTAATACTGCTACTGATGTATTTTTTTAAACATTAAATGATAGATATTCGGCTTTAAAAAATAACTTAATTTGAGTGAACTTTATAAAAGAACCTATTATACCTGTGGTCTGTCCAACAGGTAGAAAATATACAGAAATGTAATAAAGTTATCAAACAGTCTGCACTGCATAAATAATAAATTACATATACAGTCCCTGACAAAAGTCTTGTCGCTTGTGTACAAATTGACCTAAAGTGCCGCTGAAATATATTTCTAATCAATATATTTTTACAAGAAATGGCTCATTTTAATCCCACCAGCTTTTGTGATAATGTTTCAGTGAAAAACTAAACTTTCAAAAAGTATTCTAATATTCACAGCTTGGTAAAGCCCATTGAGTCAATTTTTGCAAAGACATAAGTGTTGTCACCTTGTCATATGAGCTTCACCTGTGACTAATAATGGATCAATTAGGTCTCAAGTGTGTATAAAAAGAACCCCAGTACGCTAGACCTTCACATCAACTGCAACTAGACCTCTGCAAACATGCCTAAGATTCACCCTGAGACTAAAGTTTTGATTACCAAGAGGCTGAAGACCAGATCCACTGCTGATGTGGCAGACACCTTCAATGTGTCTCAGCGTCAAGTACAGAGGATTAAAAAAAGATTTGAAGAGACTGGAGACGTTTTTGACAAGCCCAGGTCAGGCAGACCCCACAAGACAACTGCTCGAGAGGACCGTTTGTTGGCTCGAAAATCCAAGGCCAGCCCATTTTCCACTGCAGCAGAGCTCCACGAGACCTGGTCACCTGAAGTCCCTGTGTCAACCAGAACAGTTTGTCGGATTCTGTCTCGAAAGGGCCTCCATGATCGAATCAGTGCCCAGAAGCCAGCACTAAACAAAAGACAATTGAAAAACCGTGTGGCATTTGCCAAGGCCCACAGCCTGCTAAAAGGATGGATGCTGGAAAAGTGGCAGAAGGTGGATTTTTCAGATGAATCTTCTGTTGAATTACACCACAGTCGCCGCAAATATTGCAGGAGACCAACTGGAGCCAGAATGGATCAGAGATTCACCCAGAAAACATTGAAGTTTGGTGGCGGAAAAATCATGGTCTGGGGTTACATCCAGTATGGGGGTGTGCGAGAGATCTGCAGGGTGGAAGGCAACATCAATAGTCTAAAATACCAAGAAATCTTAGCTACCTCTTATATTCCCAACCATAAAAGAGGGCAAATTCTGCAGCAGGACGATGCTCCATCGCATACTTCCATCTCCACATCAAAGTTCCTCAAGGCGAAGAAGATCAAGATGCTCCAGGAGTGGCCAGCCCAGCCACCAGACATGAACATCATTGAGCATATGTGGGGTAGGATGAAAGAGGACGCATGGAAGACGAAACCAAAGAATATTGATGAACTCTGGGAGGCATGCAAGACTGCTTTCTTAGCTATTCCTGATAACTTCATCAATAAATTGTATGAATCCTTGCCAAACCGCATGGATGCAGTCCTTCAAGCTCATGGAAGTCATACAAGATATTAAATTTGGATCTCACAGCACCACAACTTAATTTGCTGACATATTTTTGTATTTGCAGTAAATTTGTTCAATTTCTGTATAGGCGACAAAACTTTTGTCTTGCCAAAATTTGACCTTTCTGTATTGATTAAATGATATTTTTTCTGTGAAAATAATTTATTTCAGTGCATTAAACATCATTTGGGAGGGTTTTAGCTTTTCATATGAGCTATTTCTAACACCAATTAATTAATTAAAAGTCAGGTTAATATCAGGTATTTCTAGAAAATAGATAAGCGACAAGATTTTACAAGATTTTACAATGACGATTGTGTCAAAGCAGCTTCACAGTGTCAAACAGGATAATATTGCGACAAAATTAGATTTGGCTGTACAGTCGTACTGGAGAGAACAGTGATGTTATCAGCTTATTTTAATTTATCATAGAGCGACAATGTTGGCATATCAGTATTATAGTTTATAGAATTATTAAAGACTTGAAGCCCTGACGCTGCCAGTCGGATCTGAACAGCTTTCACAAGCATCTCATTCTCATCACTCTTTAAGTTTATTTAAGACATAAGTTAACACATTTAAGACAATGCTCGACAAAACAGCCATTTTGGTATATTTCTGTGTTATTGTTTGTTCAAGCGCAAAAGATTGTTTTGCATGAATAAGAAGAGTGACTGTGATCATATAATCATTTTCTGCTAGCCAAAGGATGACAGAAAACATTGATGCCGTGTTAGTTGCGTTAAATATTTTATAATGCGTTTAACTGAAAACACGACAATTTATTTTGACCACACTATATAAAATATGCATTTTTGTACACATTTTTTTTTGTTCACATTTCAGTACACCTTTTATATACTTTCATTTTTAAAGCTGATTTCATTTGTATCATCTCCTGAGTGTCGTCTCGACTCTTTTCCTATCAGCGTTAAGAAAAAGTTGCCTCCGCCAGCATTTTTGATAATTTCACACAAAAGTTTCATGGCCCACAGAATATAATGTTGTATATTTTGTTTAGATCGGTGCTCGAACAGCTGGTGACAGTTAACAGGTTAAAAATTATGCACCTATAAACGGCAATGGCAAAGCAAGCAAAAATCTGCACTACTGGCCTAGCAAAACATCTTTACTGTTGAGTCTTGTGTGATAACTCCTCTCTTGTTAGGATTGTGTGTGCTGACCTTGAGCACAGAACAGAAAAAAACACTTCACACTTACAACAGGCTTGTTTTCTTATCAAACCTGGAAGTGTATCAAGCTAAGCTTCTACTGTTAGACGCAACACAAACTGATTTGGAGACAAACAATCTACACGATTATTCTTTATTAAGGTGTTCAAACTAATTATGCTTAAAGGACAACTCCGGTGAGAAATGGCCCTAGGGGTAATTAACAGATGGTTAGCGAGTAGATCGTTCTCTGGGATGCGTTTTCATGAAAATCGAATGTAAAGAGTTTTATCTCTAAATACAGATTAGCCTATAACGCTTGTCTATGGGGCACAGGGTGGTGAAATTAAATCGCTAGTTAATAACACTAACAAGGCTCAAAATAGCCTCACACTAACACGGTAGCATAATGAGGGTCCCTACATGCAAACCGAAGCATTGAGAACTTAGTAAGAGTACAAACAGTTTAATAAGAAGACACTTTATAAACACAGTGACGGCGTCCCAATTCGCCTACTTATACTACGTCCTACAAGTATGTACTCTTTTTGTGAAGAAAAAGTATATACTTTTGAGTGTGTAGGAGAAAAGTATGCAAAGTTCGGGACATACTACTTCACCATCTTTAACGGACTCTGTCGCTTCGTAACGTGCATCCCGTCACCGTTTATCTGCCCTGTCAATCATCGTCAGATTCGTCACAGTTCAAATCCTCCACATTCAGTTTAATCTCCCACCGTATCGGAGAGAAATGTAGCCGCTCGTTAATCTGCCATGTGTGGGTCTTTGTGGGTCAGAGACTCTCCTCATGTGTTTGCAGTTTAAATATAATGATGCATTTAAAAGTTAATGGCCAAACGTGTCATTTCAAAAGTTCTCAATGCTGCTGCGGGTGAAATATAATGTGACAACACTGAATAAATATATTTTTGTCAGGTTAAATATTGATAGGGTCACTCAAACCCCTTTATCTAAACTTCTCTACTTAACCGTCAAACTCGCACATCCGTCATGTTTGTAGTTTTTTAACGCTTTTTATCCGCGTTTGTAGTTCTAATCGAATCCTCGTCCAACTCGCAATGGGTTGTGGGCAATATCAGCTGTTAGAGTGCCCATCGATCCGCACTTCGAATTCGGACCAGAAGTAGTAAACCATCCGGGAATCTTTGGAATACTCTTTTCAACATACTACGATTTGGGACATACCAATTCTATTTTCGAAAACTATTTAGGATGGATAGTATGCGAATTGGGACGCAGGGAGTACGTTACGCGTTCAAAGACAGCAGCCATCTTGGAAAACAGCCTCGACTAGTCGAGCAACGAACGCTGTGCTAAGTGAGCTGGTCGATAGGAATTAAGTTTGTGCAATCTAATTGCATGGACATTTTTATTTTTATTTATTTATTTTCTCTGTTGCGTTCAGGGCTTTCTTCCGGAAACAACGGACCATATGAGTTTTCAAGTCACAGTTCATCACTTAGAACAGCGCTTTCCAAGATGGCTGCTGTCCATAAAAGCGTAATGTACTGTCTTCTAATTTCCTTTATAAAGTTTTAAATATGAATATAACAACCGGCTGGGTGTACATTATCCCTTACTAACTCTGTGCCCCATAGACAAGCGTTATAAGCTAATCTGTTTTTAGAGATAAAACTCTTTACATTCGATTTTCATGAAAACGCATCCCAGAGAACGATCTACTGGGTAACCATCTGTTAATTACCCCTAGGGTCATTTCTCACCGGAGTTGTCCTTTAATTATATTTTGCAGCCTTTAGAGAAAAGGAATCCATGTCTGCAAACATTACAGTACACATGAAGTAAAATATAAAGCTAGTAAATGAGTGGTGTGCTCACGTCTTTCTCCAACGGTTCGCTGTGGACGAGACGAGGTTTGGAGTACACAAACGTCCCCGTGGAGGAAGAGTCCTTGTAACTGGAGGTGAGGATCTGCAGGATGTCAGAAAACTCCCTGGAGTCTGTAGACACATGCTGAAATAGAGCTGTGAACAGAGGACAAAACCATCACAATACAGCTACAATCTCTCTCCCCTGAAAGTAGCGTTGTTTAAATATGGAGAATATAGCAGATAAATGACACATGATTTGATTTGTAATGTAGCACCATTGATGAGTTTTCAGCGGTTTATGCCTGGCTCACACTACAGGAGTTTTAAAATCCTATCAGATTGAAAAAACTGGTTGCAGCACGCACTTCAGGAGAATCTTTGCAGATTTTCTTCCCTCAAATCTTAAACATGCGCAACACTACAAGATTTGAAAATCGAGGAGCATCACACACTACAAAATATTATTACGATTATCGTGCCAGAGGAAGTGCGTCACGTGATCTACGCAGCAGATCGTAAGCGGGAAAACAAAATGAATAGGCCTACTGTAGCATGAAAACTTGCTGTATCAATAATGATCATTGTTGTGAGAAAAACCAAGGGCCTCATTCATGAAACACGAGCAGAACGAATCTGTGTGTAAATCGTTCGTAAAGCCGCTCTGACGTAAATTTTCGGATTCACAAAAATGGTTCGTATTTTCAGAATGTTAGTTGGTACGAAATAAATGTACACCTGCTCCCTACCGCGAGTAAATGGTGCGTAAAACATTTGAACGCTCTGTTATAATTTAGGCAAACTGATGACATTGCATTTTGATGCACTATGTATGGCAGGCCTACCATCATATTTCAAGAGTTGATTTGCCCCATATTTGTCGTTTTGTTTTGTTTGTACTGTTTAACGTTGCATAATAGGCAGCACTTGTCACTGTCATTTTTTTACCAGGCCGTCCAATCACAGTGGAGGAGGGGCGGGACAAAAACTATGCCGACTAATCATCCTACTTGTACACCAACCGGACAACAATAATAGAGAAGTTAACACTGCTTTTCTAAATTCAGTATTTCTAAATTCAGTATTCACTATATTCTTCAAAATGAGATACTTGTAACACATTACTGCCATGGATATTCATCATCATAGCTACCAAAGTATCTCAGCTGGAAAAATGCTGCCCTTGCAAAGCGTTTTCAAGCGCCACCAGCTGGCCGGTTTCAGAAGAGCACCAGGTGTTTAGCTGGCTAAAACATGCTTTGGTGGACACACGATAATTTAATATTTACTGCTAGTCTTAAGGCTAATAACTTTCTTTAGCATTTATCCTGGAGCCAAACCTGAGAAAGAAGTCCAGAAGAGTCCACTGCATTGCTGGCCATGTCATTTGCAGATGTAACTCATGAGCGGGATTATGCTAATTATGAATGAGTGCGCAAGCGCATCCTATTTACACATGTTTGGAATTCATTAACATACACACGTTTAACTAACGCATCGTTTGTGAATCTGAAGCAGAGTTTTCGTGAAGGTCCATTGTACGCGCAAATTACTCAGAATTTGCGCATATATATTTACGAAAGTTTCATGAATGAGGCCCCAAAAGCGTAAGAATAAACCCGTGTGGATTAGGCAATGGTTGGGGATACGGGCTCATTCAGTTCTTCAACGAGAAATGGAGGTGATTTTATTGACCTTATTTGATGCTGTCGTTCTGGCACTCGTTGTTTGTGTGTGTGTGTGTGTGTGTGTGTGTGTGTGTGTGTGTGTGCGCAATGTATTTTTCCCTTCAGGGCTTGTCGTATAAAGGTGGAGCATGCGCACTTTTTGTACTGGAGTGTAGCGGGTTTTTTAGGCTGGTTATTACATGTGTGACCGAGAATAAAGTGAAGGAGCGTTCAGACGAATGTCATTTATTGTTTTCTTATTTCTAAGTATTTTAGGCGAACCCTGCACGAGCGCTATGTCACACTAGTGTGCCAGAATGTTTACCGTTATGATGTTTACCGCTGCCTAGTTCAAAAGCGATCGTCACCTGTTACAGTGTAGATTTGTGCTGTCAAATGAAAAGCAAGAAATGCTAATATTCATTCTCTCTCTCTCTCTCTCTCTCTCTCTCTCTCTCTCTGCAAACTACGACAACTCAACTCGCGGTCACCATTTCAAAATGTCTCTCTCGTCGTAGACTTGTTTCCCTATTGGCTATTGTGACAGTACTGACGTTATTACAATCTTACTCATCCCGATAATAACCAAACATGTTTGATATGATCGGGGCGAGCCCGATTTGCGTGAGAGCAGATCGGGAGGTGCAAGATTTGATCTGTGAACGCCTCACATTACCAGATAATCTGCGGCGAACATCGGAACCGATCGAGTCCTGGAAAAGAGTCTCGGGAGGGGAAAATCGGGCGTAAATCGGCCTAAAACTCCTGTAGTGTGAGCCAGGCATTATAGAACACCTTGCAGAATCCTTGAACAGTTTTAATTTCTCTAATTTAAATGATTACCTCTATCAACATAATGTAATCGTATTGCAAAACCATCAGGGTTTTTTTATTTACATGGTTGAACCACAGAGTCTAACAGTGTGTCAACAGCTGGATCTTAAACTCTCAGGGCCAGATGAACTAACAGCTTGTGCCACTGCAAACCCTCTATTGGTGTAAAAAAAACTACTGTCAGGATTTACTAAAGACATGCAGAGAAACATTAGTGTTTGAAAGGGTGTGGAATTTGTTTTTGCGGCGATATTATTGCATATGCATTGGCAGGAGTTTCCCTTTCAGATGCAAAATTTATGTGAGGAGAGTATTTAAATGAATTAGGAATGTAACGGTGTGAACATTTTATATCCTGATTAAAGTGACCCAAATTATCCCGATTATCACGTTTTCTTCAAATAAGCTGAAAGTGTTGACTCATGCACACGCTGAAAAACTTTAAAATAGTTTTTTATTTGAAAATCTACAAACAACAAATACAGACCTGCAAACTCCTCAGAGTAAAAAAGGTAATATATATATATCAGGGATGGAAATTAGCACCCGCCACCAGCCAAATGCGGGTGATTTTGCGTTGTGGCGGGTAAACTCGCTTCACCTACCGGCCACCGTGGCGGGTAGGTGCGGCCGCACTATGCATGTCCGAATATGACCAGATGTTTTCGCCGTCATTACCCGGATGTAGTGCCAGAAGACGCGAATAATAACCATAATAACTCGCGCGCACTGAGAGAAGCTGTCACTGTCATCCGGAAGCGCGCACCCGTCTCACAGCGTGCAAATATTGAGTTCTCTTTCAAGTCTTGTGCTTAAACGGACAAACTCACAAAAAGTATGCCAACATGTTCATCTTGATGAGAATTCTAGCAGACATAGTCTGAATATGCCTTAAGTGAACTTTATACAGTCGTGAAAGATGACGCATATCCCTCTATTAGGTCTTAAAGGGGCAGTAGCTTTTACTGCTATGTTTAATGTCAAACAAACGATAAGGACATCACTCACTGCTCTTGATTGAATAGCTTTTGTAAGTTTAAAAAGGAATAATCTTTCATTTAAACAGTTAAATATGCAGTTATTTTACATTTGATTACTTTATTACATTTCTGTAGGCTAGTAGACCTGTACATTATTATTTAATACACACATGAGTGAGATCAAGTTAAACATTTTACTTTGAATTTTATTTTATACTGTTTGATGTTGCAATGTGCTAAATAAATATTTGCATAATTTGTAATTGATTTATTATTTGAAACTTTAATATTAATTAATGCAATTGCAATGCCTTGATTTTTAGTAAAGTTACACAGTCATAGCATTAGCCATAAATCCAATGGATAATTGGCATAATTTATTTTAGTGCTTCGGTTTCAGCCAATAATTTTTATTTCGATGCATCCCTACTGACAATGTTCTGCTCGGTATGTCGTCAACACGCTTCAGAAGATGCCAAAACTAGTAGTTTCATTGTTGGTACTAAAAACCTAAAACTGGAAGCCATAAAAGAATCATCCAAATGCCACATCCAGGTTAAAAAAAAAAAAAAAAGAGAGAGAACATAGAGCCCTACTCATTTAATGAAATGTATATCAGTTCATGGTTTGTGTGTGTATAAGAGTGAAAAAATGTCAGTATTTCATTAAGTTTTGAGATTAAATAAACAGCTTAAGTATTGTAGAGCTTGTAGTATTAATTTTCACGTGCAGTTACACATTGTCGGTTAAAAACAAGAAAGTGGCTGGTAAAAACATTGAGTGGCTGGTAGATTTTGAAATCCACCAGCCACAGTGGCCGGTGGACAAAAAAATTAATTTCCATCCCTGATATATATATATATATATATATATAATTTATTTAATTAAAAATGCAGTAAAAAACGTAATACAATGAAATAATTTTCTGATGTACATCATCTGTTCGCTAAATTAATATATAGTAAAGTGTCATTTATTTCTGTGATCAAAGCTGAATTTATCATCATTTCTCCAGTCTTCAGTGTCACTAATCATTCTCATATTAGGATTTGATGCTCAACAAACATTTATGATTATTATCAGTGTTGAAAACAGTTTTGTTGCTCATGATTATGCTGCTTTTTTTCATTTTGATCATTTTTGCAGAAACCACCATACCATTCAAACATTTGTGGTAAAATGAAAAAAAGAGAGAAATTAATACTTTTTGTTGATTAGACATAGGCTACATTAAATTGATCACAAGTGATATTTTTAATATTACAAAAGATAATTTATTTAATAAATGCTATCCATTGAACCTTCTCATCAAAGAATCCTGAAAAATAAAATGTATCATGGTTTCCACAACATTTTTAAGCAGCAAGACTGTTTTCAACACTGATAATAATCAAAAATGTTTCTTGATTATAAAATCATCATATGAGAATGATTAGTGAAGGATCATGTGACACTGAAGAGTGGAGAAATGATGATAAATTCAGCTTTGATAACAGGAATAAATTACACTTTACTATATTCACATAGAAAAAGGCTGCTTTCATTAGTAATGGTATTTCACAATATTACTGTTTTAACTGTATTTTTGATTAAATAAATGCAGCTTTGGTGAGCAGAAGATAAACATTTCAAAAGCTGTCGGTTAGCACTGCATTATTCATATGATATAGGCCTACTTTATAGTCAATAAATAGCCTACATTGAGATGGCTTGAAAAACACACATAAAGCATATATATCGTCGCAATCGTCTGATTGTCGTCGTCACGTTTCATCACTCATAACAAGAGTTCAAGTTCAAGAGTTCAAGAGTTCAAGAGTTTTATTTGTCACATACACAGTTATACAGAATACAACCGGCAGTGAAATGTAAACAGGTCCGCTCCATGGACAGCAAATAACAATTAACAAAAAAAGCACAATAAATTATAAAATAGGGATAGGATAAAATAGGAATAGGATAAGGTGCTATATATATATACATATGTAGAATTATGAATAAATCAAGTAAAAGAAATAAGAGATGTGGAATAAAATAAGTGAGATAAAGTAAACTGGAGACTATAAAAATAAATCTGTGGATAACAGAAGTGCAGGAGTGTAATGTGCAAACAGCATTATAATGAGTAGTTACATGAAACACAAGAATAAAGTGCAGTGCAATATCAGTATGTGAGTTTGTTAATACTGAAGTGAGGTGAAGTCACATGTATTTAAGTGACAGCGTTCAGGAGTCTGATGGCCTGTGGGAAGAAACTCCTCCTGAGTCTCTCAGTTTTGGCCATCAGGCTACGGAAGCGCTTACCAGAAGGCAGCCGGGTGAAGTGGGGGTTGGCCGGGTGATTAATGTCCTTGATGATTTTTGTAGCTCTGCCTGTGCATCGTTTGATGTAGATGTCCTGCAGAGACGGGAGAGCTGAGAGCAGTTTTCCTTCAGCTGCAGCTCCAGTGACAAAGTTTCTACGAATCCGCTTTTGGACTTTCTGTGAGAGCGCCCTCCTCATATTTAGATACGAATAAAATGACAGGTCATGCATAGATTATTTTTTGTCTCTGAATTTAAATCTTGATGTATTTATCATGTATTGATTGTGACCTCAAGAAGCGCGCAATCGAGGTAGAGAAAGCTCTCTTTAGCGTCCCTGTTAACTTGCCCGCCCTCGCGCAGGTAACGCCGGTTCATATCCCGCTCGGAGCGGGTCGACTAGGATCGGGGAGACCCAGTAAACGTGCGGAGGATGAAAGTACACTTTATTAAAAGTGCAGGGGACACGTCCCGTAATCTACGCCCATGCTTGGATTGAACACTAACGCCGCATTCACACGGGGCGTAGGCGTTAACGCTTCCATTTACTTTGAATGGGTGACATCATCCGTTGCCGAACTGAATTGTGGGTTCCGTCGTGTCGCTTCACTCGCGTTGCAAGCGGCAGAAGTTGAAGAATTCTCAACTTTTCAAGCGCCAGCGCAGGCGTCATCCAATCAGATCGCCGTATGCAAATATCCTACAGCAGACGCTAGCCAATTGCGTTCATTACTGCTCCGTGAACCATCCAGACCATAGACCGTTAAAAATCCAGACGCAGCTCCTGGACCACTACGTGATATTCTTCCCGCTGTCGGCGCTTTTTCGGGATTTAATGTACTTAACAGCTTCGTGCACCTGTGCAGTGCGCTGACAACAACTACACGGGCAATCGCACTCGCACATACAACCAAAAAAGGCGCTTTTTTGTGTTGTGTTTTGGTCCAAGCGGCAAGTTAATGTGATTGGCTGTTGTCACTATGACGATCGCGTCAGCACCCAGCTTCAGCCACGCCCTCCGTCAAGCGTTAACGCCTACGCCCAGTGTGAATGCAGCGTAAGCTTGCTTACTTCCATCCGTCAGACTCGCGTGGTATCTCATTCAATGACGAGCTCAGTTGACGCTGTGTGCTTCAAGATTCTGACGCAAGTGAGCTAAGATTCCGATTGGCCCAGAGAGATGTCAGTTATAAGAATTATCCAATAGTGTCTAGTCTACAGAACTGTATGACACAGCTTTAAACACCTATTGGTTATAGGGATGGGCATTTTCCCAAAATATTGTTTTCAAATTTTTTGGCTCATAAAAATAGAAACTTTTAATATTCGTTTATTTAAATTAGGCATTTTGAAAAAAATTGACGTGTTTTTTCAACATGTCGTCATCATTTCTGAACAAGCTTATGATTAGGCAATGTACACAACATGCTTATGTTATATCTTAAGGTTTTAAAACATTAAACAGTATGTGCAAAAAAATATATGCCTAAAGAACCAAAGCATTATAAGCTTAAGCAGCGGGAGCGGAAAAAACACTTAATAAATCAGAGCGTGCCATGTTATTGTGCAGAACGTACACACACACACACGATTCGGTATATGGTTGTCGTGTTTGTATTCATTCTCAGTTTCAAGTTGAAAGAGACAATAATATTATTGGATGATGATTTTATCGGGTGAGAAAACATGCCACTGGCAGATGTTGTGGAGACAAACATAACGGTTAAGTGAAGTTTAAGTGAGGCCCTTTGTTTTCTGTTCTTAAACCTTCGACGAAACTGAAAGCAAGCATTTGTCTCGTGATCATTTTGCTATCATAAGTAATCTCGTACTCATTTGGAGTACAGATGGGCTTACCCGCTCCACAGCGCCACCGAGTGGATTTAGTTATAACTGCGAGATTTAGAGGGATTCATGGATTCACTGCATTTACAGCCAGCAAATCAACGCAGTAAAATTCGTATAGTATTTTTAGCTTTCGAATATTAATTACAGTTAGAATATTCTAATATTTGTGCACACCCTTAATTGGTAGACCAGCTTTCACGACCAAATTACATTCATAATTGGCCTGGTAGTCATGTTCTGGGTTTTAGTTAAAGTGTTAACTACAGCTTAGCTACATGTGTCACACTCACAGCAGTTATTGTTCTTCGTTAAAGTTAATAAAAACACAACTGTTCCATAAGTGCCACCTACTGTCAGAGAGTAAATGTGCAGAATCATGTTTCTTGGTGTTATTTAATCAAATCAACTTCTGAAGTTTAATAATCACATTAGGGTGCATCACCGTTTCATCATCCCCAAATTGAAGACCTCTTAAAATTATCATTTAGATATTTTGTTAAACCTTTTAAGACATTTAATTTGTACTCATGCTCTTAAATTGCAGTTCGTACACATGCAAGTGAAACACTCGCACTGTTGCAAGGTGATCTATTTATCCATTGTGCGCGATAATATCTTGCATCAGCGATCCCACAGGCTGACCACAGGCCAATATGATTATGGAGCAGCCCGTCTCTCACATGTGATCAACCAATAGCAAACTACAACCATCCATTCAATTCCCTGTGAATTCCCCAGTCAATAGCACAATCCAAGCCCCAGTTTATGGCAGGGCTCCTCTCTGACAGCAACAGTGGAGAAATGTTTGCTACATCTTGGAGTACAACAAACAAATGTCCAACACCATCAGATAAGGATGCTGGGACAATTGACAGACAACTCAAGAACAGGAAGGACAGGACTTTCAATTTCTGCCCTGCACCCATCTTGAGACTAACCCCTAAGCTTTAAGCCAACCGCCATAAAAATTCTTTAGGACATTTTGGATGCAGCAGAAGTGGCTAAAACAAAGAATCCATCAAAATCCACTCATACCCATGTTTGGAAACCTTAAAGCTAACGAAAAAAACTACACATCCATTGCTTACTTAGAAATAAGTACTCTCATTGACAGCTATTTGAAATGCAACATCGTACAAAAATGGATTAGTTAATGCACAACTGAATGAATGAATGCATGACAGCTCAATCTTTCTCCATCTTATTTGGACTTGCCAATGGTACTCTGGTGGTAATTTGACAAGGGAGAATGCATTGATAAATCTTTAAAAACACGGTTTAAGTGTGTTCTTTATTTGTTTGTTTTCTTTATTTAAAACAAAGAATCCATCAAAACCCATACAAAAAATGCTTTTTTCCCTTTAATTTTGCAAGTGAGTTCCACGGGAAACCGATGGGTGTTGTCAGCTGAAAACTTTGATCTGTTGATAACTTTCTTAATTTAAAAGGGCATATTGCAGGTAAAACAATTCTCAAAATTAATATTTAACCTTGTAAGAAAATACCATTTGAAAAGTTAATGCAGGATTTAAAATGTAAAAAAAATAAAATGTAGTAGATAAAGTGACCACTTAGCTGACTGCTAGTAAAACCGTTTTTTTAGCATTATGTCATATTACATCACGAGAGGGATTCATTTGCCAGGCTCTGCGTTGGCGCGGTGCAGAATAGGTTGGTTTTCAGTAGGAGTCGGTGTGTTTTCTGTAGTTCCCTTTCGAAAGGAACTTGCACTGCTTCCTAGGACGGTTTGGGAAAACGCCTCAGCGTGGCATATGAAACTACTATCGAATCACAAATGAAAATTAAAAAATAAATAAATCCTGAATCCACTCAGCCACCTGGCCCCATATATGGGGAGCTGTTAGAGGTAACAGAGCGCACGTTAGGGGAGCAATCGCTCACGGTCGGCTTGACAATCGATTTCTCTTCGACCAGAGTCCTCCAGCTCCAGTGAGTTTTCCTTTCCTTCCCAATCTGCACACGAAGAACGAGAGGGCATGGGAGAGCCCATATTCACGCGGCGGATAGGGGAATATGGGTATGTGTTGATGCCACTGATTGATGGGAAGTTTGAGAACTCTCTCGCATGGGTAGGCATCTACACAGAGATCCAACCCTGACATCTAAGCCTCTCAATACGTCATCTCTCGTAAAGGACAGGGCATATACGGCAGCGGGTCAGGCTGATGCTGCGTTGAACACTAGGTAGATCTGCTGAGGGATCTCAATGAGTTTATCCTGATGCAGTGATTGAACTGCGCAGCACCACATATCTAGCCACGGAGAGACATCGGTGATTGAACTTGGTTGATATCGGGAAGAGAGAAAAGAGCACTCCTCGATTCACCAATTTCACCCTCCAAACTTTTCAGCACCTCCGTTGAGGCGCAATAGAGGCAGGACTCCCAGAAGAAGAATTTGAGTGAGGTGATGCATCACAAACAAAGTCACACAGTTAGCTTCAGTGATGGGTCTCCTCCCCGAGGGTGAACTAGAAATCTAACCCTCGCCTCGCTTCAATTTTATTCCACAGGCGCTTCTAATATCAGGCCTGGGGCTGGGCCTATGATGAGCGGAAACAATATTCTGGCGGCCCATCTTGAGTAGTAAGCACGTCCCTTTCAGGCTTGCAAGAGCGATAGACCTCAGGTTTAAAAAACTGAGTTGGTGAGTCTTCACTCTGCACGCTGCAAGTTGCGCTGGGTAAGCCTCCTTTTTTCATTTTAAAAGGAAGGGAAATCAAATTGATTTCTGCAGACCTCCGTTCCCTGTATAGAGTTAAGGGGATTATGTGTTTAAAAAGAGAATAGATATAAGAGAAAGGGATATTAGGGCCCTGAAGTTCCCCTGTTAGGTGGCTAGAACGATATAGGAATAGAAGCACCAGTTAAAAGGACTTCACATGCGAGTATTGCTTGGGCTTTTCCTTTGGTGAATGAATTTACTGGTTGGGCCACCGCTCATTTTCATTGTGTGCAGTGATTAGGCTTCCTCTCAGTGTGAGAGTAGTTTTGAGGCCATCGCTCATTCCTACTGGTGTGTAGCGCAGTACTAGAGTGAGGCGTCCTCATAGACCAGGAGTAGGTTTGATGCCGCTTTTTGGTTTAGCTTCAAAAAACCTTTTTTTAGGTTGTTAAGCTTGGAACATACTCTGCAAGAACAAAGAAATTTGTTTTCGTTTTCTCAAGGTGGCAAGAACAAGAACAAAGTTCATTCAGGCCAGTACATTCATACATCACGAGAAAAGCAGGTGCCGGTCATTTGTGTTTCTCCACATTAACCACGCCCACTTTAAATGTATGACCAACCACACAATAGTTCTCGGACAACTGCAAGAAAAAAGTTCTGCTCAGGCGATGTGTCGAGATCAAGCTGCGAGAACTCCCAAACCAGGCCTGTGAGAACAAAATGACGTAATTTTGTTCTCGCAGCCCTGGGAGCAAGAACTTTTTTCTCTGTTCTTGCGGAGTATGTTGCAGCCTTTAATCACCTCCGGGTAGAGTAGTTTGTCTCCTCAAAAGGATTGGAGAGTATATGTAATTAGAGACTTAAGCTGGAGCTTCAGGTACAGTCACCTAAAGGATTATTAGGAACACCTGTTCCAATTTCTCATTAATGCAATTTTCTAATCAACCAAACACATGACAGTTGCTTTAATGCATTTGGGGTGTGGTCCTGGTCAAGACAATCTCCTGAACTCCAAACTGAATGTCAGAATGGGAAAGAAAGGTGATTTAAGAATTTTTGAGCATGTAATGGTTGCTGGTGCCAGACGGGCCGGTCTGAGTATTTCACAATCAGCTCAGTTACTGGGATTTTCACGCACAACCATTTTTAGGGTTTACAAAGAATGGTGTGAAAAAGGAAAAACATCCAGTATGCAGCAGTCTTGTGGGACTTGTTGCCTTGTTGATGCTAGAGGTCAGAGGAGAATGGGCAGACGGATTCAAGCTGATAGAAGAGCACCTTGGACTGACATAACCACTCTTTACAACCGAGGTATGCAGCAAAGCATTTGTGAAGCCACAAAACGCACAACCTTGAGGCGGATGGGCTACAACAGCAGAAGACCCCACCGGGTACCACTCATCTCCACTGCAAATAGGAAAAAGAGGCAACAATTTGCACAAGCTCACCAAAATTGGACAGTTGAAGACTGGAAAAAATGTTGCCTGGTCTGATGAGTTTCGATTTCTGTTGAGACATACAGATGGTAGAGTCAGAATTTGGCGTAAACAAAATGAGAACATGGATCCATCATGCCTTGTTACCACTGCGCAGCCTGCACTTCTAACCTAGCCTGGTGGTGGTGGTGTAACGGTGTGGGGATGTTTTCTTGGCACACTTTAGGCCCCTTAGTGCTAATTGGGCATTGTTTATATGCCACGGTAGCCTAGACGCACCCTAGCGGCAGCAAATTTAATTTGCCCGCAAGTGTCGTCTAGGAACTCTCATCTGTATTCCTCAGAATCTGGACGGCCCAATCACATCGTGTAGGCTATAGAGTCGGCGAGCGGGGCCATAATGACGACGGCCGAGTTGCGTTTGTGTGCTTCTAGTAAACACAGAAACTGGCGAACGGCGGCGGCCTTTCGAATCAGCTCTGACCGCAACTCTGGAAGACTTGGAGTTAAGCTTTTCTCTGAGAAAAGAACAAAGAGCGGCACTGAAGTCATTCTTAAAAAGGGAAGATGTGTTCGGAGTTTAGCCGACCGGATACGGCGAATGTTTAATCAGTTAGCGAGCTCCCCTTCACCTTCGTTGCTCCGGTTGGTGTAGCGCTATCCTATCGTGTGCAGAGGGAGTTTGAAAGACAACCGTTTATCCCGCCCCTCGGATTGAGCAATGGTGAGTTTCCAGACCAAACATCTTGATGTGGGTCTGGCTTGTCAGGCTAATGCCACGGCCTACCTGAAAATTGCTTCTGAACATGTTCATCCCTTTATGACCACCATATACCCATCCTCTGATTGCTACTTCCAGAAGGATAATGCACCATATCACAAAGCTTGAATCATTTCAAATTGGTTTCTTGAACATGACAAGGAGTTCACTGGACACCAGATCTCAACCCAGTAGAGCATCTTTGGGATGTGGTGGAACGGGAGCTTCGTGCCCTGGATGTGCATCCCACAAATCTCCATCAACTGCAAGATGCTATCCTATCAACATCGGCCAACATTTCTAAAGAATGCGTTCAGTTCCTTGTTGAATCAATGCCATGTAGAATTAAGGCAGTTCTGAAGGCCAAAGTGGATCAAACACAGTATTAGTATGGTGTTCCTAATAATCCTTTAGGTGAGTGTATATCTTATGTCTGGCCCATGGGGCTGTTGACATTGTTTTTCCTGAGTGCCTCCTCTCTTGGGAGAGTCTCTCTCTTGAGGCTGCTGCTCCTCCAAGCATCAGGTAGCTGGCCTAAGCTTTACTAGAGATGATGTTGGCATTTTGCAAAAGCATTACTGCCACTGGCCCTTCACTACATGAATGTAGGCTTTCTAGCATCCCTAATGTCAGCCTCCCTCTCATGGTGAGAGATATTCAGCCAAGCCCTTTCTGCATTCTGGGGTGATATGAGCAATGCAGGTTGGTGCAAATTTGATAGTAACAGCAGTGGTTATGGGGCAACCTTTGTTAGGTCATCTTTCACTTCATGAGGAGACCATGGACCATAGGCCATGGAACATGGACATAGAAGTACGCTCCCTTGAAGCTGACGCCCATGCACAGATGTTGGGCCACTGAATCCGGGGCCTCCGTTAAGGCAAGGTGGCATATGTTGTAAGGGTTTGTTGTGGTTTTGCTAAGTACACTGCCATTGGCAATGTAGTTAGATACCAGGTCTGTGCTACCAGAGAAGACTTTGCTATCGTGTAGTAGGCCTCAGCAGGCCTCCATGACGATTGGCCTTGGCAGTGCGGGCAGTAGACTCACTGACAAGTAGCAGGCCTTAGCAGACCTACTTAGAAGGGAGTCCCGAGGTTTAGGGGACATGCATAGCAGTTGCGACCAGGTAGCTAGCCTCGAGAGGCCTCCTGTGGGCAGCCCCAATATATGTGTTAGTGTGGTATGGTTCCCGGTAGTGTAGGTATTGTAGCAGAAGACTTCTTATCAGCTAGTAGGCCCTACCAGGCCTCCATGAGGATGAGTCCCCAGCAGTGTGGGTATTTATTTTGTCAGCAAGCAGACTTACTGTCAGGTGGTTGTCCTTATCAGGTGGTTAGCAGTGCTTCTCAAACTTCATTGGTAATGCCCCCCTTTAAACCTATGAAAAAAAGACACGCACATTCCCCAAAAGCATTCTAGGATGCAGTGAGAGTTTGAAAGGTCTCAGGTTACACATGTAACCTAAGTTCCCTGAGTACAAAAATGACTCCAGAAGCATATTTATGACTCCAGGAGCATATTTATAAGTATAGTTCCTACATAATTTCTATACATTGGTAGCCTAGAAATCTAGACGCACCCTAGCGGCAGCAAATTTAATCTGCCCGCAAGTGTCGTCTAGGAACTCTCAATACCCTTCTGAGCTGTGTTCCTCACAATCTGGACGGGCCAATCACGGGCCAATAGAGTCGACGGGCGGGGCCATAATGACGACGGCTGAGTTGCGACAGTATGCGTGCTTCTAGTAAACACAGAAACTGGCGGCAGTCTTTCGAATCAGCTTTGACCGCGACTCTGGAAGACTTGGAGTTAAGCTTTTCTCTGAGAAAAGAACAAAGAACAGCACTGAAGTCATTCTTAAAAAGGGAAGATGTGTTCGGAGTTTAGCCGACCGGATACGGCGAATGTTTAATCAGTCAGCGAGCTCTGCTTAACCTTCATGTTGCTCCGGTTGGTGTAGCGCTATCCTATCGCGTGCAGAGGGAGTTTGAAAGACAACCGTTTACCCCGCCCCTCGGATTGAGCCCTGTCTATGGTGAGTTTCCAGACCAAACATCTTGATGTGGGTCTGGCTTGTCAGGCTAATACATTGGCTCACTGGAGGCTAACTTGCAATATGCCCTTTAAGCAGTTAATTTATCATTTATAAGCATTTTGGAATGCTTTGGTAGGATAGCATGCCATTAGATCAGCCTTCTGTCCGTGCCGTCTTGACTTACTTGCCATCTCCGGCAATATTCCTATTCAATAATCGTTTACTCGACGCGTCATCCTCAATAATCCATCTCTTGCATGATACCTTGAGCTTTCGAATATTCCGATCTAATATGATTTCTGACCTGTAAGGTTGCCAGAATAATAATCGTACACAGTGTGTTAATAGGCCAGAGGAGAACTGGCACCCCGACTGAGTCTTGTTTCTCCCAAGGTTTATTTTTCTCCATCACGCCCTGATGGAGTTTTGGTTCCTTGCCACTGTCGCCTTTTGCTTGGCTTGCTCAGGCCATCCTTAAAAATATTCTTGTTTGCCGTAACCCGACCGACCCTGTCAATTTAGGGCCGACTCAATTTTTTTATTTTTTTTCCCTTTTAGTCCGACCGACTTGCCGGTTGTAAATTGGCTTTAAGACCGACCAATTTCTTTTTTTACTTTTCAAACAACTAATACAACAGTAATAAAATAATATGAATTATATTTTAGTATTATAAATGTATAAATTGCCTGGGCCATACAAACGAAGGCTACGTTCTTTCGTTTATAGAAAAACCCGTGACGTCATCTATGTTTACACTATGGTTAACGGATGTCACTCTATGGCCTGCACGTGCGTTCGTTTCGGCTCATACTCTCATTCACTGTAAGGCCATCCTTAAAAATATTTTGGTTTGCAGTAACAGTAAAATTTTTTTAAAAAAGGGTCGGTAGGTAGGTCTATATTTTTTTTTTTCAAATTTTAATACAAAAAAAAAAGTACATTTTTGGTGATGGTGATTACGTAGGTATGAATTTAAACAAATTGGCATATCGTGACATCACTGACTGGGTCTTCAAGCCGTGCCTTCGGGCGTGTAGGCTAATTGCAGGCTATATAGACCACAAACAAATTGAAATATTTGTCAAAAACATGTTTATTGCATAAATTTCCGGTGCATTCTTAAAGAAAAGTGTCCAACCACCAGCTAGCTGTCATTGACTCAAAGCTGTCAACCCTCCCTTTTTTTCCGGGTTTCTCACGTATTTTAGCTCTTTTCCCGCTGTCTTCCCGTTTTAGTATTTTCCCGTGATATGTTTCTTATTTTTACGCTCGATTGTGTAAAAAGGGGTCGTTTTACGCCCTATTGTGAACACGCAACTATCTGTGTCTGTCTCTGAAGTGGCTTCCACTTCTTGCCAGACCAACGCATCTGGTGATATAGACTAGTGCATTTGAATATTAAAAAGCAAAAAGTTGTTTTTATGAATTCAATTAATTAAGTCTATAACCAGCTATTTAATCAAGAGCAGTGAGTGAGTCCTTATCTTTTGTTTGACAGACAGCAGTAAAGGCTACTGCCCCTTTAAGACCTAATACAGAGATATGCATCGTCTTTCTCAACTGTATAAAGTTCTCTTAAGCCATATACAGACTGTCTGATGGATACTCATCAAGATCGACATGTTGACATACTTTTTGTGTGAGTTTGTCCGTTCAAACGCAAGACTTGAAAGAACTCAATATTTGCGCGCTGTGAGACGTGCGCGCGCTGCGCAGAGAGACAGATCTTCTCTCACTGCAGAGGGTTCTCATTCGCGTCTTCTGGCGAATATACTGAGTGATGATGGCGAAAATGACTGGCCATACGGCAGCACTCGCATGCATTGAACACAGTTTACAAAGATAGACCGTTTTGCCCACGTTTTCTTTTATTATCGCTGTTGTAGTGCACGTGTATCCATCGACAGAACCATACATAAAGCATTATTTTTCAAGTTACAACCAGTCCCACCGCTCCCACCACGCGCTGGGGTTGAGCAGAACACACGCTACCCATAGCAACGCGTTATGACAACGACATTTCAGACTGACAGAGACAAGATAAACGGCTTTTTGTACACGTTGTTATATTAATTATAATTCAAAATCTGTTTTATTCGCCACAATATAGTAATGATAAATGTTGAGGGGGCACTTTTGATTCATTTTCAAAAAGGACAGGGGCTCAAAGCCCTCCCCTCTGCAGTGCACTTGCCTGGTGTGTGTAACGTGTCATGGTCCTCCTGACTCCTATCACACAATGCGGCGAAATCTCCGACAGGACTTTAACAGTCTAACGTTACAGTGAATGAGAGTATGAGCCGAGCCGAAACGAACGCACAGGCCGTAGTGTGACATCCGTTAACCATAGTGTAAACATAGATGACGTCACGGGTTTTTCTATAAACGAAAGAACGTAGCCTTCGTTTGTATGGCCCAGGCAATTTATACATTTATAATACTTACTAAAATATAATTCATATTATTTTATTACTGTTGTATTAGTTGTTTGAAAAGTAAAAAAAGAAATTGGTCGGTCTTAAAGCCAATTTACAACCGGCAAGTCGGTCGGACTAAAAGGGAAAAAAAATAAAAAATTGAGTCGGCCCTAAATTGACAGGGTCGGTCGGGTTACGGCAAACAAGAATATTTTTAAGGATGGCCTAACGTTAGACTGTTAAAGCCCTGTCGGAGATTTCGCCGCATTGTGTGACAGGAGTCAGGACCATGGACACGTTACACACACCAGGCAAGTGCACTGCAGAGGGGAGGGCTTAGTTTGAGCCCCTGCCCTTTTTGAAAATGAATCAAAAGTGCCCCTCTCAACATTTATCATTACTATATTGTGGCGAATAAAACAGATTTTGAATTATAATTAATATAACAACGTGTACAAAACAGTAACAAATGGCGGAAAAGCCGTTTATCTAGTCTCTGTCAGTCTGAAATGTCGTTGTCATAACGCTTTGCTATGGGTAGCGTGTGTTCTGCTCGAACCCAGCGCGTGGTGGGAGCGGCGGCACAGGTTGTAACTTGAAAAATAATGCTTTATGTATGGTTCTGTCGATGGATACACGTGCACTACAACAGCGATAATAAAAGAAAACGTGGGCAAAACGGTCTATCTTTGTAAACTGTGTTCAATGCATGCGAGTGCTGCCGTATGGCCAGTCATTTTCGCCATCATCACTCAGTATATTCGCCAGAAGACGCGAATGAGAAGAACCCTCTGCAGTGAGAGAAGATCCGTCTCTGTGCGCAGCGCGCGCACGTCTCACAGCGCGCAAATATTGAGTTCTTTCAAGTCTTGCGTTTGAACGGATAAACTCACACAAAAAGTATGTCAACATGTCGATCTTGATGAGTATCCATCAGACAGTCTATATCCCTTAAGAGAACTTTATACAGTTGAGAAAGACGATGCATATCTCTGTATTAGGTCTTAAAGGGGCAGTAGCCTTTACTGCTGTCTGTCAAACAAAAGATAAGGACTCACTCACTGCTCTTGATTGAATAGCTGGTTATAGCAACTTAATTAATTGAATTCATAAAAACAACTTTTTGCTTTTTAATATTCAAATGCACTAGTCTATATCACCAGATGCGTTGGTCTGGCAAGAAGTGCAAGCCACTTCAGAGACAGATAGTTGCGTGTTCTGAGTTAAAGGGGTACTTCAGCGCTGGGAAGATGAATCTGTATTTGAACTGGGTCATCAATGTAGTAGAAATGTGAAATTATTTTTGAATTTGGTGCTTTCTAGACTGAGAAAAGACAGAAAATGTATTTTTGTCCCATGGGGATGAAAGACTACAATTCCCAGAATGCTTCGCTGCCCTTTGCCATTCCCCAACGCCAACAACTTGATTACAGTGACTGAGTTAGAGAAGACACTACAATTAAAATGTGTTCAATATAAGGAGTAAGTCACCGCGCGAGTATCACAGCACTGAGCACTAACTGCACGAGTGATAAGAGCTGAGGTAATCGCGACTACACTCGCGGCATACATTCACAACGTGAGTTCAGTCTGGCGCGTTTCAGTTCATGCCTTTACAAGCTTAACTTTCATAGAAATTAATTTGAGAAGTTAAAAGACTTACATTGCACACCATAGCTCCGTTTAAATGAGTGCCTGCCAGCTGAGCTCTCCCTGCAAGCTGAGTGTTATCTCCCATCCCCCACGCGCGAGTTCAAAACATGCGGAAATGGCTCCCTCTGCTGGCTGTAGTCTTTAGCCTTTGGGCAAACATTCCTCCTATGATGCAAAAATCGTCAATTTGCATCATAGGAGGAATTTTTCTAGAAATAAAATGCATAAATCTCTTGTCTCAGGGAGATATGAGGGGGGAAAGCACAATAATTTGAATATACTCCAGGGTTTCTACTGATACAAAGCCATATGCTAATCGCTGAAGTAACCCTTTAACACAATCGAGCGTAAAAATAAGAAACATATCACGGGAAAATACTAAAACGGGAAGATAGCGGGAAAAGAGCTAAAATACGTGAGAAACCCGGAAAAAAAGGGAGGGTTGACAGCTTTGAGTCAATGACAGCTAGCTGGTGGTTGGACACTTTTCTTAAAGAATGCACCTGAAATTTATGCAATAAACATGTTTTTGACAAATATTTCAATTTGTTTGTGGTCTATATAGCCTGCAATTAGCCTACACGCCCGAAGGCACGGCTTGAAGACCAAGTCAGTGATGTCACGATATGCCAATTTGTTTAAATTCATACCTACGTAATCACCATCACCAAAAATTTACATTTTTTTTTTGTATTAAAATTTGAAAAAAAAAAATATAGACCTACCTACCGACCCTTTTTAAAAAAAATTTTACTGTTACTGCAAACCAAAATATTTTTAAGGATGGCCTCAGTCACTAAAATTTCGATCTACGTTTTCAACTAAATATCCAAATAAAATTAATTACTAAATGAACTGATCATCTTTATTACTGGCTTCTGGCCTGTGTGGGGATCCCAGATCTCTGCAATCTGAGAGGGAACGGAGGAGCCACAGCATAGTTTGGCTGAGACCGGAGCTTGCTCTGAACACAGAACTCGATGCCGTCCAACCATCTGCCCAATCACAGCAGAGTAGACCAATCACAACAGACTGGGTCATGTGACCAATCACAGCAGAGTAGACCGATCACAACAGACTGGGTCATGTGACCAATCACAGCAGAGTAGACCAATCACAACAGACTGGGTCATGTGACCAATCACAACAGACTGGGTCATGTGACCAATCACAGCAGAGTAGACCAATCACAACAGACTGGGTCATGTGACCAATCACAGCAGAGTAGACCAATCACAACAGACTGGGTAATGTGACCAATCACAGCAGAGTAGACCAATCACAACAGACTGGGTCATGTGACCAATCATAGCAGAGTAGACCAATCACAACAGACTGGGTCATGTGACCAATCACAGCAGAGTAGACCAATCACAGCAGAGTAGACCAAGCACAACAGACTGGGTAATGTGACCAATCACAACAGAGTAGACCAATCACAACAGACTGGGTCATGTGACCAATCACAACAGACTGGGTCATGTGACCAATCACAGCTGAGTAGACCAATCACAACAGACTGGGTCATGTGACCAATCACAGCAGAGTAGACCAATCACAGCAGACTGGGTCATGTGACCAATCACAGCAGAGTAGACCAAGCACAACAGACTGGGTAATGTGACCAATCACAGCAGAGTAGACCAATCACAACAGACTGGGTCATGTGACCAATCACAGCAGAGTAGACCAATCACAGCAGACTGGGTCATGTGACCAATCACAGCAGAGTAGACCAAGCACAACAGACTGGGTAATGTGACCAATCACAACAGACTGGGTCATGTGACCAATCACAACAGAGTAGACCAATCACAACAGACTGGGTCATGTGACCAATCACAGCTGAGTAGACCAATCACAGCAGACTAGGTAATGTGACCAATCAGTGCAGAGTAGACCAATCACAACAGACTGGGTCATGTGACCAATCACAGCAGAGTAGACCAATCACAACAGACTGGGCCATCTGACCAATCAGAGCAGAGTAGACTAATTCCAACAGGGGCACGTTCAAGCAAATTCAGGTTGAACCACATGTTTCCTGGAAGTGGTGTGCAACAGGGTTTGAGATGTTTTCTCTTGTTTGGTGGGTGTGTCAAATGTCAGCCCAATCAGCAGCAACATGTATATAAACCCTGTGGTAGAGACAGCTCACACAATGGGTCCAAGTATAGTCAATTGTGTTCGCTGCAGCTCAGTAAATTGGTTACCCCAACCAGAAATATACATGTTTTTAACACTATTTGAGCATAAGAAACAACATTTATGAGGACGTTCATGTCCCCTTTCAAGAGATACGAGCGACACTTGCATGACTGAAACAGCGGCCCAAGAGTCATTTCAAAGATGGCTCAAAAACCACCTCAAGGGAGAAGAAAAACTTAGCGAACTACGGGATTTTTTATATTGAATGAAATGAACATTTCCATCACTCATTTCTGATATTTCAAAATGTGCATAAAAAACAGGGTGATAGAAACACAGCCCAGCTATTGTCCGCTTATTAAAGTCACCATGATATAAAAATGTACAAATCTTATTTTCATAAACAATTTATCCATGCATATATAAAAAAATGCCACCTCATAAGCTTTAATCAATTCCCAAAATAATCCAATGAGTCCCATCCTACAAGAGTTTCAATCAATGTCTTCTATAAAGAAAAGTCATCTATCACAATATCATGCCGACTTTATGCATAATCAGTGTACGTTTGTGCATGTAAACGAAGAAGCGATTAATTAAAGATGTACTTTCAGAGTGTATATAAAATGTTGCCAAAATATATTTCTGTGCGTTACATTTTGTTTGATGTTTTTAATGTTAATATACACTATAGTGTGATGTTGTTTATATCAGTTTACTCAAAACAATTTTAAATTCCTTAAAATGCCCTAAACTTAAACATTTTAAACAGAATCTTTGATTTGAAAAGAATCAATCAAATGCATGAATTAAAGTTCTCAACTGAATATTCAACCTTTTAAATGTCCGATGCAGAATAGTTGAGTAAAAATTGTAAAGCTTAAATGAAATTCTGGATTCTACACACCTTTCAAAGTAAAATGTTATTTAAAATGAGTATTTATACTTTTTAAATCATAAAACTGAAAGAATATATTTCTCCCCACTGTGCAGTGACATACGGGTGTGGCAGAGCAACCTGTTACCTGAGGGTGGGTTAAAACACACACACACACACACACACACAGAGAGAGCTTTTATAGTATCTCTTATATCATGGGCTGATGCACAGGATCTCGATTTATACTGTCATGAATTACTGAGCTGCCCATCTAGACAGCATTACTGGGCACCATACAGATGCACAGATGTACATAGCTGTTGTCTAGGTTAAGAACTCTCTACAATTTGAGACACAGAATGAGTGTCTTTAGTCCCAGTAACGGAAAAAAGACAAACAAAGGGGGCCATCGCACCTCTCTTTTCTCTGCTCTTCCGGGGGATGTGGAAGTTCAGTCGCGGCTGTTCTTCGGCTGGTTTCACCGCCCGTGAGACTTTCTTGACCCGCTTCTCTTCATCGGGACCGTCCGGACATCCATACTCTTCCTCCGTGCCGCCGCCATTTTGGCTCCATGAAGGCGCAGCAGGATTGTCTTTTTCTTTGTTGCTGAATTTCCCTCCTCGATGCTCCATAGCTGTTTTATTCACGCGCTCCAGACATGAGTGGACATGGACTCTCCTCGCAGCGCTGAAAGCTGGAGGCAGCACGGGGCTTCTGTCTGCTGAATGCTCACACCACACATAAACACACACACATGTACATGCCCACTCATAGCCGCAATGTGTGTGAATGTGACCGGATCGCAGCAGCGCCACCCTGCGGGCGCCATCATAACACTGAAGCTAAGCGCCGCCTGCAGGTTTAATGCTGAACTACATAATGTCCTTTAGTTTTTCACCAACAAAGAGAGATGAATAACGGTAAATAATACTGAAACAATAACATTTTATATCATACGAATAGTACATAAAACACTGTCTAAAAATGTGTGTAGTGCTTGCAAAACACACAATTACAGTTGGCCAAACAATTTCCCAATATTTAAACTCGACATCAAACACGAAACTTGCAATAAGCCTGTAGTCTTTTCTTCTCAATTGTAAGACGCTCACGGTTTCACGAACTTGAAAAATGGGCGGGTATTTTTTTAAAACAGACAAAGTTTAAAAAAAAAAAAGTTAAACATTTTGATGTAGTATTTCTGTGCCAAAAATAGCCTACTCCTTCCAGTTTCTCACAAGTTTCTGAAAGTTTTTTCTACTATGGGCCTGCTCGTCAATAAGGGCAGAATCTCTTCATATGGGCGGGTGTCACGGGGGAGGACAAGCGCACACATCGACCAAAGCAAAACTTAAGCCCATTCAAATTAACGCCCATCAATAAGCTGCACTCGGCTTTATAGGGAAGTCACAGGACTTCACGAAATCTACACTGTCACCAAAGAAGTGAGTTTTTAGATGTCAGGACAAGACAAACCTGGGGCCTATTGCACAAAACTAGGATAAGGGGTTAAGCCAGGATATCTTGGTGATCCTGGCTCAATCTATCCACTAATATACAGCTATCTTTCGTTATCTTTCTTGGTGTGAGTGTGCTTTCAGGATCCGTTTACACGACAGCGGTGTACTAAACTTTGCATACAGATGATAATCCCTTATACTAATTTTGTGCAATAGGCCCCTGTTCAGCTTCCCAAAGAACCCAGCGTTAAGGGGACAGTGGATGAAGTTTGTTTTTCCGGAGCAGCAACAGAGTTACGCAAGCGTTTTTGTTTGTTCCCTGCATTTCAGTAATGATTTTTTTATAAGCAAGGCCGAGTTCATCTCCAGATTTGCAGATCGTCTAAAGCTGAAAGATGGAGCGGTCCCAGCGATAAAGGTTCACGGTTGGCGTTGGAAAACTGCTTCAAATGTCTGTGTGTTGTTGGCTATCGGCTCGTAAGTATCTCTCTGTCTTTAGCTTCGCCCACACAATACACCTCCAGCCGTTTGGTTTTATTCAGAAAGACTCGGTACAGCGTATTTGTCTTTTAGAAATATGATAAAACTAAAGACTCTTCAGAGATATGAAGGATGCAATTCTAGGTACTCAAGACTAATGAGATGTGATACCCCACCTTTAAGAGTAATCCCTTACTTTACTTTTTAAAGTAAAGTAAGGAAAAGTAATTAAATTACAGTAACTAATTACTTAGTAACTATTTACACCCAACATTGGGCGTAATTACTGTAACAATTCGGAACAGTAAAAGGCCTTCACGTGCTTGTAGAACTTGTAATTACAATGTAATAACTCATAATTTTCTAAACGCCACCATCTGACCACTGCAGATTTAAGGTGTGTTTGACTTGAAGTGGCGTGTAAAGTCCGATCAGTGTATGACATCAAAGTGCCACAAGAGCGATCCAAAGAGCGTTATTTAGACATGGTGTAAACGCAGCATATTGCCCTGCCTACACTCTAAAAAAGGCTGGGTTATTTTAACCCAATGTTAGGTCAAATATGGACTAACCCATCAATTGAGTTGTTTTAACCCAACGATTGGGTTGTTTTTATCCTGCGGTTGGATTAAATATTTGCTTAAGACAACCCTCGCTGGGTCAAAACAACCCAATTGCTGGGTTAGTCCATATTTGACCCAACATTGGGTTGTTTTTTACTCAGAATTTTTACTCAGAGTGTAATATTACTCTTACATAAACTGAATTATGAATCTGTCCATAAGAAAAATCTTTCACATGGATCGTATTCTTAAACATTTAAGTGTATTAAAGCTGAATTTAAGTAAGAGAGGCAGATGGTATTAGAGAACTGCTATTGTCTTTCATCTGCTGTGTGTTATTGTTCTCCAGCCTCATCTATGTGCGAGTAATTATCCATATGAACACATGACCATCATCATGTGAAGAAGGGCGTGTTACTGTCAGGGGGAAGGCCAGACAAAGCCACATCTGAGATAAGTGAGCACTTTAGGGGATATGGCACAAAGCTTCAGCCATATGTCAGACATGCTATTGCATCATCTATAGTAATCATCTTCCTGAAGGAGCACGTTCAGTCTCGGAGGAGCTGCGCTCACTCGTCTGGGCTGAGCTTCAGAAATTAGGTTTGATTCTTTTATAAAAAATAAAAAAAATGAAATAAAAAAACATTAACCCTTTCAATCCCCAATTTTTAAATGAAAAATTCTTAAAAATAAATCAAAATGGTTAATGGTGCATGTTCTAACTGCAGTGATATTATGTACACACAGCTTTCCTGTAGCTTTACCAGTAGAGCATGGCGCTAGCAACGCCAAGGTCATGGGTTCAATTCCCAGGGAAAGCAAGAATTGACAATAATGTAAAATGTGTACCTTGAATGCACTGTAAGTTGCTTTGGATAAAAGCATCTGCTAAATGTTTACTTAGCTTATCACATACATCACCTTGATGCACCCTGGACACATCCTCAGTGATGTTACCTGGGGTCACGGAGTGTTTCGGGTCTTTCAAGCATCATACACTCTCACCCAGGCGACCCAGCCGGGGTTGATCAGGCCCTAGCTTGTGTCCAGGTAGCCCTACCCCACCCATGGTTCTCCTCTCTTTATCCACAGCCACCTTGAGGCAACTTCTGCTGACTCTGTGACCTCCTTAATGGCCTTTCGCTTACTGGCCCCTATGATGCCCAGGATGTTATAGGCCCTGCAGAGAGACTGGCCAGCAAACCCTCTACATCCGACCTCAATGGGCTCACACCGTGCTCGCCACCCATTATTCTGGCACTCCTCCACTAGCTCAGCGTATTTTGCCCTCTTTCTCTCATTGGCCTCCTCGATACGGTCCTCCCAGGGTACGGTAAGTTCAAGGAGAACGATCTGCTTAGAGGTCTCTGAGATGAGTAGCATGTCAGGCCGCAATGTTGAGGTGGCGACAGCTTCTGGGAATTTCAGTTGCTTCCCCAGGTCAGCTTTCAACTCCCAGTCTCGTGCTGTTGCTAGCAGCCCTGATGAGGTGGCCCTGGCCGCTAGTGGTGGCTTGTCCCCAGCCCGGACAAAAGCAATAGTGTTCTTCACTGGGCGGAGGTGCTTACAGTGGTCAATTCCACAGCTGATGGTATTTGCAATGACTTTCAAGACTTGGTCATGACGCCAACGGTAGCGCCCTTCGCCCAGTGCTTTTGGACAGCAGCTTAGGATGTGCTCCAGAGTCCCCCTCTTCAGGCAGAGGGTGCAGGCTGGCGACTCCACCAATCCCCAGCTGAACAGGTTGGATGGGCTTGGTAGTACATCGTAGACAGCCTGGATCAGGAATCGTAGGCGATGGGGTTCTGCTTTCCACAGCTCCGCCCATGTGACTTTACAGTCCACTGCATTCTCCCATCTTGTCCAGGCTCCCTGCTGCCGCATTCCAACCATCCTGCTGGCCCGCTCCTCCTCTACTGCTACCCGCGCCTCTTGCTGCACCAGTGCTCTCCTGTCCTTCCCCTGTGCCTTATTGTAGCGAGGTGTTGTGCCGCTACCCAGCCCAGCTCTTCCATGAGTCACTGCTCCTATCAATGACCTGTGCCGTAGCCGTGACTCAGCTTCATCCACCGCCGCTACTGCCCTCCACTTCCGCCCTGTCCTCACCTCGATCCCCGCCTGGGAGACCATCGGGTCTAGTGACTCTCTGTATTGCAGCACCTCCCTGGCCCGGCCCACCTTAAACTCCTCACTCAGGCCGCTGATGGGGAGCTTCAACTTATTGTTCTGGCCATACAAAGCAATGCTGCTCAGGCTTCGAGGTAGGCCCAGCCACTTCCGTAGAAACCTGCTGACTCTCCTCTCAAAGCCCTCGATGGTGGAGATTGGAACCTCATAAATCAGGAGGGGCCAGAGAATCCGTGGGAGGATGCCATGTTGGTAAATCCAGGCCTTGAACTTGCCAGGTAGGCCTGACTTGTCTACTGCAGCCAGCCAGCCCTCCAGTTCAATGTTGGTTGCATGGATGGCTGCAGTGTCCTTCAGGCTGCAGTCGAACACCTTTCCCAAGCTCTTCACTGGTTTATCAGTGATTGATGGTATCTGGGTCTTGCCGAGTGTAAAGCTGAACTTGTTGGAAACCTTTCCTTTCTTCAACACTAGAGCTCTAGACTTTGCTGGCTTGAAGCACATGCGCGCCCAGGATGTCATCTCTTCCAAGCCCTTCAAGATCCACCTGCCCCCTGGTACGTGTGGTGTCGTCACCGTCAGGTCATCCATAAAAGCCCTAATGGGCGGCTGGCGAATACCCGACTTGGTGAGGGGACCTCTGCACTGGACCTCTGCAGACTTTACCAGCATATTCATGGCAAGTGCAAATAATATCACTGAAATTGTACATCCAATGATAATTCCCTTCTCAAGCCTGTGCCAGTCTGATGTTGTAGACCCTGCAGAGACTCTGAGACTGAAACTGCCATAGTAGTCCAGAACGAGGTCTCTAAACATGTCTGGGATGTGGTGCCGGCGCAAGGCCTCCTCAACCAGTTTGTGGGGTATGGACCCATAGGCGTTTGTAAGGTCCAACCACAGCACCACCAGGTCTCCCTTATTCTCCCGGGCTTCCCTGATCAGCTGTGTGACCACGCCTGTGTGCTCCAGACACCCCGGCACCTTTGGGATCCCTCCTTTCTGGACCGAGGTATCGATGTAAGAGTTCCTCAGGAGGTAGTCGGTCAGCCGCCTAGCAACAATGCTGAAGAATATCTTGCCCTCAACACTGAGCAGTGAGATGTTTCTGAACTGGTCGATGGTCTTTGACTCTTCCTCCTTTGGAATCCACACCCCTTCTGCAAACCGCCACTGCTGAGCAACCTTTCCCCTCCTCCATATGACCTTCAGTATCTTCCAGAGTCTGTGGAGTAGCTTCGGGCAGTTCTTATAAACCTTGTAAGGTACCCCACTAGGTCCTGGAGCTGAACTTGCTCTGGCCGTTTTGATCACCTCCTGGATCTCCTTCCAGCTGGGCTCCTTTCCATCAAAGTCCAGAGTTGGTGCAGGTGGATCAATCAGGTGCTGGCAGTGCCCCAGGTCTTGTTCCCTGGATCTATCACAGAAGGTGTCTCTGAGGTGACGATCGATCTCAACTTTGGAGCAGGTAAGCCGGCCACTCCGCTTCTTGCCAAGTAGCTGCTTTGTGAACCCAAAGGGATTCGCTATAAAGGCAGCCCGCTTCCTGGCCCTCTCTTTCCTCCTCCTCCTGTGCCACTCCGCTCTCCTCAGAGTCATTAACTTCTTACGAAGGATGACACGCAACTCTGCTAGAGGACCCCTCTCTTCCTCCCTCGCCTCCTTAAACCTCCTCCTCAGACTCTTCAGCTCTTGCCTAAGCTGGTGGATCTTGTGCGCCCTGTTGTTCATAGTGTAAGGGAGGTTCACTACTTTCTTATCCTCCAGCCCAAATCTCTCAGCTGCTAGGCTGATGATGATGGTAGTCATTGTCAGGAGGCGTCGGTCAGCGTCACCCTTGACTCCTGCTTCCAAGATGGTATCGACGTCTTCGTCAAACTGGAGCCACTCCTTCTCCTTGTTCGCTTGGGGCCATTTTACCCGCCGATGTTCTGATGTTCTGCATGGTTTTGGGGCCTGTGTCACTTGGAGGTTCTGGGCGCTGTGGTTTGACTCCGGGCCTAGCTCCTCCTGCGTCTCACCAGGGGTGTTCCCTGTGCGCTGTGATACAGGAACCATCCGCACGCATCTCATCTTGGCCTGGTGGATTCTCAGGCCATGTGGGTTTTTGCACACTTTGCCGCAAAAGCATTGTGCACTCGTCGTCATGTTTCCGTCGCTGTGTGTCGGTATCCTTTGGTCTATCCGAGTGGGATCCTCATCCCCCCCCTCTCGGGGATCCCTGAGGGTATAACTCCATAGGTCGATCTGTAGCTTGTAAAGTGGGTTCTTCCTCACAGATGCAGGTTGGGCTGCTAACCCTCCCTACCCCGTTGCCATCTCTCCGAGCTGTCCGCTGTCTCTCCAGCTGCCACCACACTGTTCTCGGTTGTCAATCAGTCTATTCCTGATCGTCACTGGTTGTTCCAGACAGTAGCTTATCACATACATCACCTTGATGCACCCTGGACACATCCTCAGTGATGTTACCTGGGGTCACGGAGTGTTTCGGGCATATGTAAATGTACACACACTATTGTTCAAAAGGTTGGTGACAGTATGATTTTTCTTTTAGAGAAATAAAATAGGCACTACATTTATATAGCAAGGATGCATTTAAATTGATCAAAACTAACAGTGAAGATGTTTGCATTGTTACAAAAAATTATATTTCAAGATATACTTTCCATTTATCAAAGAATACACTTTTCCACAAAAATATATAGGAGCACAACTGCTTTCAACAATGATAATAATGTCCCCAGAACACAAAATTGGGATTATGTGGCTGCTGAAAATCCAGCTGTAGCATCAAAGAAATAAATTACATTTTAAAAATACACCATATTGCCAAAATGATTTGGTCACCAAATTATTTAATTCAGGTGTTCAATCACTTCCATGGGCACAGGTGTATAAATCAAGCACTAGGCAGTCAGACGCTTCTACACACATTAGTGAAAGGATGGGTCGCTCTCAGGTTGCCAGCTGTGCAATAAGTTGACTTGTGAAATTTTCTCACTACTACACTGTAAAAAAGAAATCGAAAAAAAAGTTACCTGGTTGCCTTAAAATGTTGAGTTAATTGAAATTTTGAGTTAATACAATAAACATTTTTTGAGATTCGACAACCTTTATTAAAATATTAAAAGATTTTGTAAGCATATTGGGTAATTGTGAATGTTTTATTTCTGATGACGTGCTATGTTCATGATTTATCATTTTTTTTATGTGGTTCAGATACAATAATATTTTGAGTTTCTGTTTATTAAACAAATTTTCTTCATTGTATCAACTCTAATTTAAAAAAACTCAACATTTTAAGGCAATCAGGTTGCTTACTTTTTTAAGTTAAATCAACAAAAACCAAAAAAAAATTTGTACAGTGTAAATATTCCATACTCAACTCTATTCCACGTTAGTGGTGTTATAACAAAGTGGAAGCAATTGAGACCAACAGCAACTCAGCCATGAAGTGAAGGTCACGTAAAATCACAGAGCGGGGTCAGCGCATGCTGAGGTGCACAGTGCGCCGTTGTCAACTTTCTGAAGAGTCAACAGCTACAGACCTCAAAACTTCTGTGGCCTTCAGCTTCAGCTTAGACTGAGACAGACCAGAGAAATCAAGGGAGTAAAGTGAACGACTTACTTTTTCCACTCTGAAACCGCCTTAACAACACCTGAATAATACGGATTAGTCAATTAAAGGGTTAGTTCACCCAAAAATGAAAACGTGATGTTTATCTGCTGACCCCCAGTGCATCCAACATGTAGGTGTGTTTGTTTCTTCAGGAGAACACAAATGAAGATTTTTAACTCAACCGTTGCTGTGTGCCAGTCATATAATGATGTGAATGGGTAACAACTCTATGAGAGCAAAACAAACAAACAAAAAAACATGCTTAGACAACATGCTCAAAAACCCTGCTGCTCCTGACGACACATTGATGTCTTAAGACACGAACCGATCGGTTTCTGTGAGAAACAACATGTTATTTTTTTACCTCATATCTCGATGATTCTCATCTAGTGTTCCCATCCGCTATTACTTCCGTCTGATAAGGTCAAACTGCCGCGATCAAAGTTATATATTAAGTAGATTCCTCATTCGACCGATCAGAGCAGGCACTGAGGCCTTATATCTATAATCTATATATATATATATATATATATATATATATATATATATATATATATATATATATATATATATATATATATATATATGATCGCACCAGTTTGACCTTATCAGAAGTAATGACAGATGGAAACACTAGATATGAATGTAACACGGTTTGTAGATGGGAAGGAAGGAGGCGGGAACTGGCGAACCTTCAACAAACTTTATAATAAAAATCAAAATAAACTAAACGAAAGTACCTTACGGACGACTGCCCGCACACACACAACAAAACGTAAACAAAACATAACATAGCATAAATCCAGGCCTGGTCCTCTCTCGTCTTCTACTTTCGTCGCTCCTTCTTTTATGTTCCCGTCACCCTGCTGCGAGACGAGACCGGTGTGGCAAACAGCTGGCACTCATTAGGTCCCTTGCCTCACTGCTTGCCACAGAGAATCGTCCTTATATGAGGTAAAAAACAAAAAATAAATACTGTTCGGTTTGGTTTGCTGTGTAGTTCCTCCAGGCCTTTTAGGTTGAGGCAGCTTCCTCACCACATCCCATATAGGAACGTGTGCCCCAGGTTTTCTTACTGGTGTATTACCTTAGCATGATGGCATTTCTACAATGTTTATGACATTAAAAATGAAACATATGTAATGAAATATGACATTAAAACATGTTTAAGACTTAAGCTTAACTTGTGCCTCATGTCTCACTTTACCCCACCACCCCATTTTTAGAAAAATCGATCTCTCTTAGCAACTCAGTCAAATCTTCAGCTAGCATCATCACATGGTTTTATATGTTGGTAGTTCATCAACATGTATGGTATAAGTTTTTCTACCTGAATCAAAATCAATTTGCTTTGGCACAACATTTGATTGAGTTGACAGCAAGACAATTTACTTTTACATGCAAAAACTATATTTTTTTGAAAAAACAAAAACAAAAAAACATGCTGACCACAACACCATGAGATCCTCTCCTTTGTGGCCAAGAGAAATTAAAGGAGCTTGAAAACAAAATTGTCATATGACCCCAAATGTGTTCTGTTGACCAGATACAGGGGATGTCTCACATTACGCCACTCTCCCCTACCAACCAAAGTGTGGGATGCAGTGGAGTAAAGCAGCCGCCACTGGACTCTAGAGCAGTGAGACGTGTTCTCTGAGTGACCAATCACACTTCTCTGTCAGACGATCCCATGGACGAGTCTGGGTTTGGCGGTTGCCAGGAGAACGGTACTTACCTGACTGCATTGTGCCAATCAGAAAGTTTGGTGGAGGGGGGATTATGGTGTGGGTTGTTTTTCAGGGGTTGGGCTTGGCCCCTTAGTTCCAGTGAAAGGAAATCTTAATGCTTCAGCATTCAAGGCATTTTGGACAATTTCATGCTCCCAACTTTGTGGGAACTGTTTGGGGATGGCCCCTTCCTGTGCCAACAAGACTACGCTCCAGTGCACAAAGCAAGGTCTAAAAAATCATGGAAGAGCGAGTTTGGTGTGGAGGAACTTGACTGTCCTGCACAGAGTCCTGACTAGGTCACATTTGGGATGAATTAGAGCGGAGACTGAAAGCCAGGCCTTCTCGTCCAACATCACATTGACTCCAATGTGAAAAAGGCTCAGCAGAGACTGTACTTCCTTCGTCAGCTGAGGAATTTCAACCTGCCACAGGACCTGCTGATTCAGTTCTACTCAGCTGTCATTGAGTCGGTTATATGCACCTCCATCACTGTCTGGTTTGGTTCAGCTACCAAATCAGACATCAGCAGACTGCAACGTACCATCAGAGCTGCAGAGAGGATTATTGGTGCCAAACTGCCAACCCTCCAGGACCTGTACTCTTCCAGAGTGAGGAAGAGAGTGGGTAAAATCATCACAGACTCCACTCACCCCGGACACCTCTTGTTTGAACTGTTACCGTCAGGACGGCGACTCCGATCACTGGCCACTAGAACATCTAGGCATAGGAACAGTTTCTTCCCACAGGCCATTTCCCTCTTGAACAGTTAACCCCCCCCCCCCCCCCCAAGGCAATGCCTGTAAGCGCAATCATTCCCACTTTTTAGTGCAATATCTCCTAAACTCAGGGGATTACTTATATTATTTATTATTTATATTTATTCTTACCACCCAAATACTGTAAATGCTCATAATCTATGTCTTCTGACTAAACGTAACCGTGATCTTATACTGTTCATATTTTTCTTCATATTTTTATTCTTAGAATATTTTATTACCGTGTTGTATTGTATTGTTTATGTGCACTGGAAGCTTCAGCACCAAAAAAAATTCCTTGTGTGTGAAAGCACACTTGGCAATAAAGCTCTTTCTGATTCTGATCAGTGCCTGACCTCACAAATGAGCTTCTAGAAGAATGGTCAAAAACTCCCATAAACACACTCCTAATGTGGAAAGCCTGTTATAATAATGAATAACTGATAATTGATTATAATAATAATAACAATAATACATTGTATTTGTATTGCAATATAACATTTGGAACAAATCTCAAAATGCTACAGTTAAGTTATAGCTGCAAAGTGAGGGCCAACTCCATATTTAACTCTGCAGATTAAGAATGGGATGGCATTAAAGTTCATGTGCATGTAAAAAAAATAATAATTTGTTACATTTTTCAAGGCACTCAAAGCGCTTTACATAGAAGGGGGAATCTCCTCAACCACCACCGATGTGCAGCATCCACCTGGATGATGCGACGGCAGCCATATTGCGCCAGAACGCTCACCACACACCAGCTGATTGGTGGAGAGGAGACCGAGTGATGAAGCCAATCAGGAGAGCGGGATTATTAGGAGGCCATGATGAACAGAGGCCAATGGGCAAATTTGGCCAGGATGCCGGGGTTACACCCCTACTCTTTATCGAAGTACATCCTGTAAAGGCAGACATCCTAAAACTTTTGGCAATAAAGTGTATATTAAAAAAAAGAAAAATAAATATTTATTATATTTATAATTAATATATCACTCGTTTTTTAACTGTAATTTTGATTAAATAAACAGAGCCTTGGAGAGCAGAAGAATCTTAACCCTAAACATATGACCATCTGATAATTACACACGCAGTCAATTTGAGGGTGGTCAAGTCCTTTATTCATATAGCGCTTTTTACAATGTGAATTGTTTCAAAGCAGCTTCATAGTGTTGACAGGAAAATAATGTTAAGAAAATATGTACGTTTTTCCTGCTTCAAAAAATGAATATATGATGTTAGTACATTTCTGACACATGGACATTTTCTGTAAAGCTGCTTTGAAATGATATGTATTGTGAAAAGCGCTTTACAAATGTGTGAACTGAATCTGAAAGGTAGCATCTTGATTGTCATATCAGAGGGAGGTAAACAGTGTTTTTAACAGTTATTTCCCTGCGGTCCTCATTATGCACATAGATGCACTGCACTAGAGGGACGCCGCCGTCCCTGCTCATTATTTCCTTTGTGTAAAGATAGTAAACATTCAAAGCTCAACTCAAACATCAAACATTTGCATCAAAATATTTCCTGAACCGAAGGCACAGAGCTTTACAAATAAATCATTCTCAAATAATGACACTCACAACACCCTTACAAACAAATTAAACAATTTAATTACAGACAATATCTAAAAGCAAAAAAAAAAAAAAAAACAGGTTTTGTAAAATGTTTATTAGATTTTCTTAATTTTGTTACACTGTCCATCAGTCAATCTCTCCCGTTGATTAAATCAAGCATTTACACCCCAGATGACCTTCGAACTCTTTACCCAGTGCACTTTCTTTTCTGATCATTTCTGATTCCTAGAAAACAAGCCCTCTCTTAAATCCCATCCGATCGATTCCTTTTAACCCAACATCAACCAAAACAGTAAATCAGGTGAAAAACAAACTATAAATAAATCTTACATACATTTCAATACAATACTTGTGGGGGAAAATAATGTACAAGAAACAGAATAAGAGACTCTTTTGGATAGTTTGACAGCACATCTGAGTAAACCTGAACACAATTAAAACCACCAAAAACGTTTTGGCAACGGTTGTTTTCTTAACAGCACAGGTTGTCGGTTTTGGCGCACACAAAAACACTATGATAACGATTTATCTGACCTACATGGCACAAGAGACGTTCAGTTTGAGTTTATGCTACATTGTAGTCCAACAGAATAATTGCTGCAGACGAATTTATGTATAAAATCGATATTTCTGCCACAATGTCAATCACGGGTTCATGGCAGGTTCAGGAAATAAATCTGAACCAAGTGGTCTCCAATGCCATAAAAAAGGCTTTACAGAATGAATTTGTTTTCCAAACTTACACTCATAAGGATAGCAAGAAAACAGCTGTTTCTGGCTCTGACAGTGATGTATGCTTGAATCTAGCAGACATATGAGATGAATATGTGTAATATACATTCCTTCTTCAGAGCACCACGCACAAATACTATGATCACCCTTTGTTGCGAAAACATTCGTCTGGTCATTTCTATTGGTGATTGCTGAATGAACACCTGAAGAACATTTCACCTTTAAACCATTAAACGTGACGTTTTCTTGCACAGACAGTAGGCGCATTTAAGTTGCAGTGCGGTTTAATGTAAAACGGCCCAGTGTTACAGGATGTGGAATGGCAGACGGCTCATCCTCATTGATTTTCAGTGGACAAACTGTCAGTTAGCAAAACAACAGCACAGTGAAAGAAAGGCACAAGTATAACATACAAGTTGAGGAACATTGAGAAACAAAGGTAGTGTCAATTCCAGAGAAGTGCTTCCTGCGAAAGGTGGCATTTCCATAGCACAATACTGAAGAGGATCGCTGGTTAAGCAGAACTGTGGCGTTTACGTCTGTGGGCATTCAGTGCTCAGATCCAGGCTAGCCTCAGTGGTGTCCATCATGCTGCAGTCCAAACAGTCTCTAGATGGCCTCACTCGGTCCCCCTGGGCGGGCTCAGATTCGGCAGATCCCACAGCTTCTTTGGCCTGTCGAATGCAGTTGAGCCACTGCTGTTTGTTGAAGGCGTCGCTGGCCTGGAAGGAGTGCGACTGAAGTTGTCCTCCACTACGAAACACCACCCGGAAAAAGTTCTTGGCTGGACGAAGACACAAAGTTTGACATGTTTAAAGGAACACAACAAGTAACCTCATTTTCCAACTCAACATGACATCATGACTATGCGTAAACATACAAGCCACTTTCTAAAGGCAAGTGGCGTGCTATCTATACACATTTTGAGCTATCCGCGTGTATGTCTACGCCTAAACGAACCATCATCTCCGCGTGAATGTCTACGCCTAAACGAACCATCATCTCCGCGTGTATGTCTACGCCTAAACGAACCATCATCTCCGTGTGTATGTCTACGCCTAAACGAACCATCATCTCCACGTGTATGTCTACGCCTAAACGAACCATCATCTCCGCGTGTATGTCTACGCCTAAACGAACCATCATCTCCGCGTGTATGTCTACGCCTAAACGAAACATCATCTCCGCGTGTATGTCTACACCTAAACGAACCATCATCTCGGCGTGTATATCTACGCCTAGACGAACCATCATCTCCGCGTGTATGTCTACGCCTAAACGAACCATCATCTCGGCGTGTATATCTACGCCTAGACGAACCATCATCTCCGCGTGTATGTCTACACCTAAACGAACCATCATCTCGGCGTGTATATCTACGCCTAGACGAACCATCATCTCCGCGTGTATGTCTACACCTAAACGAACCATCATCTCCGCGTGTATGTCTACACCTAAACGAACCATCATCTCGGCGTGTATATCTACGCCTAGACGAACCATCATCTCCGCGTGTATGTCTACGCCTAAACGAACCATCATCTCCGCGTGTATGTCTACGCCTAAACGAACCATCATCTCCGCGTGTATGTCTACGCCTAAACGAACCATCATCTCCGCGTGTATGTCTACGCCTAAACGAACCATCATCTCCGCGTGTATGTCTACGCCTAAACGAACCATCATCTCGGCGTGTATATCTACGCCTAGACGAACCATCATCTCCGCGTGTATGTCTACGCCTAAACGAACCATCATCTCCGCGTGTATGTCTACGCCTAAACGAAACATCATCTCCGCGTGTATGTCTACGCCTAAACGAACCATCATCTCCGCGTGTATGTCTACGCCTAAAGGAACCATCATCTCGGCGTGTATATCTACGCCTAGACGAACCATCATCTCCGCGTGTATGTCTACGCCTAAACGAACCATCATCTCCGCGTGTATGTCTACGCCTAAACGAACCATCATCTCCGCGTGTATGTCTACGCCTAAACGAACCATCATCTCCGCGTGTATGTCTACGCCTAGACGAACCATCATCTCCGCGTGTATGTCTACGCCTAAACGAACTATCATCTCCGCGTGTATGTCTACGCCTAAACGAAACATCATCTCCGCGTGTATGTCTACGCCTAAACGAACCATCATCTCCGCGTGTATGTCTACGCCTAAACGAACCATCATCTCCGCGTGTATGTCTACGCCTAAACGAACCATCATCTCCGCGTGTATGTCTACGGCTAAACGAACCATCATCTCCGCGTGTATGTCTACGCCTAAACGAACCATCATCTCCGCGTGTATGTCTACGCCAAAACGAACCATCATCTCCGCGTATATGTCTACGCCTAAACGAACGATCATCTCCGCGTATATGTCTACGCCTAAACGAACCATCATCTCCGCGTGTATGGCTACGCCTAAACGAACCATCATCTCCGCGTGTATGTCTACGCCTAAACGAACCATCATCTCCGCGTGTATGTCTACGCCAAAACGAACCATCATCTCCGCGTGTATGTCTACGCCTAAACGAACCATCATCTCCGCGTGTATGTCTACGCCAAAACGAACCATCATCTCCGCGTGTATGTCTACGCCTAGACGAACCATCATCTCCGCGTGTATGTCTACGCCTAAACGAACCATCATCTCCGCGTGTATGTCTACGCCTAAACGAACCATCATCTCCGCGTGTATGTCTACGCCTAGACGAACCATCATCTCCGCGTGTATGTCTACGCCTAGACGAACCATCATCTCCGCGTGTATGTCTACGCCTAAACGAACCATCATCTCTGCGTGTATATCTACGCCTAGACGAACCATCATCTCCGCGTGTATATCTACGCCTAAACGAACCATCATCTCCGCGTGTATGTCTACGCCTAAACGAACCATCATCTCCGCGTGTATGTCTACGCCAAAACGAACCATCATCTCCGCGTGTATGTCTACGCCTAAACGAACCATCATCTCCGCGTGTATGTCTACGCCAAAACGAACCATCATCTCCGCGTGTATGTCTACGCCTAGACGAACCATCATCTCCGCGTGTATGTCTACGCCTAAACGAACCATCATCTCTGCGTGTATATCTACGCCTAGACGAACCATCATCTCCGCGTGTATGTCTACGCCTAAACGAACCATCATCTCCGCGTGTATATCTACGCCTAGACGAACCATCATCTCTGCGTGTAAATCTACGCCTAGACGAACCATCATCTCCGCGTGTATGTCTACGCCTAAACGAACCATCATCTCCGCGTGTATGTCTACGCCTAAACGAACCATCATCTCTGCGTGTATGTCTACGCCTAGACGAACCATCATCTCTGCGTGTATGTCTACGCCGTGTGATTCTGCCAAACTGATCTCACAGAATGAATATTTATAGCCCTATTTTATATTTTGGAGCAACTAACTCCACTTCTACCCTAAACCTAACCGCTCTCAACAATATAAAACACGTAACAGGCAAATAAATGTACAGTCACATGTATTTATTTTAAAAACGGACCAAAAAACAGTATAAAAGTATTAAATCATGTTGCATTCCAGGTCTTCTGAAGTCATACGATATCTTCATGCGAAGAACAGAGTTGATATTAATGTTTTAGTCGTTGAAATGATGATCGCGCCCCTTTGTGAACCGAACACACACACACACACTCATATTTCTAAGTCATATTTCTGATTCAAATGATACACGAGACGACAATTAGAATGACGCGATCAGTCACGAGACACACGAGAGCCAGTGGCATTTTACAATCAAAGCTGACGTAATGACTCAATTGGTCACGAGACACACGACAGCCAATGCTGTCAAAGCTGACGTGATGTTTCTTCCGGCGGCAATATTTGAAATTTATTATTAATCTTTGGGGGATGGACTCGACGTTCTGATCACTTTTGGGGATTTTCTTCACACAAATCAATCATTTGGCCTCGGAACACTTGGGATATTTGTACTTTCTGAATAAATTGTGCCTGCAGTCGTATCTGCCTGTTATCCTGTTTTTTTTTAATACACACATAGGTTTAGGGAAGCGTTTGAGTTACGCATTCAAAATGTGTCTGAATATGTGTGTGTGTCCACAAGGTAAATGGATTTATAAGCATACTAAATTATGTTTTTTTGAAAATGTAAAAGTGCAGAATGTTTCTTGTGATGGGTAGGTTTAGGGGCTGTGTGTGTGATGGGTAGGTTTAGCGGCTGTGTGTGTGTGTGTGATGGGTAGGTTTAGGGACTGTGTGTGTGTGTGTGTGTGTGTGATGGGTAGGTTTAGGGGTAGGGGCAGTGTAGGGGGGTAGAATGAAACGGCGTTGATAAACACGCTAAAAAGTGATTGTGCGTCTTGATAGCACACCAAAATGGCATACGAATTGGCGTGTCATAAGCCTCTTTCACACTGCGATTCCGGCAAATACACGGATAATGCGACCCGGCATTTGTTCCCGGGCCGCTAGATTTGGTCCATTCACACTGCCAGCGAAATGCCGTAATATGTGCGCTTTCACACACAACCCGTAACGGCCCCGGATCGAGTTGACACGTGACATCCCGATGTGACGTATAATGGCGAGCGATCTCAGCTTCAGCGCGGATAGTAAGGAGCTCCGTGGTCTCGACTTGTGTCCAGTTTGCGCACGTTTCTGCTTGTTTAATTTTAGTTTCTTTTGTATACGAACACTCTCTGCGTTTAAAACACTGACTAGCTCTTCTGGCACTGCAGGGTTGTATTATTGAAAAAACAAGCTCTAGGAGTCGCACGATAACTACGTACACGTTGCGGCAATAGTTTTGGCTTTTGTTCACACAGCGCTCGTCCCGGGTCGAATCCCGCAATATTACTAGGTCCCCGACCCAGGTTCAATTCGGTAATCAATTCCGGGACGTGGTTGCTTTCACACAGAAGGCGAACCGGCAATGTTTCGGGAATATTGCGGGTCCGACGTGCAGTTAGAAAGGGGCTATACATACACCATTTCATGAGATCAGTCTGCCCGTAAAGTTAAACAGTTGTGTTTAGATCAGCTGATCACTTTTAGCATAGCTTAGCTTAGATCATTGGTTCTGATTAGACCGTTAGCATCTCACTCAAAAATTACCAAATACTTTCAATATTTTTCCTATTTAAGTCTTGACACTTCTGTAGGATCATTGTGTACTAAGACCGACAGAAAAGAAAAGTGATTTTTTTTTTGGCCAATATGGGTAGGAACTACTCTCATTCCTGTGTAATAATCAAGGAACTGTTGCCGTACCACGGGTGCAATGTTATTACGCAGCGCCTGAAAATAGGCTAACTTCCATCAACATAACCAACGTGACAACTTGCTTGCACAGGGAGCGTGCTGGGGACTATTTTCAGGCGGTGCGTAATATCATTGGGCCTCCTGCACCTGTGGTATGGCAAAAGTTCCTTGATTTTTTACGCAGGAATGCGAGTGTAAGTTCCTTGCCATATCGGTCTAGAAAATCACAACTTTTTGCCGGTCTAAGTACACGATGTAACTACAGAAGTGTCAAGTATTAAAGGAGCTGTATGTAAATGTATTTCAATTAATCATAAAATGGCCCTGATATGTCACTAGACATTAAGAAATCATGTTAATTTCTAATACTTAATTTCTAATACACTGACAACAGTAGTCCGGCCAGGATATTGTCATTTAAAAGTTGTTGCAGCTCAACTGATGTTGATATGTTGTGTTTTGGCCTGAAGCTCCGCCCTCCACCTATCGACCAATCAGAAAGTCAGCAGTGTTTCGGCATCTGTGTTGCCAGATCTGCTCTAGTTACCACAGCTGCAGATCTACAAATGGTCCTGCTGATCCTGCAGCCAATCTAGTAACCTCAAGTCAGGGGGAGTGGGAGAGGGGAAAGTGACTGCAGTACCAGTTTTGGCCACAATCTTCCATACACTTCCTTAAAGGAGGGGGTGAAATGCTGTTTCATGCATACTGAGCTTTTTAAGACTTGGATTCCCATCCTAAACATAGACAAAGTTTAAAAAACTAATGTTGGACGTTTGATGATGGAGTATTTCTGTGTTAAAAATAATCCTTTCGGTTTCTCACAAGTTTTGAAGAGTTTTTTTTCGAGTATGGGTCGGCTTGACGTTAATAGAGCAGAAGGTCCTTGTATGGGCCGTACGGGCTCTTCTCCCGGTAGGGTCCGCGCGTGTGACTAGAGCGAGAGAGGAAATGCACGCCGTAAACACACTCTCAGATACAGATCCAGTCGTCCGTGAACACTTATGTGGCGCGCCGCGCTCCACTTTATTCCTATGGGTGACGTCGAGCGACTTCAACGCTTCAGCACAGCATTCTGGGAAGGCAGCGCTGCATTTGAACCGATTTGAACGCAGAAATGACGGGAAGCTTCACAACATTGTTTCAGTCGCGTCTCAAAGTGGATTTACACGCCACTGCTGTCACAGGACTTCACCAAATCATACCAAAGAAGTGTGTTTTTGACGGAGCGGTCCCAGCGATAAAGGTTCGGTCCTGCTTTGGAAGCAGCCGGTGAGTAAAACTGCTTCAAATGTCTGTGCTGTTGGCTATCGTCGCGTGAGTAAACATAAGTAAACGACACGATCGTGTGCTTCGTCATTCAAATGCGCTAACGGTTACTCCATTGTTGTTCTGTATAACATAACACTAGTCTGACGTGCAAAACCGTTTTGCTTGCTACTTCTAAGGTCTAGTCGCATAAGTTACAATAGTCCATAAACCGAATCATGTCCCCATAAACTGCGAGTAAAGACACACAAATGTTGACAGGCCACTAAATACAGTACATACACAGAGACGGACGTCCTGTTTCTCCTGTTCCATTTATTTCTGCCTCAGATTTGATTCTGGATCATTATCTATATTAGCTGAGATAGCGATGGGTTTCTCCACGCTTGAGGACGTCACCACTTTACGCGCTTGTCATTCTTTAGCTCCGCCCACACGATACGCCTCCAGGAACTCGTTTTTTTCCAGAAAGACTCGGTACAGCCTATATTTCTTTTATAAATATGATAAAACTAAAGACTTTTTGCGGATATGAAGGATGCAATACTACTCTATAGGTACTCAATATTGACATGAGATGACTGAAACTGAGTGTTTCACCCTCCCTTTAAAACAGGAAAAATATCAAAAGTCTTTGGTCATTTTTGAGTGAGATGCTAACGGTCTAATCAGAATCAATGATGTATGCTAAGCTATGCTAAAAGTGCTGCCTCCAGACCCGTAGATCGGCTGAATGGGTTTGAAAAATGGTAAACACCACTGTTTAACTCTAGGGGAGTTGGAAAATGAGCTTATTTATAAAAAAAAAGTGGAGTGGTCCTTTAAGGGAAGGTGTTTAAGCATGTATAGTTTTTCACTCTTTTTTGCCTCCACATTTTAAATATCTGGCTGTTTTTGTCACTTTGGGGACACTAAAAGTATAACACTAAAATTATGATCTAACTTATTCAACTAAATATTCAAATAAAAATAGTTAATTAGGTTTTATTTAATTCTATAAACTATAATACTGATCTGCCCACATTGTCACTATATGATAAATTAAAATAAGCTGATAACATCACTGTTTTCTCCAGGACGACTGTACAGCCAAATCTAATTTTGTTGCAATATTGTACTGTTTAACACTGAGAAGCTGCTTTGAAACAATCATCATTGTAAAAAGCGCTACATAAATAAAGTAGATTGACTGATTGATTGATTTTGATGAAATTGTATTAGTTTCTGACTCACTCCGTTCATGGTTGCTGAAGGCTCCTCTGATGGAGCCGCCCACGCGCATCTCTCCGTCCTGCAGGTCTTCCCACTCCAGCTCTCTCACCGGGATCGGCTGCCGGTAAAGCTGGTACCACAGCTGCTCATTCTGTGTGATGGCCCGAGTGATCACCAACACGTCCTGAAACAGGAACACATGCAGCTTCTGCAGAACGAGAGAGTGAGAGAGACTTTTGGTTTGTTACAGAGTATAATTCCTTAATAAGGTTTAATGCACGTTAAATCACTAACTTAATGGTGAACTATGAAAAACGTGCTGCATAACACAAGAATGAACCTCATTGGCTCTTGAGAAAGCTCAAACGTGCACACTAAACCCAATTGATGGTGTTACCAAAGCAAACTTGAGATGAGTTTAAAACATTTGCTGAAGCAACCGTGGCATTTCAGCTTTTTCTACAAGTCTTTGTTCTCTTTTATTGTGCCTCGTGTTTAACGGGACTCGTATCCGACTGCAGTGCTGTATCAGGTGATCTGCCCAGCAAGTTTACGGTCAGAAAAGACACACATACTGCTTATGTGATGCAAACATCAAAATGCATTAGTTTACAAATGGTAAAGGTGTTTTGTGGTCTTAACATAGCATTGTGTAAGGAATCACACAAAAATAAGTGTTTATTAATCCATAATCTCACCTTGTATTCATGATTTGTGTGAAAAGGAATACACGTTTGTTGGTGTTTTACTGCTGGTGTTCATTTCAGCTGGAAACCGCAGTGAATTGTAAAACCGAACGTAGTTAGTTGTTCTAACTAACACTTTTTAGTTAACTGTACTTAATGTCTTAACTTAGTTGTAAAAACCTAGTAATATGCACTAATCACATACTATTCCTTTTTTACTTAGAAAACCCAAGTTAAGATTAATTGATTGCTTTGATGGCCATTTTGTCAAGCAAAAAAATATTTTTAGGCAGGGCAATTCTTATTGTAACTCATGTCCTGCCCTTCTGCTGTTATCTTCTTCTGTTTGCATTCACTCATTTCCCAAAGTCATCTTATATGTGTCAATACAACAAGAGCATCACATAACCTGACTTCATAAATTGACGTTGATTTTCCTAAAATGTTTTAGTTTGAACTCACCATTATGGTGATCAGTGTTCCCTTCGACTGGGCACTTGAACTTCATTCATATTAATGTAACGCTCTTCATATTGATGCAGCTATGCAACAATAATCAGTTATTTTTAGTTTATTTTGTTCTTACTCGCCATTTAGGAGAGGGTTTGAAATTGATTAAATCAAAAAGTTTTAGGCATAGACTATTTCACACCTACTCAGAAAACAAAGCACAGTTCTCATGAATATTGTAATAAATGACAGAATGCCTCGACCCAGATTTCACTCAAAGATAGGTGGATGAACATGCTCTTTCCTCAACGGGGCTTAATTATCATAAAGAGGAACAAAGTCAACAGTTTCACTGTTTCTGCACCACTTGAGTGGATCACATCCTAAGCAAATGGTCATCATTTGTAGAATGGCAACGGTTGAGGGAAATGAAGAGGTGTCTGAACTACATTAACATACAGACCACAGCAGTTACAACAGGAGTAACTTCATTTACATTAGGGCTGGTAAACTGCACACTCCAAAAAATGATGTTTTTAACCCAAACGATGGGTTCAGGCTGCTGGGTCATTTTATTGGGTTATTTGTAACATTTTTATCAATTGCTGGGTATTTTTTCTGTAACTCAGCTGCTGGGTCATCACCTACTCAGCGCTGGTTCAGTGTAACCCTATGTTGGGTAGTCTGCGCCAAACCAGTTAAAACTGGATATAGTTGTCAATGGTCATTTTCTGTTTTGTTCTGAGAGAAAATGTCCTGAGGAATAACTTGCTAAATGAAGATAAAATTTGTATTAAAGTGTATGCCTGTCAAATTATTATGCCTGTAGTCTTACATTTTACAGTTTTTGTTTACGTCAGTCACAGCGAACCGAACAATCAGCCGACGACACCGGGAAGTTTCACCGCTTGTCCTGCTGCCGTGCGCTTCGCGTTTCCATTTCAGATTTGTGCAACACTTTTGAGACATGTCCATAAAAAACTATAGCAAAAATACAGTTTCCATAAACCGATGTTATGCGACTAAAACATTTTTTTTCTTCTCGCAAAAAGTAATTCCAAAAATTATGCCACTGATGTTGGTAGGTTTATGTATATCCCAGCCATTGCACTAGCCATTATTTTTAACAGGAGACGTAAGCATGTTATCTAAGCATTAATGGCAAAAAAGCCCCTTACACTTATAAGCGTATAAGGTGTGTTTTTGTGTTCTTCATGATAATTTGTGGCATTTCTTTGTTTATAATCCAGTATTCCTGTAATTCTGTTGTCAGTTTAATAAAGAACAGGTCTTCTGTCCAAACATACAGCTTTATTTATAAAGATTGATCGACTTTTTTGTACGCCAGGTGACCTGTTTCCATTGCAGTTTTGCAAAATATTTATTTTACAAGTTCACACATACAAATAAGTCAGATAGAATAAATGGTATGCGTATTTGGCCCGAACCCAGAGTACTCCCCCCGTATTTCTGGTTAGGAAAGTTAACCAGATGCGCATGAGGTAGACAGGGTGGTGGAGGGATGCTGCAAACTTTGTCCAGGAACATTGGTCAGTTGACTGGGTATTTATGTGATCCTCCACTTGAGCTGATTGGTAGACATGTTGATTACTGATTGCTGACAGCTGGTTGGAATGACATCATGATTGGGTAGGATCATTTGAACGTGCTTCTCCCGAACTTAGTTTTTTAAGAAACAACATTTTTCAATTTGCCTGAAAAACCACCTCATGTGAACGTAATTTTTGTGTGTGCAATATATGGGAGTTTTTTGCGTAATTGACATGGCTAATGTCATGACATGACTACTGTTGATCAAGTGCACTAGTGTGTTTTGACGGGTTGAAACTTAATTGTCTGGCACACGAGATGGCACAATATTTGTATTATTTACAATGAAAAACCTTCAACATCAAATTGACTGACCCAGCACTAACATCCTAGCAAACGGGTTAATTTATAAAACCCAACACGCTGGGTAAAAATAACCCAGCATGTGTTCGGGCCAATATTTACCCAGCGCTGGGTGGCCAAATAACCCAGAAATTGTTGTTTTTAACCCAGCATTTTTTTAAGAGAGTGTAATAGGATAAAAGGTTTGAGTTTATTAAGAGTCCAACGAACCCACAGTGATTTATGTATTTTGTCACTACTAAACTGCAATAAACATCCTCATAATTTTGTTTTAAAGGTCCCGTTCTTCGCGATTCCATCTTTCAAACTTTAGTCAGTGTGTAATGTTGCTGTTGGAGCATAAATAATACCTGTAAAATTATAAAGCTCAAAGTTCAATGCCAAGCGAGATATTTTATTTAGCAGAAGTTCCCTTTCAAAGCCTACAGCGAACGGCCGGTTTGGACTACACCGCTGCACTTCCTGCTGTAATGACGTCACTAGAACAGCTTGCTGACTAACCCTCCGCCCACAAGTACACGCAAAATAGGGGGCGTGGTCTCGTTGCTCTCCCACGTGGAGAAGAGCGCGCATTCAGCGCTTGCATCTCCCCGTTATGGTAAGAGGCGGGACCTTTCCGGGCAAAGTACACTAAGCTGCTGTCCAATCACAACACGGGAAGCGCTGGCCCAATCAGAACTCGTTACTTGTTTCTGAAGGAGGGACTTCATAGCACAAGGAAATCATCAGACCGTTTTTAGGACAGAGGTAAAAAAGCGTTGTACAGATAAGTCAATTGTGTGAAAAATACTGTTTTTTTACACGCGAAACATGAACTCATGTTATATTGCGCAACCTAAACACAATCAAAGCTTCGAAAACATGTGAAGAACGGGACGTTTAAAACTATCTAGTTGACAATACTGAACATGTTTTCAATACTTTTAAGATTTGATGCCAGTATCCTAGAAATATCTGGCTCTTTTTTCCCCACCACCAACGCCTGAATGACAAATGACAGAAAAAAAAGAGAAGTTCTTACGGCTCCTCTATTGTTCTTGAGTTCTCCGTGGCAGCTGAGGATCCGCGAGCTGTCGATCAATAGATCTTTCTGTCCACTTTCCAGATACAGTAAGCGCTCCTTGTAGTAACGGCACTCCGACTCGCCCGTCTGTGTGTTAATATCAGCCATGATGCTCTGGATCATGTTAATCTGTGAAAGCCAAAGAGCAGCACCATTAGGTCACTGGTGTGAGACGGCATTAGGTTTTGGCGTCTCACAGTTGTGTACAAAAAAACCACGGGTGCCAGAGGTTAATAATTTTTGTTAGGGATGCATCGTGTACTCGTACTCGTACTCATTAAAATGCTCCAATACCAACAACCAACACCTCACAGTGTGTACAGTACAGTGCTTGTGACAAAGTAATACACAGACATCAGAACAAACGGAAAGCAGGATGGAGATATCAGAGAAAGATGTCTGTGAAAAAAATGTATAGAACTAACAGAATGTTAAACAAATTGAATATTTACGCCTATTCAGCATTTGTTTAGGTCAATACACACTACGCAGATTTAAAGGTGCACTATGCAACTTTCCGTCCACTGGAGGATGCCTATTCAAAACAAATGTGTAGTTTGATGACGCAAAATGTGAGCGCAGCATCTTGGGAGATGTGGTCTTCTCATCACAGCCGGTGGAAAATAGGACTCAGGGTAGAAATCATGTTCATGCATGCGGTTATTAACGTTACTGTAGTCTAAAGCAGAGCAGGACCGAGTGTTGTGGAGCTGAGCACGGCTGCTGGAGCGATTGTTAAACAAATACCCGCCTCGCAAATACCGGGACTTTTATTATGAAGGGACGGGAGACAGTCGCCGGGCGCCTGCACTGATCCGCTCTTCCGGTTATGATTTTGAGGTAAAGCAGCTCTGTTTATCATATTAGATACATTTAAGTGTGTTTAAAACGATGTTATGACGTTACTCCATGCGTTCACTTGTTCACACTGCTAAGAGTAAAGCGCTCCTGCCAAATAAAAGCCGAAACCGAGGGTAGCCCAGATATGACGCAATTGACAGGCGACTCCCTCAAATGCAATGCTGCAACGTCCCTGTCCTCAGTTAAAATAGCAATTTTCTCACAATTTACAAATAGTTGGAAACATTTGGGATATTGTAAGTATTCAACTGAACAAAATATATAACACCGGCCTAGTGGATTTTGGATATTGTACTGCTAAAATACTACATAGTGCACCTTTAATGTAAACTAGCAGAATTATTCAGAAGTAAATTGATTTAATTTAAAGGAAGTGTATGGAAGATTGTGGCCAAAACTGGTACTGCAGTCACTATCCCCTCTCCCCCTCCCCCTGACTCGAGGTTGCCAGATTGGCTGCAGGATCAGCAGGACCGTTTGTAGATCTGCAGCTGTGGTAACTAGAGCAGATCTGGCAACCCAGATGCCCAAGCACTACTGACTATTAGCTGATAGGTGGAGGGCGGAGCTTCAGGCCAAATCATAACATGTCAACATCAGTTGAGCTGCAACAACAACTTTCAAATGACAAAGTCCCGGCCGGACTACTGCTGTCAGTGATAAAAGTATTTGAAATTAACATGATTTCTTAATGTCTATTATACTACGATGAATGGTTGAATCTGATTGGATGATGAACGTTCTGAGGCGTGCAATTCTTTTCTGGGAAACGCACAGCGAACGTAGTTCCAGGCAGCTCTCTCGACCACATTACAGTTCCATATCACTTCGCATAGTTAACCGTAACAAAAATATAAACAGGACTAAAAAAATCAACATAAAGACTACAAAATAATTTTTTCCACTAGCGAGGTAGTAACAGCGCAGTTTACAGTTCCTTTAATTCAAAGACTTGCTGTGTAAGCGCAGAGAAGGAGCGACTCACAGCCTCCTCCAGGTGCTGCCGATCCGGATGGTCATTGGGTGTGTGTTTGAGGATTTCTCGGAGCAGCAGCGGGTACTTCACCAGTCGGCTGCGCGGGATGTCCAGGAAGTTCCAGAGGTCCAGTTTGCGGCTGAATGGCGATTCCAGGCAGCGCTGGAGGAAGTCATGCACCCGATGGTCCTGTTTCTTATGGTCCAGCAATGCTTTGGCTGCTACCTGGTTACTGCAGTAGCTGTTGTAGGTTTCAAGACAAGGGAGCTACAATGAGAAACAAAGAGAGGTTTTCATGAACACCAGGCTTGTGCAAAATTCAGATTTTCAGATTTGGCAATCCATTCAATTCATGAATTGGAAATTGAATTGAAATGGACTTCGCCCCAAGTTGAATTACAATGACAGGAAGTAGAATTACATTTATGACAATTCAAACAAATTCCACACAGTCACACAACAGAAAGAATGTGTTGAATCTCACACACATTCAGTGTTAGGAAGGTTACTTTGGAAATGTAATCGCTTACCGTTATAAGTTACACATTATAAAAATGGTTTGGATTACTTTATCAATGCAAAGCAATTTCCTTTTAATATGATTAGTAACAAATTGGAATACACATTTTACCTCAGTAATACAACAATTACATTCATTTTGTAATTTAATAACACAATTTAATTACACACTGTAAAAATTTAATTACACACTAATTATCACTGTAAAAATATTTCACAGTATCTACTTTAAAAAAATGATGGTAACAATATTACATAGTATTTCAGTAGTTGTTATGATGAATTTAATCTTATTAGTGGAATGTGCTTTTTCAATTTAAGTTGATTTTGATATATATTGATATATATATATATACACATACAGTGTATTAGAGTAAATGGAAATTACCTGTTTATATTTGACTTTCAGTTGTTATTCAATTAATATTCTGTTAGATGCTTGCACAAGTAAACACAAACTTGTTATTGCACTAGCACACTGTAAAATGCTTTTCTTACTTAGTATTTTGTCTTGTTTCTAGTCCAAATATCTAAAAATTCTTAAAACAAGAAGTATTTACTAGACAAGCAAAAGTAATTGTCTTGTTTTGGGAACAAATAACTCAAAATTAAGAGAGTTTGTGCTTAAAATAAGCAAAATAATCTGCCAATGGGGTAAGCAAAATAATCTTAATTCAAACAGAGAACAAGATTATTTTTCTTATCCCATTGGCAGATTATTTGTGTAAAACACGCCCCATAATCACAGCCCAATGGAGCATCAGACTCATATTCTGACTAGAATTGAGTATGACCACGACAGGCTATCTAAAAATATCAAAACCGGGCTTTCCTGTAGCTCAAACAGTAGAGCGTGGCGCCAGCAACGCCAAGGTCATGGGTTCGATTCCCAGGGAAAGCAAGAATTGACAAATGTAAAATGTGTACCCCTTGAATGCAATGTAAGTCGCTTTGGATAAAAGCGTCTGCCAAATGCATAAATGTAAATGAAATACAGGTAAGGTCCCATGGTCAAAGCAGTGACCAATGAGCTTCTGAAGAACACAGTCCTGCTCACATCTGATCCAATCCTAACATTTTCCTCAGAAAAAAATCAATCACAAAATCATAAACACATTTTTACATGACAATTGTGTAACCATGTTTTTCTGGTAACCCAACGAAATGTCTGGTTTCTGATCTGCAAGCTTTTTATTCCCTCAAGGATGAGAGAAAGGAAAGGTTTTGGAACAAAAGCAGAAAGAAAACTGATTCACTTTCACCTTGAGATGCATGACAAATGAAAACAATGTTCACTCCAAATGTCAAACATGCTTGATAACCTGCAACTGGATATAATCATGAGAAAATCTGCAGACTGTGTCTGACTTCCGGCAAATAGTGTAGACTCGACTAGACTCTAAATTGGCACAGGAACCTGTGCAAAACTTGTGTAGTGTAGTCCAGCCTTTAGCTAAAGATTTTGTTTTCATCGGTGTTCATCAGAGAGAACAGGCCTGAAAATACAGCATGGCAGTGAGATGATCTTACCCAGTCTACTAGAATATGGCCCACATGATCGGTCGAGCCGTCCGGCTTCCTGGCTTCTCGCAGCCGGCTCAGCAAATCTGCAAGGATCACAAAAAAACAGCTTGGGTCTTTTTGGCACTAAGTTCATGTGTGACAAAACATATGACATTGACAGAGGATTGGTCAAGATCAGAGGTCTTCCACCCTGCTCCTGGGCAAGGGTGCTGTAATGTCACTTCTGTAGTCGCCACCTGAAGAGTTTCTCAATCTAGGTCAGCAGATATTGATTTTTGGATCAACTATAGGTCAGTGTCATATAATGCTGGACATTTATTGTCAGCACTGGAGAAAGGAGAGTTTGTTGCATTCCTGCTTTGACCATGAGATGAGCAAAAGGGACAGTGATACACTACATTGACAAAAGTTTTGGGATGTCTGCCTTTACATGGACATGAACTTTATTAATAATAATAATTTTTATTTGTAACGCACTTTATATTAAACAAAATCTCAAATTGCTAAACTGTAAAAAATTATATGTTCAATAAGTTATGGCAATATATGTTTTTACATTGTTTTAAATTATCCCAATAAGTTTTTAAATAAGAAATGTAAAACTTTTTTTATTAGTTATACAAGATGTAACTAATTTTGTAAAGTCAGTTTAACATAATTTAATTTGAAAAAACGTAAACATCCAAGTCGATTGTACAGCAAAAGTTAAAAATTTGCCTTTTTTTTATTTATTTGTTTACAGTGTACAGATTTAAAACAATCAAACAATTTTTTTTAATTAAAAATGAAAACTGAAAAAATAATAATTAAGAAGTAACAAATCAACCAAAAGCTCTGCTAAAAAGGTGGGTTTTAAGATCACGTTTAAAAGCATCTACTGTCTGTGGGATCTGCAAGTTATCAGGGAGAGCAGACCGCAGACCGCAGACCGATCTTCCACAGTGTGGAGTTTGGTCCTGGGAGTCCTGAGAAGTCGAAACAGAGCGGCGGTTACGTGTGGATGTTTGTGTGGTGAGGAGTTCCTTGAGATAGGTGCGGATAGCTGGATGAATAAGGAGAGAGACCTTGAAGGCTAGACGCTTTTTTGAACATACTGCAGCTTCTGGAGATTTCTGCCAGGGATCCCAATAAGGATCTTCTAATTAATCCTAAAGGTGATCTATTGGGTAGAGCTCAGGACTCTGTGCAGGCCAGTCAAGTTCCTCCACACCAAACTCGCTTTATGGATGTTGGAACAGGAGGGGGCAATCCCCAAACTGTTCCCAAAACGTTGGGAGCATGAAATAGTCCAAAATGTCTTGTATGCTGAAGCATTAAGAGTTCCTTTCGCTGGAACTAAGGGGCCAAGCCCAACCCCTGAAAAATAATTCCCCCTCTGATAAATCCCCCCTCCACCAAACTTAGAGTCCAGTGACGTCTTGCTTTACTCCACTGCATCCCATGCTTTGCATTGTTCTTGGTGATGTAAGTATTAGATGAGCTGCTCCCCCATGGAAACCCATTCCATGAAGCTCTCTATGCTATTTTTGAGCTCATCCGAAGGCCATGAGGAGTTTTGGAGGTCTGAGCATGAGCTGACCCCGCTCTGTGCTTTTTTTTGTGGCCTACCACTTTGTGGCTGAGTTGCTGTTCCCAATTGCTTCCATTACTTTATTATAATAGCACTAAAAGTGGAGTGTTGAATATGTAGATTTAGCGTGGACCAATCTCATCAAAGCATCTCAAATGTTGGGTTGGTGGTTCTGAAACGCCTGAGTCAAAGTCTGTCATCAGGATGAAAAAATTATTTTAATTCCCTCCAAGAAGCGTCTCAAGTTAGCCTAGAAATCTAGACACACCCTAGCGGCAGCAAATCTAATCTGCCTGCGAGTGTCGTCTAGGACAGGGGTTTTCAAACTTTATGATGACAAGGACCCCCAAATATGATGAACCTTTATGAGGGACCCCCTTCCTAAAATTTAAACTGTTAGATAAATAGTAAGTGTAACATTTATAAATACAAAATATTGTTTCCCAACTTAAATTGGCTATACTTCATATTGGATGTATAAACCTGAAGAACATTTTCAAATAAAACTTATTTGTATAAGCAAATTTCACAATAAATGTATGCAAGCAGTTTACGTTCTTGCCTTAGAACCCCAGTGAGCGAGATATGGGGCGATAGAACGATGCGATGCAAACATATTCAATTCTGGAAAGTATTTATACAACAAGAAATGAGAGAAACATTTAGAAATTAAATTGTTACAGACTTTATCCATTATGGATTTGTCTTTTTATTCTCTGAAATTTTCTGGGGACCCCTTAGAAGTTTCTGAAGGACCCCTGGGGATCCCCGGACCCCAGTTTGAAAACCCCTGGTCTAGGAACTCTCAATACACTTCTGAGCTGTAATCGCCAAACTCTTGCCGGGCCAATCACATCGTGTATAGTCGGTGGGCGGGGCCATAATGACGACGGCCGAGTTGCGTTTGCGTCCTTCTAGTAAACACAGAAACTGGCGAACGGCGGTCTTTCGAATCAGCTTTGACCGCGACTCTGCTAGACTTGGAGTTAAGCTTTTCTCTGAGAAAAGAACAAAGAACGGCACTGAAGTCATTCTTAAAAAGGGAAGATGTGTTCAGAGTTTAGCTGACCGGATACGGTGAATGTTTAATCTGTCAGCGAGCTCTTTTTCACCTTCATTGCTCTGGTTGGTGTACCGCTATCCTATCGCGTGCAGAGGGAGTTTGAAAGACAACCGTTTATCCGCCCCTCGGATTGAGCTGTCGATGGTGAGTTTCCAGACCAAACATCTTGATGTGGGTCTGGCTTGTCAGGCTAGTCTCAAGTGACTGTGGTCCCAAACATGCATTTATATAACTGATATTTTGGGCCAGTTTCCCAGGAAGTGATTTTGTTCTCTTGAACACGAGATGAAAACGTTGCTTTATTCGCGAATGTTTTATGCAATATTTAAATTTTGCACATACGTTAACTTTGGATGAAAACATGAATATTGCGTTGGAGCGACAAGGTGGTAATTTTAGATCTTCTGCACTTACTTCTACAATCTCCATTTTACATATACAAGCAGTCATGTAATAAGTGGTATCATGATGGGCTTACTGTACAATTTTGAGTACTTGTGTTCTGATTTGCTGTTATTGTGTCAGATTGCACAGCTTTGCTTTTTCACTCTGGATAAATGTAAATGTATTGCATTGTGTCTGGTTAGGACTTGGGTTTTCAAACTTTATGATGCCAAGGACCCCCAAATATGATGAACTTTTATGAGGGACCACCTTAAATCTATCTATATATTTTTTATGTATGAAAAAACATTTAAACTGTTAGATAAATAGTAAGTGTGACATTTAAAATAGAAAATTATTATTAAAGTTAAAATCGGCTATACTTAATATTGGACGAATAAACCTGAAGAAGAACATGTTCAATAAAAAATTGCTTGTATAAGCAACTTTCACAATAAATGTATGTAAGCAGCTCATGTACAGCTCTGCAAACCCAGTGAGCAAGATAAAGGGGACTACAGTGAGAAAAACAAACTAGAAAAATACTAAGCAAACATATACATTTCTGAAAAGAATGTATATGGAAACCAAGGAGAGAAACGTTTAGAAATAAAACGGTTAGATTGTTCGGTAGACTTTATCCATTTTTGCTTTGTCTTTTAATAATAATAATAATAATAATAATAATAATATAAACTATATAATAAATAATAATAGACTTTATTTTATATAGTGCCTTTATCTCAAAGCGCTCCACAAAACATAGACATGCAAAAAAGTAATAAAATACAAACATACAAACATTATGAAATGTAGGATTAAATAACAATAATACGGCAATTGAAAACAATTTATACAAAAGCTACCCGAAACAAATACGTTTTCAGGGCAGATTTAAAAACACTAAAGCCCCTTTCACACTGCACGTCGGACCCGCAATATTCCCGGAGCATTGCCGGGTCGCCTTCTGTGTGAAGGCAACCACGTCCCGGGATTGATTACCGAATTGAACCCGGGTCGGGGACCTAGTAACATTGCGGGATTCGACCCGGGACGAGCGCTGTGTGAACAAAAGCCGAAACTAATGCCGCAACGTGTACGTAGTTATCGTGCGACTCCTAGAGCTTGTTTTTTCAATAATACAACCCTGCAGTGCCAGAAGAGCTAGTCTGTGTTTTAAACGCAGAGAGTGTTCGTCTACAAAAGAAACTAAAATTAAACAAGCAGAAATGAGCGCAAACTGGACACAAGTCGAGACCACGGAGCTCCTTACTATCCGCGCTGAAGCTGAGATCGCTCGCCATTATACGTCACATCAGGATGTCACGTGTCAACTCCATCCGGGGCCGTTACGGGTTGTGTGTGAAAAGTGCACATATTACGGTATTTCGCTGGCAGTGTGAATGGACCAAATCTAGCGGCCCGAGAACAAATGCCGGGACACATTATCCGTGTATTTGCCGGAAACGCAGTGTGAAAGGGGCTTAAGTGATTCCGCTTGCCTTATCTCCACAGGTAGGGAGTCCCAGAGTTTAAGAGCATTTGATTAAAAGGCCCTATCACCCTTGGATTTAAGTTGACCCAGAGAATAAAAGGTACATGTTAAAAAGTATAGGGCCCAGGATAGACCCTTGAAGAACACCAGATTGTACTACACCAATAGCAGATCTACAACCACCCATAGCAACAAACTGCTTTCTACCAGAAAAATAGGACTTAAACCAGCTTAGTGCAGTATCAGACACACCAAAAACACATCCTAACCGAACAAGTAAAACATTATGACCGACAGAGTCAAAAGCAGCACTAAGATCAAGCAGAATTAAAATCGAGAGTAAGCCAGAATCAGAAGCCACTAACAGATCATTAGTGACCATAACTAATGTAGTTTCAGTGCTATGACATTTCCGAAATCCCGATTGAAGGGGCTCATAAAGATTATTTGAGACTAGATGGGCGTGTTATTGAGTAGCAACAATCCTCTCTAAAATTTTGGCGAGAAAGGGGAGATTGGAAATTGGACCAAAACTATTTAAATTGTCACGGTTTGTGTCCTTTTTTTGGTACAGGAGTCAGAGCAGCAGTCTTAAATGTTGTCACCACACCAGTGCACAGAGAATCGTTTATAATATTCAGTACAACAGGACATAAGGTAGCAAAACAAGATTGGAATAGGCAAGTAGGTACAGGATCAACTATGGAAGTGGCAGCTTTCATTTTAGAAACCTCGTTACACAATGAAGGTAAGTCCAATGATGAGAAATGTGAGAGAAGAGTACCGGAAAATTCAGCAGTAATCATAAGAGGAAGAGATGAAGGAAGAGCAGAAATAATACATTTACGGAGGTTATCAATCTTGGAGCTGAAAAAGTCAAGAAACTTATTACAGAGGTGAGTCGAAACTGGAACAGTTGAATGACTGTTACATTTGAGAAGTTTGTAGAGGTAGTGTTTGTGTCAGGCAGTTCCATACTGAAAAGAATAGACAGGTGATCAGACAGCCCAAAGTCAGAGGTGTACAACTGTGACACATGAGCTGTTAGAGATCACCAAGTCAAGAGTATGGCCTCTTAATTATTTTTGAAATTTTTCTGGGGACCCCTTAGACCCTTCTGGAGGACCCCTGGGGGTCCCCGGACCCCAGTTTGAAAACACCTGGGTTAGGACACGCAAGAACACACACAGATGAAAGAGTGCATCCTCTTCTGCTCACCTTCATGCAGTGGAATGAGGGAGTCCAGCGTGCCGAAGATTTGATTGAGTTCATGTTCCGTCATAATCGACAGCTTCAGCATGGGGTCACGATACGCCTATGATATAACACAATCAGACAGAAAACACCCAAACAATCAAATCTACTCTGGCAGAAATGAGGAAGTATTTGGAAATCTTACCGAAAAATGTAAAGCTAAGAACTGAATGTTGAATCAAACATGATATAATCACATATGCTAGAGCAGGAATTCCCAAACGAGGGTTCGTGAGTTGATTTAAAGCTTATTAATTAAATGACGAATTGTAGAATGTGTTAAAATTATGGAAATGTTAAGCAGGAGGTACTTCAAGAAAAATATTTAGTGTCAAAGGCACTGAGCTGACAAAAAAAGTTTGGGAACACCTGTGCTGGAGAAACAAAGAGCTAGGGGTGAAACCTTCTTACCTTCTTAGCCAGCTTCAAGTCCTCAATCAGGTCCTGTTCTCCCTGAGACAGCTCAAAGATGGCCTGACAAACAGATGACAGGAAAGAAACAAACAAAAGAAAGAGGAACTTCAGCAAGAGGTACAAAAATAAATATATCACATGCATCTTGTAGATATTCTGGTTAGAATACCCGGATTTTCATTGCTTTTGTAATTTTTGTAAAAATATTAGGTAGAGAAACAAAGACGCAAATAAAAAGTATATAAAAAGTTTGTTCAGCACATCCCACAGATGCTCGATTGGATTGAGATCTGGGGAATCTGGAGGCCAAGTCAACGCCTCAAACTCGTTGTGCTCCGCAAACCATTCCTGAAGCATTTGTGCTTTGTGTCAGGAGCATTATCTGCTGGAAGAGCCACAGCCACCAGAATACCGTTTCCATGAAAGGCTGAACATGGTCTCAGCAATGCTAAGGTAGATGGAGCGTGTCAAAGTAACATCCACATGGATGGAGGACCCAAGGTTTCCCAGCAGAACATTGCCCAAAGCATCACACTGCCTCCGCCGGCTCGCCTTCTTCCCATAGTGCATCCTGGGGCCATGTGTTCCTCAGGTAAGCGTCACACACACACGGCATCCACATGATGTAAAAGAAAGCGTGATTCCTCAGACCAGGCCACCTTCTTCCATTGCTCCGTGGTCCAGTTCTGATGCTCACGTGCCACTGTTGGTGCTTTCGGCGGGGTCAGGGGTCAGCATGGACACCCTGACTGGTCTATGCCGCTCCGTACGCAACAATCTGAGATGCTCTGTGTATTCTGACACCTTTCTATCAGAACCAGCATTAACTTCTGGAGCAGTTTGAGCTCCAGTAGCTCGTCTGTTTGATCGGACCACACGGGCCAGCCTTCACTCCCCACGTGCATCAGTGAGCGTTGGCCGCCCGTGACCCTGTGGCCGGTTCTCCACTGTTCCTTCCTTGGAGCACTTTTGATAGAGACTGACTACTGCTGCCTAATATATCCCACCCACTAACAGGTGCTGTGATTAAGAGAAAATCAATGTTATTCACCGCACCTGTAATATTATTAATTAATATTAATAATAAATGTATTATTATTATTATTATTTATTATTATTTTTATTTTATTATTATCTTTACAACTGTTTGTTACCATGCTTGCTTTTAATTTTTTATTCGTCCATATGGTGTTCTTTTTTCTCATGCATTTGTTACCACTGTTTTAATTCATTTCTATGTAAAGCACTTTGAATTGCCATTGGGTATGAAATGTGCTATACAATTTGTTAATAAATGTGTTAATTTTTGTTTTTATAAAAGTTTTCAGGTTTTCTGAAGCAGTCTTTCAGCTCAAATACAGTGAGAAAGTAAGAAATGCAGTATCACCAAACACAGCTGAGTGATGGTTTTGACTGTAGTGAAGTCACCTCTTGTCTCTTGATCTCTTTGGAGGACAGCACATGTCCCAGGCCTAAATCAAAAGTCTCGCTCCACAGCTTGCTGTCGCGGCGTTTGGTGATGGCTGGCGGGATCTGCCGGCCCCATGTCCGAGGAGCCATGACCTCTGGTCTGCAGTCACTGCGGAAACTGATGGAACGCTAAAGAGGAAGGAGAATGGGAAAAACGGTCAATACTAGGGATGTCACAATACTCAATATAATATTGAACCGTTCGGTACGGCATTCACTGTTCAATATGCGCTTGTGAATTGCGTTTTTTCGGTTTTGCATGTAATTTATTATTTCTATTTTTCTTCGTTTGAAATATTCCTCTCAGTTTATTTCAGCTCTTTCTGAGTGTGCCTGTGAGTCTATGCACTGATATGAGCAAATATCCAATCATATGCACTAAAGTTAGCCGCGCTTTAACCTTGTTGGTTAAACAGTTAATTTGCGTTTACATGTGCTGAGCGCGCACCTGTCAGACACGTGATTACTGGACAGTTTTACTGCGCTAATACTGTCAAATACACACAAGGTTAACATATATAAACACAGGCGGTTATGTCTAGAGTGAAAGTAAAATCGTGTGTTTGTATGAGATGCGAGCAGCAGCCTAGTGATTGTGAGCACTGGTCCTTAAAGGGACAGCTCACCTCTAATTATGTAAATAAAAAAAATAAAAAAAAGAGAAAAAAAATCACTCACTGCGCTTAAATAGAGTATATACAGTAGCTGTCGATCAATGTTGAAGACTATGTAGTTTTAATTCAGCCTACATTTATTCATTCAATATCGTACTTAAATGCTGCTGTACATCTCTGAGCTGCCACTATATATATATATATAGTGGCAGCTCAGAGATGTACAGCAGCATTTAAGTACGATATTGAATGAATAAATGTAGGCTGAATTAAAACTACATAGAGTACAAAAAACTTGTACTCATTCACGGTGTACTGTATTATATATATATATATATATATATATATATATATATATATATATATATATATATATATATATATATATATATATATATATATATATATATATATATATATATATATATATATATATATATATATATAATACAGTACACCGTGAATGAGTACAAGTTTTTTTTTTTTTTTTAGTAAAGTTAAGTTTAAGTAAGGTTTTTCAAGTCTTTTAAGTAAAATAAAGAAAGAATATTACAATAAAAACATTTTCTCCTTAACCTCTTTCTGTTCGTCTAAGAATAGAAGAGCAAAAAAATGAACCGGACCGAAAAACTGTGGTTAAAAACAGAGGTGTGTATTGAACCGTGGACTAACTGTATTGTTGCATCCCTAATACAACTTACAATCATGTTTTTTGTTCCTCTTTTGTAAGCCACTTTGGATAAAAGCATATGCTTAATGCATAAATGAAGATGAGATGTCAAGTGATTAGGGCTTTTCACATTGGGCTTGTGCTTAACTCCGGGTTATCGCCATTCTTAACCCTGCTTTTAACCCTGGATAAAGGAACACTTTACCCTTGTAATTTAGAAGTTGGGTTAGCACTGCTTTTACACTCTTTTCAGCTTTGAGGGGACAAATGACCATTGGGGTCAAGAAGAGATGGTTTAACTTTTACCTTTATAGTCTGAAAAGTCCAATCAGTATAAATGTTAATAGTTCAGTTGACAATTTATAATATGAGGACCCACAATGTTAGTAGAGCCTTAAATATATCGCATACAAACAACAAATATTTTTTTTAAAAGAACGTTAACCCAGGTGTTAGAAATGTACAGTCAGTGGCAAACAGCAGCTTATGAATACCCAGATTAATTGTTAAGGTAAAACTTTATTTTGAGGTTCAGTTATTAACTATTAACTAGTTGCTTATTAGCAGGCATATTCATTAGATATTGGCTATTTATTAGTACTTATAAAGCAGATATTAAAGCCTTATTCTTCATGACCTTATTCTACATCCCGTAATCCTGCTCAATACCTAAACTTAAATGCCACAAAAACTACCGTACTAACTATTAATAAGCAGTAAATTAGGAGTTTATTGAGGCAAAAGTTGTAGTTAATAGTGAATATGTGTTCCCCATACTAAAGTGTTACCATTGTTAATTATATGTTGTGAAACATGAAGAAAGATATGAATGACCCAGGGTTAACTAGTTCATATGTTAAAAAAGCCCTGTTGTTTCGTTGTTTTTTACGTTCTATTTCTTGTTGGGGTGTACGATATGTATCGTCTATAATAATATCTTGGAATGGAAATGGTTGTGCGTGAAAATCCCAGTAACTGAGCTGATTGTGAAATACTCAGACCGGTCCGTCTGGCATCAACAACCATGCTATGCTCAAATTTGCTTAAATCACCTTTCTTTCCCTTTCTGACATTCAGTTTGGAGTTCAGGAGATTGTCTTGACCAGGACCACTCCCCTAAATGCATTAAAGCAACTGCAATGTAGTTTATTAGATAATTGCATTAATGAGAAATTGAACATACATATACATAAATACATATATATTAATATGTTCAATTTCTCATTAATGCAATTATCTAATCAAACAATCACATTGCAGTTGCTTTAATATATATGGTATTTCTCAAACTTTTGCACATTTATTTAAGGAAATGTACTTATTATTTTATTATTTTTATTCCTAGATTGCATTATTATTTTATTATTTTTATTCCTAGATTGTATTATTATTATTATATATTATGTCCTAGATAATAAGGCCTTCAAATATTAAATGACCCGCTCATAAACATTACGGCATCAGAGCAGAAGGTGAATGGAGGAGACAGTGGAGTCGGGCCTGTACCTGCAGTGTCTGTCCGATGCGTTTGAGAGGAGCAGCTTTAACTGGAGGGATGAGACTCGCCAGCGACGTCACTCGAGACAGAGGCTTCACCCGCTTGGTGCTGGGCTCCTGCAGATCACACACACACACACAGAGATGAACACCTCACACCTGCTGCCCCGGGGCCATGGGCTTCAGCCTGTCTGACTGACTCTCTAAAGCAGGCGCTGACAACGCCGTGACTGAAAGGTTTCTACATGTCTTTGCCTTACCAGTCGTAGATGTCTCTGATTCACTATTACATCAGTGTTAAGACATATGCTAGGGTTGAAACAAACTCTGTGCAAGTATGTCAAAATAAATGCTTCAAGCCAAAGTAACTTGACTGTCTGTCTGTAGCCTTTGATGGTGAAAAAAACATCAGACAGTCATTTTTGTGTAAGCGTTTGTGCAGAGAGTTCCTGGCCTTAAGTTTCAGTAGGTTTATGTCTCGTTTACTAAATATTCACAGTTTATACACACACCATAAACAAGAGAACCCTTAAAGATATTGACTGCAAAAAATAATGCAATATTTGCTTAAAAGATTTAAAAGATTTTTCTTTTTAAAATCCATCTAAAGTTGTCCAACTGAGGGTCAGGGTTAAAAAATAATATGTACAATATTTAACTGGCATCTTGTAGTATTTTATTTATTTTAATGGTAACAGTTTTGTTTATGGTCCAATTCTCATTATTAACTAATTTCTTATTAGCATGCATATCACAAGGATATTGGCTGTTTATTGGTACTTATAAAATGCAGATTATAACTACGTTTTATGACTGCCAATTGATTTTTGATTATGCCAAATGACAAAACAATGGATCATGTTCTCTGTGTTAACATGAATTATCTTGAGCCTCCTGAAATGCTCCTAAAAATACATTTTCTTTCATCTGTGCATTCTGAATAATACAAATTACATTTCTCCAATAACCTGTAGTGCTCATGTTCTTGTTAAGTGTTTTTTTTTCATATTTAGAGATTATTTAGAGATATTTAGAGATATTTCATACCAGTTTACTTTTTAATTTGTATTAATTTGACAACAATCTCAACTCTTACAACACTAACAAAACTAAACAGCAATCAATGATGTAGAACATGCAAAACATGAAAACAAGCACACAGTTATCATTTCAAAGCTTTTAATGTGTGTGTGTTCACTGACAATCCAAAACAATCAGAACGTATTGAGTCTGGAAAATGATTGCCCTAGATTCCCTCTGAAATGTTTGCTTTTAGTATGGCAGTTTTTGATTTATGAGTAAATTATAAATGTATAATAAACAAAAGCATACGCCTGTTCAATATTTGCTTATGCAGATCTGATTGTGCCTCCCAGACGTGTGGCCTGGATTTCTACAGGATCAATGCATCATGCTTTATGCTAAGTGATTACGGTGGTGCCTGATTTTGTTTCTAGGAAGATGTATTTTCTATGCTGTAATAGGAAACGGTTCATATTATGCTTGCCAGTAATGATTGTAGTATGCAGTGTTTCTTTGTTTAATCTTGACATTTGACTCATAGCATGCACTTCCAGTCTCTTATCTTGCTGTTGGCCAGCAATGCCAGATTTCCCAAAATAAAGCTTACATAACACAAAACTCCCAGCCGCCCTTTGGTCGAGTGGTTAACCTGTGTGAGTCCCCAAACAGAAAACCTCGCCATTCAGCCCATCACATTCAACAAAATGACCTTAAATTCATCACCACGTCAAAGTTTTCCATCATTCTCTACTATTGGCCAGTGCGACATCAAATAAGATGATTACTCATACACTCTGCTAAAAACAGCACAAACACTTCAGATACTACTGAAAAATTAACAAATGAAGAACAGTGATCACCCATTTTGAGTCCAGAAGTAATCAATAAAGAATAAAGAAGTAATCGTCTCTGCACTGTTAACATGAATAAATGACAAAACTAAAAAAGGTTAGGTTAAGAAATGTAAAGTTTAAGTAAGCCGAACTTGCAGATTTTGATTTTCTAACCATACATTTTAATTTCTCTAAAACTGAAATATTTGAGTTAACTACTTCATACATTTAACTTATAAAATCATGTAATTTCGAATTTTTAGTAGTGGAAACTTGACAAGCTTTAACTATCTAATTCAATAAGTGTCACCTTGCTAATTGATTACACAATGCTTTGGTAGCATTAGCATTGCTCTTGCTGAATGAGGACGGCAATATAACACATTTAACATAAATCTGTTCTCAAACTAAGCTCATGCTCCACTCGTTACGATGGAAACCCTACAAAAAAAACCTCAACATAACAGAAACTCTTCTGAACTAACATAAAATATTAAACACTATTAAATCTCACACATAACATTAATGTTGCACAAAAAAAGAACATAATATAACACTTAATTTTGGCATTTACTGTCCCCTTGAGTGTCATGGCAAATAGAAATAATTTTCAGTTAAGTTCATAAAACTCAAAACAATGAATCAGTTCATATTATTTAAAATGCGTCAGTTTTGAGAAATCAAAAGAAAAATTAAGTTCTAAATACTCATTAAAAGTTAATTTGATTGGACTAATTGGTTTAATTTGAGTTGGCTCTACTCAAACCAATTAATTATTTTGAGCGTTGGGGTTTACAGAACATTTCTGGTAGATTTCCATTAACTTAAAAAAAAAAAAAATTGCTGGAAAGTTTCCAAAAATCCTGGAAAGTTTCTGGAAACTTTGCAACCCTAGTCCTAACCCCTAACCCCGTCCATACCGCTCAACCAGGGGTGGAGAACATTGATCCAGACGGGTCACTCTCTTGCAGAATTTAGCTCCAACCCTAACCAAACAAACCTGAAGCTAATCAAGGCCTTCATGATTACTAAAGTTACAGACAGGTGAGTGTTTTCTTCAGGGTTGGAGCTAAACTCTGCAAGAGAGTGGCCCTTCTGGATCAACGTTCCCCACCCCTGCTCTAAACCTTACTCTACCCAGAGGTGGACGAAGTACACAACTTCATTACTTTAGTAAAAGTAACAGCACTACAGGTCAAATATTACTCTGTTACAAGTGAAAGTTGTAAAAACAGATTTTTACTTAAGTAAAAGAAGTTTTTTTTTTCAAAAGTACGTAAGTATTAAACTAATTTTCTTTTTTATGTCAACTGATTATTGTATTATTGTTGTATAAATGCACATTATGCCATCATGGTTTAAGCCAGTCAGTGATGCTCCATCTGACATACTAGTATACGACTACTTTAAGCTCATTTAAATACTTGTATAAAAGTTACAAAGCCCTTTCCAAAGCTGCCGTCACTTTAAGGCCGAATGCACGGATCCAATACACTGATACACATCTGATATTCTCCAACTGTTCACCTTCACTTAAGACAATCAGCTTTGTTTACGTAAACACTCGCCAAAATAAACATTTTGACATCCGTCTTCTTCCATTTTGCCATAAACTATAAATCAGTGTCCAATAAATGCTGTGAAATCATTGAACTTCACGAGACTCTACAAGAGGGATTCCTGAAAGGCTTTCTGCAAAAACCCAAACACCTTTTAAAAAGGAAAAAAATCATCCACTGACTTTCAAAGCTGCTACAGAAATGACTTTCGACTTTGAGGACCTTGATAGAAATGTAGTGGAGTAAAAATAACGATATTTGTCTTTCAAATGTAGTGAAGTTAAAGTCATACGTTTCCAGAAAATATAATACTCAAGTAAAGTACAGATACTCAAAAAGTGTACTTAAGTACAGTACTCAAGTAAATGAACTTAGTTACTGTCCACCTCTGCTGCTCCCATTACTTTTTCTTAAAATCAGAGGGGAATAATAGATGAATAGCGCTGATGTAGAAGCACGTAACTTTGGTTGTAAGCCTAAACTTGGCATAAACTGTAACTTTGTCGCTTAAATCTGATTGGTTGATCTGAATGTTGTTCCAGGATCAACAAAGGCCTTGATTCAGAAAAATGTGAACATGGTGAAATTACTTCCAACATAATAAAATAATTCCATAGTTGAAACAATTTTTATCACAAATAAATTTGATTTTGCATCGAGTTTAATTTGGTCATGCAAATTCTCTAGGAAGGCAGCTCACTAGGTTTTCGGGACAGAGTAATGAAATTTAAGTATTAAAACAAATATTACTACTGCATCCAAAAAACTACAAGCAGTTCTTATGGACACCAGAAGTTCATCACAGAATGGGTTCCAGATTCGGCTCAAAGTGTCCATGCAGCTGTACGGCGCAATCAAAGCGACGCTGCAGATGGTTTCAGAGGAGAGGTTTGAACTACAACCACTGTCATTTGGATCAAAGCATGAGGAGTGAGGGTTAGACACGCGTCTTTTGATGTGTTCTGTAAGAGGGACTCGCTTCTGTGGGAAAGTCTGCATCACAGCTGACGGGTGGAACGCCACCAAAACTGCAATTATTCCCCGGGTGTCCCAAAAGTCAAGGAAAAAATATTTTCACACGTTTCATAGGAAAATAATCAGCAGCTGCTTTATATGTCCTAAAATATGTCCTGCTCTGGGAATTTACAAAAGTTTGTAATTCTGAAGAGGTTTAACAAGTATCATAATGTTAATTACTTTAGTCAAATGTAATTCTTAAAGAAGAGTCTGTAAAAAATAGGGCTGTGTTAATTTTGTGTATTGAGTTTTCACAGGTGTTTTACACACATTTTGAAGTGTGCATCGCATTTCACTATGTTTTAGGTTGAAGAAAATGCCTGTAAACTTTTCATTATCCATTTTTCTAGCGATTGTTTTCTCTAGGAAATGTTTATTTATTTTTTTATAAAAGTGTTAACTGGTCAAATCTGTCTGATTTATTTCTGTAAGTGATGGAAAATAAAATTTGAGTGAAAAAAAAAAAAAAAAAAAAATCACATAATTGGTAAATCAGTTAAAACAGCTTTCCTTGCTGTCAATCATCATATTTAAAACCACAAACGACCCCAGGGGTGACCGCTAAGGACAGCAAGGATATTTAATTCAGCCTTACACCTCATGAAAGTGGGACTGGTCATCCTCTCCATTAAAGGTGCCATGTGCAAAAATTGAGGAAAAAAATATCCAAAAAATTACCTACACGCATCAAAAGAATGAGAAGAAATAAGGGCAATGATGTCATTAAAAAAATGTCAAGTTATAGTGCTGCTGAGATATCAACCTTAATTAGCAGTAGCATTACTAGCCCCGGCCTGACAGGTATCGTAATACCAGTCTCGGCCATGGGAGGCGGTATGCGGGCAACATAACAACCAGCCAACCTGGCGTACTTGAACCTGATGTCAATCGTGTGTAAAGTACAGCGCACTACTTCATTTCACTCTCAGGGAAGAGAGTGGACGGATGGCTGAAGCCCCTTAAAAGTATCCGATATGACAAAAATAGCTGTTTTTACTTGACCGGAAAAAGCAGAAGTGCAGGCGCCCGGTGACTGTGTCCCGTCCTGTCATAATAAAAGTCCCGGTACTCGCGAGCCGTTTAGAATAGGCGCCCTCCAGTGGACGAAAAGTTGCATAGTGCACCTTATATTTATTCACTATTCTGTGCTGTTTTTTCCCCCCTGTGTTGATGTATTTCCAGTGAAGTTTTAATGCTTATATCTATGAAATGATTGAGCACCTACAAAGCCAAAACGGCAGCACATTCTGACATTAAAGTGCCCTATTATGCTTTTTCAGATATCCTCAGATATCCATCATTTTAAGGACGAAGTGCATTGCATACACAGTTAAATATATAGTTCTGTGTTTCTGAAATACTGAAATACTTTGTGCTCGGCTAAAATATGCGCTGCTACTGATACATTTAATGATACAGTTCCCACGTCTGCACCGCAATGTGAAATATACACACGTTTGTTAATGGACAGGTCTGACCAATCAGAGCAGAGTAGACCACAACAGACTGGGTCATGTGACCAATCAGAGCAGAGTAGACCAATCACAACAGACTGGGCCATGTGGCCAATCATAACAGACTGGGTCATGTGACCAATCACAACAGACTGGGCCATGTGGCCAATCAGAACAGAGTAGATGCGGAAAGAATGGATTTTGGGAAACTGAACTGAATGTTCGGACAGGTCGTTTGTGAATCTTTAAAAAATATGGTGACGTGCAATGTCTTTTTGACCTTTGATACATGTAAACTTGCCAGGAGACAAGATAAGGAACTTTTAAAATAGCATCATAAGGGGCACTTCAAGCCTCAGGCAGATGATTTATAATTACAGCTTCATCTGTGAAACTCAGGGTAAGAGCCAATGCGATTCATCGAGTCAATATGCAAAGATCAACAACTTCATAAATTCATATGCCAATGTTTTATATACAGCACTGTTTTGCAGCACAGACCACCGACTCAACAGGTTTATTTAGTCTATCTCATGTGACGTCATATTACACCAGCCTGACAGAGTCGGTGTGATGATGAGCGACTGAGTCACTGATTCGGCTCAATTTGAGTCATTTGACTGATTCAGTTCATGACAGAACAAAGATTGCACTTCGCTCTGATTCACCAAGCACCACAAATTGAGCATATTGTGCTGCATATATGTGCAATCAGCAGGGCAAAAGAAAATTTACTTTCATTAACATCATCAGTACGTGCCCAAATCATCATAGACCATGAATTTTAGCTCATTTTTTAATATGTCCAGTCATCTCTATCTGCTCTTAGAGTCCCTGCTCAAACAGCTGTTTAGCTGACTTCACAATAAAATCAAAGTTTGAATACCTCAAAAACAACAGTAAAGATATCAATATATTCAGCTAGCACAGTGAGGTGTCGATGATGGGCGGCTTCTGGACACACAGCACAGCAAAAACAGAAAGCCCAGCACTGACCAACAGAGGCAGAAACACACCAGAAGAAGACACACACACACTGAAGTCTGACACACACACACACACACACACACACACACACACACACACACACACACACACACACACACACACACACACACACACACACACACACACACACACACACACACACACACACACACACACCCTGTGAAACTCAAACCAACTGAGAATGAAGCTACATCAATCAGGTCAATGACCAAATCAATGTGATCGTGATGGACAGCAGTTTCAGGATTTTAGACAAGCAGCGACAAACCCAGCTAACCAAATAAACTCCCCTCAATATTGACAAACATTCTTCCACTGTTCATCATGTTATTAATAACCTTTTATAATACAGGCACAGCACTACATCATTCATGGATGTTTGTTGCAATAAACTAGGCTACTCGTTTCAGGATGAATTGATGAAGTAATGTCCCCATTTTAATGTGTGTATTTTTACGGTCTATCTATGACACACACACCGACTTTTTGATGAATGTTCAAATTACATTTAGAGAGAAATAATTTTTCATAACTTTTTTTTTAAGTATTAAAGTATTAAGAAGAAACAAAATATTGGTCAGTACTTTAACAATTAAACACACGAGCCTAGGCTACTGGTGACGAAACCACAGCAATAAACAAAACCATTCACACAACGCTATTAAAGAAGAGCACAAACAAACACATCGTTTTAAAAGCCACAAAATGCAAAGTAGCAAACTATTAGCTAAGTTTTATTATTTCTCTGAATAAATGCTTTTTTGTGAATGTGTATAGGCTACGTGAATGCATCATAGTTACGCATTGTTATGGTAATAATAAGTATTAAATAAATAGGCTACTTGTTACTTTATCATTGTTGAATTTATAATAATTATCAGCCACTTGAGTCATTTACTGTGTTTATAACACACTGACAGTAATATTATCCTTTAATATCCTCACTCACAGTGTAGTTTAAAAGCAGCGCGCGCGTCTCACCTCCAGCTCTCTGCGCGCGCCACCGCGGCGGTTGTTTGGCTCGTCCATGCAGCATTCGGCGCGTGTGATTAACAGGTATATCGGGTAATCCTTCGCCATGCTGACGCTGCGGTCTGCGGCGCGGGGAGAATCGCACGCGACGCCCGCGAGCTCCGCGGACAACAGCGGCATCCTCGAGCGCTCGAGACTTCTGATTCTGTTGCCTGCGAGCGCTTGAGTTGAGCGTGACGCGGGCGCGCGCAGGTAAAGTTCCACTCCAGCTGGGTGCGCAGCGGGAACGCGCACGCAGAGAACGATTTTCACTCAAACCGCGTCTGCGAGCTGATAAAGTTACCGCCCGAAGAGCTCAGCAACGAATGGGCATTTATTTTCTTTATCCATTAACTGTCATGAACTGCAAACAACAGATAGAGGGAATATGATTTCATTATGATATAACCTAATCATAAAGGCCGCATGCAGTTGAGTGAGACTTTTCTAAAGTAGATAATTAATAAACTCAGATCTTTAACTTTGATAAAGCTAAATCATAATGCCGCATTCACATATTATAATTGTCATTGGCTGCTATATTTAATTATGAATGCTAAGCATTAGGTCAATGGCCTAGGGAGATTCTTATAGCCTACTTTAAACTTCAAAATGGGGTCCCAGAATAAGTAATAAAAAACTTGAAAAAATTAAGACACCACTTCACATTGAGAAATCATTGTTAAGTGGTCTCCTAATTTTTCCAGAGCTGTGTGTGTGTGTGTGTGTGTGTGTGTGTGTGTGTGTGTGTGTGTGTGTGTGTGTGTGTGTGTGTGTTTGTGTGCGTGCGTGCGCATGCAATTGTACGTTTTTTTTTTACTACTTTTCCTCAGACATTTTGAAATTTGAAAAGTATTCTGAATATATCTTGTTGGACGAGAAGGCCTGGCTCGCAGTTTCCGCTCTAATTCATCCCCAAAGTGTTCTATCAGGTTGAGGTCAGGACTCAAGTCAAGTTCGTCCACACCAAACTTGCTCATCTGTGTCTTTATGGACCTTGCTTTGCGCAGTCATGTTAGAATAGGAAGGGGCCATCCCCGTACTGTTCCCACAAAGTTTGGAGCATGAAATGTTCCAAAATGTCTTGGTATACTGAAGCATTAAGAGTTCCTTCCACTGAAACTAAGGGGCCTAGCCCAACCCCTGAAAAACAACCCTACACCGTAATCCCCCCTCCACCAAACTTTACAATTGGCACAATGCAATCAGGGAAGTACCGTTCCCCTGGCAACTGGCAAACCCAGACTCGTCCATCAGTTTGCCAGAGAAGTGTAATTGGTCACTCAGAGAACACATCTCACTGCTCTAGAGTTCACTGGCGGCTGCTTTACTTCCACGCTTTGCATTGCACTTGGTGATGTAAGGCTTGGATGAGCTCATCGGCCATGGCAACCCATTCTTGAGCTCATCTGAAGATCACACAAACTTTGGAGACCTGAGCATGCGCTGACCCCGCTCTGTGATTTTACGTGGCCTACCACTTTGTGGCTGAATTGCTGATGTTCCCAATTGTAGTGTATTCGAGATCGGTCTTGAGATCGGTATACGAGACCAAGACCTTTTTAAAGGTCTTGGTCTCGTCTCGGTATCGACCGCATTTTTACTCGGTCTCGTCTCGTCTCGGGTGAAGATGACTCGGGATTTTGTCTCAAGACCGGTCAAGACCACAGCTGAGGGCATATAAAGAGCAGAGAACTGCACCCCGCGCGCACTCTCTCTGTCTTCAAAATAAGCACCTTCTTAGCTCTCTCTCATATTTCACATAAATCATAAGTTCAGAAGACCGAATCCATGTTGAACGTTACGCATTAGGAGAATTGTTTTGAATTACCACTCGTTGTGAATTGCGCTCAAAAAACGTTAATCTTCTCTGACTAGCTAAACAGCTGACATAAATCATACTTCAAATAAACAGGAAACTCATTCTATCCAGTTATGAAGTGTTTTCTGTGTGACAAACCTTCCATGATGTTCTAACAGCCGGGATTCACACACAACGGGTCTGCTAATGTCCGATTCACGACCAAATGACTCATTTGAACCGAATAATTTAAATGACGGTAATAAGAACTGATCTGTTCAACACTGAACTGAACGAATCAGTTTAATCATTTACTCCTCAGAAATGAGAACACAAGTGTGCTTACCCAATTTAGCAAGAGTGGAGAGTAAGAATTATTAGTTTTAACTATCCACAGTATTTCAGCTTATGTATGTTGAATGTGTAGTAAAATAAATAGTCTAAAATCATTGAGTTAAGACTTGAGTGAGGTGAAAACAGAACAAAGTTGTTTGTTAGCTAGCTGATCATTTTATTAAATTGTATTGTATAATGGCAGAAAATTTGGCTATTTGTTAACTGCTATTTCTAATATTGATATGATTCTATACCAAAACAATTCAACCTGTTGGAACAAAAGAAACATCAAGAGATCATACATAATATGAGATATCAACATAAGATGAGCAAGACTACTGTTTCGTTGCATTTTTTAAATTTATTGTCAGTATTACGCTCACAGATCACGTGGATAGGCTACTTTTACTGTGTGTGTGTGTGTGTGTGTGTGTGTGTGTGTGTGTGTGTGTGTGTGTGTGTGTGTGTGTGTGTGTGTGTGTGTGTGTGTGTGTGTGTGTGAGAGACCAGGTCTGTCAGCCACCACCAAAGACCATTTTTGACCCAGGAAAAACCCTGCACATGTGAGATATTTGTTCAATCAAACTGTAGTTAATCAAAATAAAATGCAAGTACAGGGTTTCTTTTCCTTGCTGTCGCACAATAAAGCTGCACAATAACATTTTCAAATTGTAAATGAAAAATATGTACATACAGTCTTGTTCAAAATAATAGCAGTACAATGTGACTAACCAGAATAATCAAGGTTTTTAGTATATTTTTTATTGCTACGTGGCAAACAAGTTACCAGTAGGTTCAGTAGATTGTCAGAAAACAAACAAGACCCAGCATTCATGATATGCACGCTCTTAAGGCTGTGCAATTGGGCAATTAGTTGAAAGGGGTGTGTTCAAAAAAATAGCAGTGTCTACCTTTCACTGTACAAACTCAAAACTATTTTGTAAAAACATTTTATTTTCTGGGATTTAGCAATCCTGTGAATCACTAAACTAATATTTAGTTGTATGACCACAGTTTTTTAAAACTGCTTGACATCTGTGTGGCATGGAGTCAGCCAACTTGTGGCACCTCTCAGCTGTTATTCCACTCCATGATTCTTTAACAACATTCCACAATTCATTCACATTTCTTGGTTTTGCTTCAGAAACAGCATTTTTGATATCACCCCACAAGTTCTCAATTGGATTAAGGTCTGGAGATTGGGCTGGCCACTCCATAACATTAATTTTGTTGGTTTGGAACCAAGACTTTGCCCGTTTACTAGTGTGTTTTGGGTCATTGTCTTGTTGAAACAACCGTTTCAAGGGCATGTCCTCTTCAGCATAGGGTAACATGACCTCTTCAAGTATTTTAACATATGCAAACTGATCCATGATCCCTGGTATGCGATAAATAGGCCCAACACCATAGTAGGAGAAACATGCCCATATCATGATGCTTGCACCTCCATGCTTCACTGTCTTCACTGTGTACTGTGGCTTGAATTCAGAGTTTGGGGGTCGTCTCACAAACTGCCTGTGGCCCTTGGACCCAAAAAGAACAATTTTACTCTCATCAGTCCACAAAATGTTCCTCCATTTCTCTTTAGGCCAGTTGATGTGTTCTTTGGCAAATTGTAACCTCTTCTGCACATGCCTTTTTTTTAACAGAGGGACTTTGCGGGGGATTCTTGAAAATAGATTAGCTTCACACAGACGTCTTCTAACTGTCACAGTACTTACAGGTAACTCCAGACTGTCTTTGATCATCCTGGAGGTGATCATTGGCTGAGCCTTTGCCATTCTGGTTATTCTTCTATCCATTTTGATGGTTGTCTTCCGTTTCTTCCACGTCTCTCTGGTTTTGCTCTCCATTTTAAGGCACTGGAGATCATTTTAGCTGAACAGCCTATCATTTTTTGCACCTCTTTATAGGTTTTCCCCTCTCTAATCAACTTTTTAATCAAAGTACGCTGTTCTTCTGAACAATGTCTTGAACGACCCATTTTCCTCAGCTTTCAAATGCATGTTCAACAAGTGTTGGCTTCATCCTTAAATAGGGGCCACCTGATTCACACCTGTTTCTTCACAAAATTGATGACCTCAGTGATTGAATGCCACACTGCTATTTTTTTGAACACACCCCTTTCAACTAATTCAACTAATTGCCCAATTGCACAGCCTTAAGAGCGTGCATATCATGAATGCTGGGTCTCATTTGTTTTCTGAGAATCTACTAAACCTACTGGTAACTTGTTTGCCACGTAGCAAAAAAAAAAATACGAAAAACCTTGATTATTCTGGTTAGTCACATTGTACTGCTATTATTTTGAACAAGACTGTATATAAAATAATTTGCTTAAGCAGCATACTAATGCATACCATATTCCACCTCCTGTTATTCACATTCATTTAAGACATAATGGACTGTGTCTGAGATTAATCGAGATTAGCATTTTTAGGGAACTTTGAGTTTTAAAATGGGAGCGGGCGCTTTTCACAAAACAAACACGCCCTCTGTCAGTGTCAGTTTGGTGTTTATGTCCAACATAGACCGAAAACAATATGGACACGTCGTCTTCAGTGCCTCCCATTGACGAAAATTTAAGTGTTATTTGCTTATAGAAGAAAAAGATTAATTCCCACAAAGCTGCAATGCCTTTTGATAATGTGATCAAAACTTCTCTCCTTGTACACTTACACACCCACACATACGAGAGAAGTGCCAATCATATGCATATTCCACATTTTATCATAAGTGTGGGGACTTGCACTGGTCTTGGTCTTGACTCGGTCTCGGCCTGTCTTGGTCTTAGTCTTGACTCGGTCTCGGCCCTTCAAAGTCTTGGTCTTGTCTTGGTCTCGGCCTGTCTTGGTCTTAGTCTTGACTCGGTCTCGGCCCTTCAAAGTCTTGGTCTTGTCTTGGTCTCGGCCTGTCTTGGTCTTAGTCTTGACTCGGTCTCGGCCTGTCTTGGTCTTGGTCTTGACTCGGTCTCGGCCTGTCTTGGTCTTGGTCTTGACTCGGTCTCGGCCTGTCTTGGTCTTAGTCTTGACTCGGTCTCGGCCCTTCAAAGTCTTGGTCTTGTCTTGGTTTCGGCCTGTCTTGGTCTTAGTCTTGACTCGGTCTCGGCCTGTCTTGGTCTTGACTCGGTCTCGGCCTGTCTTGGTCTTGGTCTTGACTCGGTCTCGGCCTGTCTTGGTCTTAGTCTTGACTCGGTCTCGGCCCTTCAAAGTCTTGGTCTTGTCTTGGTCTCGGCCTGTCTTGGTCTTAGTCTTGACTCGGTCTCGGCTCTTCAAAGTCTTGGTCTTGTCTTGGTCTCGGCCTGTCTTGGTCTTGGTCTTGACTCGGTCTCTGCCTGTCTTGGTCTTAGTCTTGACTCGGTCTCAGCCCTTCAAAGTCTTGGTCTTGTCTTGGTCTCGGCCTGTCTTGGTCTTGACTCGGTCTCGGCCTGTCTTGGTCTTATTCTTGACTCGGTCTCGGCCCTTCAAAGTCTTAGTCTTGTCTTGGTCTCGGACTGTCTTGGTCTTAGTCTTGACTCGGTCTCGGCCTGTCTTGGTCTTGACTCGGTCTCGGCCTGTCTTGGTCTTAGTCTTGACTAGGTCTCGGCCTGATTTGGTCTTGGTCTCGGCCTGTCTTGGTCTTGGTCTTGACTCGGTCTCGGCCTGTCTTGGTCTTAGTCTTGACTCAGTCTCGGCCCTTCAAAGTCTAGGTCTTGTCTTGGTCTCGGCCTGTCTTGGTCTTAGTCTTGACTAGGTCTCGGCCTGATTTGGTCTTGGTCTTGGTCTCGGCCTGTCTTGGTCTTGGTCTTGACTCGGTCTCGGCCTGTCTTGGTCTTAGTCTTGACTCAGTCTCGGCGCTTCAAAGTTTTGGTCTTGTCTTGGTCTCGGCCTGTCTTGGTCTTGGTCTTGACTCGGTCTCGGCCTGTCTTGGTCTTAGTCTTGACTCGGTCTCGGCCCTTCAAAGTCTTGGTCTTGTCTTGGTCTCGGCCTGTCTTGGTCTTTTAGTCTTGACTCGGTCTCGGCCTGTCTCGGTCTTAGTCTTGACTCGGTCTCGGCCTGTCTTGGTCTTGTCTTGGTCTCGGCCTGTCTTGGTCTTGACTAGGTCTCGGCCTGTCTTGGTCTTAGTCTTGACTCGGTCTCTGCCCTTCAAAGTCTTGGTCTTGTCTTGGTCTCTGTTAGGTGGTCTTGACTACAACACTACCCAATTGCTTCCACTCTGTTTTAATTCCACTAACAGGTGACCATAATATAGTTAAATGGATGTTGAATGGATAATGTATCTGCAATGAATTATGCAAATATCATGAATTAGATTAAAATAAAACCATCTAAATTAAATAAATGATAAAAATCTGATTCAATAATAAAAAATGTAATGAACAAATACAAATATATTTACAATAATACATCCAACAGAACAGTAGAGTAGTGAGTAAGAAAAAAACAACAACAATAATAACATAATAAATGCTAAATATTTACCAAATAATATATATATATATATATATATATATATATATATATATATATATATATATATATATATATATATATATATATATATATATATATATATATTTAAAATGATGAATCATTTGGGTCTATTTTTTTATTTTTAGGATTATTATATTTCTGAGGTATCTTGAAAGGTAAGGGAATCCCCCATAAACGCTTGACCTGTTTCAGGCTCAGTTTGACAGCTGTATTTGGACCTGATATATAGAGCCAGCAGGCTGTATGATTCAATACGTCTGCACAAGCGCTCCTGTTTCAGTGAGCAGCGGCAGGAAATCAGGCCCAGATTCACAGTTTTGTTCGGTTCCTGCAATTGTGCAGCTATCAGTCATGGGGAAGTGCAGCAACCGCTCAGCTGAACCGCAGCCAAAGCTCTGACGGTAAACAAACAGATGCCTTTGACGTTCACTCATCGAGGAGCCGCTCAGATAACCCCAAACAGCTCCTGAATGGTGGCGGATGACCCCTTCTGACCCCTGGACATCAGTTCATCAGTCCACAACACATGCACAAGCCCAGCAGACTGAACGTGTTCGAGAACAAAAGCTTAATTCTGTGGCTACGACCAACGTCAATTATGAAATCGGCAGCCATAAATGAAGTGACCTGGTTTCTGCAGATCTAATTGAAGAGAAAACCACAGGCTGAGGGTTTAATATGCTAATATTAATACTTTAACTTCCTGAATTAGCCTTACACAAAGTTTCATAAAGGATATGCTAACCATCCTGAAAAAAAAAAATCATACATTCAGCTTGCAGCATTTGCCATAATCCATCTGACTGTCATTGAAATTCTGTGTAAAACACTACAATTATCTGTTTATAATTGTTGATGTGGTAACAATCTGATCTTTTTTTGCACTGAGTTCTGGTAACCCACACAGAAACAGATAAGCTTTTGGCTCATTTTAATGGCAGTTCTTCCAAGGTGTGAGAATACTAACAGACTTGATTAATTCTGGCTTTTATTATAAGCCATTACCAGAATCAACTATTTTGTATTTCATAAAGACACATTATTAAAACAAAAGGAGCAAGTCTATTTATATAATACAATACTATCATCCTACTAGTAGATTGATTAGATGTATAGCACATTTACAAGTAAACTAGATTGATTAGAAGTACAGCACACTTACAATACTTGTGTGCTATACATCAAATCAATCTACTAGTAGTATGATAGTAGTATGAAAATTACCATGATAAATGAACCCTAAATGGAGTTAAGTTAACTGTCCCTAAAAGTGGACACCATGCATGAAAGGGTTAATATGTGTTATGTGTTGTGAGGAAATTCCAAATAGTTGATTCTAGTAACAGCTAATAATAAAAGCAAGAATTAATCAAGTGGGGTTTTAAATATCTGACTTTCATTTAAGAACACACACCCACGTACGCACGCACACACACACACACACACACACACACACACACACACACACACACACACACACACACACACACACACACACACACACACACACACACACACACACACACACACACACACACACACACACACACACAAACAGGGACTGTCTATTCTAAGAAGAAAGAATCACCATAAAAGCATGGAAAACATATTACTTACTACATTCTTTTTGTAATATGACTTAAACAGGCTAAATCAACCTTGAAATAGGACAAGAAAGACTCCTGATGTCCCACAACATTATAGAGAAAATATCATTAGGCAAGACTTCTAGAGAAGACTTCAACCTTTCACGTGGTTCCCGTTCATATAAATGTTCTTCATATAAAAGGGGTTTTACTGACTCTATGAACTTCTTGATTTTTCTATAACAGCAGTTTACATGTTAGTGTGCTATATTCCAGCAAACTCCACAGAGCGATCCTGACACAATCCTGACTCCTGATGACCAGTGGATCTGACAGCATCACAGCACACAGTCATCATCCAGTCATCATCACACTTATTTTGCTTCAGCCGATAAAGTAAACCATCCTGCTCTATTTCCACTGTGTTGTCCAGCATAGCCAATGACGCAGATGACAGTAAAAGAAACATCTCAAGGTGTTTATTTAAATGTCTGGGGTAATGACACACACTTTTGGTAAGGAGTGTCTCTCAGCAAACTTGGCAGTGTAAATTTAACTTGTATAAAGCTCAATTGATCATGTTATTAAACCCCCATTCCTAGCTCTCTGATATTTAGTTCTCTATATTTGGCTGGTGTCAGGTAGCGTCTGTTATTAAGTTCACTATGATGAGGAGAATCCAACAGAAACACTTTATTTTACAAAAAAAATAACAATAAAACACAACCAGATAAAAATAAACGACACTGAACAAAGAACTGAAGGCTTATATACACAAAGGAGGATAATCAACAGTAGACCATTAAACTAGTAAAAGTGCACCTGCACCATGAGCTTCAGACCATGTGCTCAGATTATTAAAGGACAACCCCGGTGAGAAATGACCCTAGGGGGAATTAACAGATGGTTACCGAGTAGATCGTTCTCTGGGATGCGTTTTCTTGAAAATCGAATGTAAAGAGTTTTATCTCTAAAAACAGATTAGCTTATAGCGCTTGTCTATGGGGCACAGGGTAGACACAGGGTGGTAAAATTAAATCTCTAGTTAATAACCACTAACAAGGCTCAAAATAGCCTCACACTAACACAGTAGCATAATGAGGGTCCCTACATGCAAACCGAAGCATTGAGAACTTTGTAAGAGTACAAACAGTTTAATAAGAAGAGAATTTATAAACATAGTGCCTTACGCGTTCACGGACAGGCACCATCTCGAAAAACAGTCTCGATGAATCGAGCAACGAGCGCTGTGCTAAGTGAGCTGGTCGATAGGAATTAAGTTTGTGAAATGTAATAACATGGACATTTTTATTTTTATTTATTTATTTTCTCTGTTGTGTTCAGTGTTTTCTTGCGGAAACAACGGCCCATATGAGATTCCAAGTCACAGTTCATCACTTAGCACAGCGCTCATGACTCGATGAGTCGAGACTGTTTTCCAAGATGGTGTCTGTCTGTGAACGTGTAGTGTACTGTGTTTATAAAGTATCTTCTTATTAAACTGTTTGTACACTTACAAAGTTCTCAATGCTTCGGTCTGCATGTAGGGACCCTCATTATGCTACTGTGTTAGTGTGAGGCTATTTTGAGCCTTGTTAGTGGTATTAACTAGCGGTTTAATTTCACTACTCTGTGCCCCATAGAGTATAGTTTTAAAAGATAAAACTCTTTACATTCGATTTCCATGAAAACGCATCCCAGAGAACGATCTACTCTGTAACCATCTGTTAATTACCCTTAGGGTCATTTCTCACCGGAGTTGTCCTTTAAAATATGGCCCAGAGACTCTTTCAACTAGATATCATTATATAGAGAGTTTGTCTGTTCCCCAAATTAGAAAATACAAAAAAAAAAAAAAAAACATTTAAGAGTAAAAATTTAAGTAATGTTCAACAAATAATAAACACTTATTTAAAATGATATGATTACTAATTATATGATTATTTAAAATAAAACAAAAACTTTTCCAACAGATTTAGTAAATTAAAGGCTGATCTCGAATCTACCCTTTCTGTCAAAAATACTAGAAAAGGCAGTGTTCTTACAACTATGCTCCTTTTAAAAAAAGAAAGAAATGGTATATGTGAGGATTTCCCATCAGGATTTAGACCGTATCATAGCACTGAGACTGCTCTAATTAGAGTTACAAATGATTTACTCTTATCATCTGATCGTGGTTGTATCTCTCTATTAGTGTTACTCGATCTTAGCGCTGCATTCGATACTATCGATCACAATATTCTTCTGAATAGAATCGAAAATTATGTTGGCATTAGTGGAACTGCTTTGGCATGGTTTAAATCGTACTTATCTGACCGTTATCAGTTTGTAGCAGTAAATGAAGAGATGTCACACCGATCACAAGTTCAGTATGGGGTACCGCAAGGCTCAGTGTTAGGACCGTTGCTCTTCACCCTGTATATGCTACCACTGGGAGATATCATTAGGAAGCATGGCGTTAGTTTTCATTCTTATGCTGACGATACTCAGCTCTATATTTCCTCACGCCCTGACGAAACTTACCAATTCACAAGATTAACGCAATGCATAGCTGATATAAAAAATTGGATGAATAGTAATTTTCTGCAACTTAATTCAGATAAAACAGAATTTTTAATTATTGGACAGAAAAGCTCCACAAGTAGTAACCGAGAATACTGTCTAACACTTGATGACTGCTCTGTCAAGCCCTCGTCGTCAGTGAGGAACCTGAGTGTGCTCTTTGATACCAATCTTTCATTTGAAAGCCACGTTTCTAGCATCTGTAAAACCGCATTCTATCATCTTAAAAATATATCTAAATTACGGCACATGCTTTCAATGCAAAATGCTGAACAGTTATTACATGCGTTCATGAGCTCAAAGCTAGATTATTGTAATGCTCTACTGGGTGGTTGCCCTGCTCGCTTAATAAACAAACTCCAGCTAGTCCAAAACGCAGCAGCTAGAGTTCTTACTAGAACCAGGAAGTATGATCATATTAGTCCAGTTCTGTCAACACTGCACTGGCTCCCTATTAAACATCGCATACATTTTAAAATCTTGCTTATTACTTACAAAGCACTAAATGGTTTAGCTCCCCAGTACTTAAGCGAGCTCTTAACACATTATACTCCATAACGTCTATTGCGGTCTCAAAACTCTGGCCAGTTGATAATCCCTAGAATATCTAAATCAACTGCAGGCGGTCGATCCTTTTCCTATTTAGCTCCTAAACTCTGGAATAGTCTTCCTAGCATTGTTCGGGAGGCAGACACACTCAGTCAGTTTAAATCTAGACTAAAAACACACCTCTTTACTATGGCATACACACAGAACATTTTTAACTTTCATTATTAAAATCAATTGACTGATTGTTAGGCTGCATTAACTAGGTCAGCCGGAACCGGGAACACTTCCCATAACACCTGATGTACTCGTTACATCATAAAAAGAGTGGCATCTACGCTAATGTTAGTCTCTCTGTTTATCCCGGATCTGGGTCCTGTCCGGATCGGATGGTGGACTTGCGCCTGAACATGACCAGCTCATCCTGGAGTGTCTGCTGAGCCGTGTCAATTGGTGTCTCCTCTGAATTTGCCTCACCGGCACGTCATGCTCAAAAAACCCGTCTCAGGCGCAATAATTCCGATCTTTCATGTATTCATACTCTTGTGTAATCGACGCACCATCCTAAATAAACCGGTCTCTTGCTTGATACCCTGAAATTTTGAAAAATCCAATCTAATATGATTTCTGACCTGTTAGGTTGCCAGAATAATAATCTTACACGGTGTGTTAACAGGCCAGAGGAGAACTGGCACCCTGACTGAGGCCCCGTCCACACGGAGACGCGTTTAGCTGTATACATATAAATTTTGTACCGTATCAGCGTTTCGTCCACACGGATCCGGCGTTTTAGAAGCATGAATCCTATGTTTTTCGAAACCGGGTCCCAAAGTGGATAAATCTGAAAACGATCATCTTCCGTTTTCGTGTGTACAGCGAATCCGTATATTTTCTGAAATGGTGATGTCATCACACTATGTCCAGCACGGTGAAAGATTTAAGGGATACAACTACGGGCACTGGGCATGAGTTCATCAATATTGCGTCATTTAATAACCCTATCTGCATTATTGTAAGGGTATGTTTTGGGTTGGGGTAGGTGTAGGCATTAATAAAACACATCTGTTAAGTAGCAAATGTATTTATTGTTATTTTATTGTGAGATTTTGCCTCACCTCCGACCACTGCTATACCCCTGCTAGCCACAACTCTTCTTCTCCGTTTTTAGTGTATTTCTGTGGCAGAATTACAGCGCCACACACTGGCCTGGCATACAAACTACATCGTTTTTAGTCTGTTTTCGTAATCTCGTGTGGACGCAGATATTTCTTGAAACGAGGAAAAAAAAGATCGGATTGGGAAAGCGCTGGCTTCGTGTGGACGGGGCCTGAGTCTGGTTTCTCCCAAGGTTTATTTTTCTCCATCATTCCCTGGTGGAGTTTTGCTTCCTCGCCACTGTCGCCTTTGGCTCGGCTTGCCCAGTTGGGGACACTAAAATTATGATCAAAGTTATTCAACTAAATATACAAAAAAGATTTATGAATTAGGTTACTTAGGTTTATTTAATTCTATAAAGTATAATACTGATCTGCCAACATTGTCGCTATATGATAAATTAAAATAAGCTGATAACATCACTGTTTGTACATTGTACAGCCAAATCTAACTTTGTTGCAATATTGTCCTGTTTGACACTGTGAAGCTGCTTTGACACAATCATGATTGTAAAAGTGATGTATAAATAATGTTGATTGATTAATTGATGTACTCGTTACATCATAAGCAGAGTGGCATCCACACTAATGTTAGTCTCTCTGTTTATCCCAAGGTTTTCTGCAGTCGGCCGGATCCAGATCAGATGAAGGACCTGCGTCAAGACACAAGCACAACCTGGAGTGTCAGCAGAGACCATGTCAACTTGACTCTTTCCTGTGTAGGCCTCATCAAATGACAAAAGGGTTTTTTTTAAGACAAATGTTTTTTCCCCCTCAGAACAGATGAAAACAGTCACACGGATCAGTAGAAACGACTGTATTAAGCATGCCAGACAAGTAAATGTTACTTTGTAAAGAAAAAAATTTCAGTTGTCGTTTAAGCTGCCCCGAAATTAATAACTAAAGATTTTTACATTGGATCAATCAATCAAAAACGTACTTAAACAAGACAATAGGTTTCTTCTAGAGCTGCTAAAATAATATTTGTTGCATTAATTTCAATTATCACTGTGAAGCTGCTTTGAAACAATCTATATTGTAAAAAGCGCTTTATAAATGAAGGTGACTTGACTTCTTACGGATCTGTGTGAATGGGGATGGCTTTGATAGAATTGTCGTCTGTATGTGAAAAAAGCAAAGGAAAAACATTTCCGTTTTTACTGCATTGTCGTCATGTAACCATACCCTAAAATACAATTAAACTAACAGAACTAAACATGATCCTGACAGCTGGGGTCCACCTTTCTATTTCTGCAAAATGTTTGGTCCACCAAATCAAATATGGTCATTTAGAAAATAAATACCACACAGCGAATAATAAAATACTCAGGATTAGAGGTTAAAAGGCTGTATTTCAGTTTAGTTTTAGTTGAATTTGTACTGACATAGGCAGTACGTCAAAGCAATTTTTTATGGAGCCTCATCAAAAAATCATTATGTCATAAAAGTAGGTCATCTGTGAAAAAGCATATGACGTTTTCATAAAACACCATGCACTTTATAATCTGTATGTTGTTTTCATCTGATCAAGGACAATCAAAACTCAAGCTATCATCACTCCATTCCTGTGGCATGAAAGACCCTGTAAAGATGAGCACCAACCTGAGTGTTACGATTCTCTGAACATGGCCAAACATTGATGTAAGTCAGAGACTGAAAAGCTCTGATGCTCACTGTGCTTTTCAAAGCATTAGCCTTTATTCTGTCCCTAATTGGACATACCATAAACATGGTACACATGCATCCAATTTGCTCTCGAACTTCAGAAAAAAAAAATGCTTTCTCAGTGTTGACATTGATTGGGTTTAGAATGAGTTTAATAGCGACAGGTGGAAGCGCATAATTTCCTGTGACATTTTACTGATGGACAATTGCGCAGACAAATAGATCATAGAGGAAATGTGCAGGAAGAAAACATCTCAATTGAGCTGAATCCTATAGGAAATGGTGGAGCAGAGGGAATCAGAGATTGGTACAGGGTTATTGGAATGCTTTTTTGAAAAGTAGGGCACAGACGGTTGTCAAAGGACGACAACATTTGCTGAAAGGGTTGAGCTTTATACAGTGCCCTTCAAAGGGTGCTGTAATGTCACTTCTGTAGTCGCCACCTGAAGAGTTTCTCAATCTAGGTCAGCAGATATTGTTTTTTGTGTCAACTATAGGTCAGTCTCATATGATGCTGGACCTTTAATGTCAGCACTGGAGAAAGGAGAGTTTGTTGCATGCAGATGATTTAGCATTTCTCTTTTGATCATGAAATGAGCAAAAGGGACAGTGTACTAGCTCAACAAAACTAGTGTATTGTATTGTATAATACACTATATTGCCAAAAGTTTTGGCACGTCTGCCTTTACATGGACATGAACTTGACATCCCATTCTTGACATTCCCATCCTTAATCCGTAGGGGTTAATATGGAGTTGGCCCACCCTTTGCCATTATAACAGTGTGGTGTGACAGGCAGCGGGGCGAGGGACCGCGAGAGCGGGCCGGTGATTAACGTTCACGAGTGCCAGCTGCGTGGCACACCGGTCTCGTCTCGCGGCCATGTGACGGGAGCATTTAAGGAGGAGCAGGAGCTGCGGAAGACGAGAGAGGACCAGGCCTGGAATTTTATGTTAGGTTTTGTTTATGTGTTTGTGGGCAGTCGTCCGTGAGGGGCTGTCCACGTTTTATTTTGTGTGTGTTTGCGGGCAGTCGTCCGTGAGGGGCTGTCCGCGGTTTTACTTTCATTTTGTTTATTTATTTTGAATAAATGTTTTTGATCGTTCGCCGGTTCCCGCCTCCTTCCTTCCCATCTACAAACGTCATTACAAACAGCTATCCACTTGTTAAGTCGTGACGTAAGGAACGCCGTTTCTGGGTCCAAGCCTCAACTCGTTTCACTTGAGAATGCCATTGACGCCATATGAGCGCTATTTTTTCATATTAAACATCAAACATTTAAAAAAGTTAAACATTTTAAATACTTACAGTCTACACAACATTCTCTATGGTCACAGCGTTACAGACATTAATATTTTAACGATTTATAAAAGATGAATCACTGTCTGGCCATCTGGAATTTTGATATGGAGAAAAAGGTTGTTATTATTATAACTTTTTTTGTAGTATTACGCCACATTGTGTGTGTACATTAGCACCGTTTGTAGTTTTTCTTGTGGTATAAGAGCGTTTGGACCCGGAAGCGCTGCCGCGTGACGTCAGCCTTAACAACCGGATAACTCTTCTGGGAAGGCTTCTAGAAGTGCATTCGTAAGGTCCGGCACTGATGTTGGACGAGAATTCATGGCTCTCAGTCTCCGCTCTAATTCATCCTAAAGCTGATCTATTGGTTTGAGCTTAGGACTCTGTGAAGGACAGTCAGGTTCCTCCACACCAAACTCGCTCATCCATGTCTTTATGCACCGACGCTTTGTGGTGCGCAGTCATGTTGGAACAGGAAAGGGCCGTCCCCAAACTGTTCCCACAAAGTTGGGAGCATGAAATTGTCCAAAATATCTTGGTATGCTGAAGCATTAAGAGTTCCGTTCACTGGAATTAAAGGGCCAAGCCCAACCCCTGAAAATCAACCCCACACCATAATCCAATCCACCAAACTTTACACTTGCACAATGCAGTCAGGCAAGTACCGTTCTGCTGGCACCCGCCAAACCCAGACTCGTCCATCTGATTGCCAGACAGAGAAGTGTCATTGGTCACTCCAGAGAACACAAAATTGTAATTGTTTTATTAAATTCCTATCATTTTGAATGGCAAATATGTTACACTGGTTTGTGGCAATAGACAAAACTAACTGCTTAAATTTTGTCTCAACCCAGGCTCATTGGAAACATTCTGCAAATCTAAAAAAAACCTACCTATACATACAAATCACTGCAGTTTTCAGAAACTTCAATAAAGACATATTTTCACACAGTTTCTGCATAATACATAGACAGCAACATATGACCACTTTCAAGGCCCTTTTCTATTCTCGTCGCTTCATAACATTAAGGCTGAACAGCTGGAGTATCTTGGACTGTTTTAACAATATTTTTAATACTTCAGGACCTTGAAAGTGGCCGTTGCTGTCTATGTGGGGTCAGAGAGCTCTCGGATTTAATCTAAAATTTCATCTGCGTTACAAATATGAACAAAGGTCTTACGGGTTTAGAACGACATGAGGGTGAGGAATTATGAGAAAATGTGGGTGAACTAGGCCTATCCCTTCAACAGTGTTTGCATTTGCTGCATAGGAAACTTTCAGACAAAACATGGCTGGAGAGTGAGAATGTTTTAAAAGTTAAAGAGATGAGTGTGATCTTTCAGAGACAAGCAAACATCCTTCTTAGATATAACACTGAGACTGTTCATTTTCCTGCATCTCTCTCACAGTTCAGAAGCATAGTGAAATTTACAAAGGAAATCACTACAATACAGAGGCAGAACAGTTGAACACGTATCAATCCGTTTGTTTGAGGTCAGATTTATGGGTTTTGATGAAATTGCTTCTCCCAACTCAGGTTAACCTTTTTTTTTTTTTTTTTTTTGGAAATAAGACAAATATCCAAGCTATTACAAATAATGTGGGGATTGGTTGAATTTGCGATGGTGTAATACACAAAGTCTGGAGAGACTGACTATATGAGCAATCTGTTCTCAGGAAAGCACAAAAATATTTTATGACCTATAACACATTACTGCTATAGGTTACCAGTGTATACAATTGTTTTAAGAGATCTTTTTTCTTTAACGGACACCATTGGATGCTGTGAAAGAGAAAGCTGACACCAAAGAAAGAAGAAAACGTATAATATTTTTTTTCATCTTTCTTTGTGACAGCTTTCTCTGAGACAGATTTATGTCTCAGAGCAAACGGAAAACTGTTAGTGTAACTTAGTGTAAACAGGAAGAGCAGCCAAGTCTGCTAGATTTCTTACACATTTTGAGGACGTTTTTAAAGGCCAGTATTGTATAACCCTGCAGTTGTACTCTGGCTATCTGTAGGGTGTCCTCCAGAATAGATCTGAAGGTTTATTGGATTTAAAGGGCTAGTCACATAATGGCAGTTAATTTAAGTCTTCCGCTGAAGCAGGATAGCACTGCGCAGGGTTCCTCACCCACCTGTCCTGAAATAGCTGTCAACGCAGACAACACAATCATTCTCCAGATTACAAACATCGGAAGCTAAAAATTGACCTGTTTATGCAATGTGGGAAATTAACCCTTCTAAACCATGGCAAAGCAATGTATAGATAGGGTCATAGAACGTGAACTTACAGAAATAAATCAAATTAAATAATATAATGTAAATACTGTTACCTCTTATGTGGCTAATTCACTCATCATCGGTGCTTTTGCACCTGAAGAAACCTTTTGGGGGAGTTAATTTAGCTACTACTTCAGAGTGGGGTCTAACCCCAGCACAATAGGAACTACCAGTGATGTAAGCGTACCCTGATTGGCTGAACGGACTCGAAACACACACACCATGGCTGCGTCCGAAATCTGCAAAATGCTGCCTTCGGAGGACACATTTCAAGGCAGGAAGGCATAGAGTCACGTCCAAATCTAATGTTTGCTTCACTTCCTGTCTCCTGAGAGACCTTAATCTGATAGATTTTTGAAGTCAGCGGACATGTGTCCTTCGCTGCCTTTGGTATCCCACAATCCTGTGCTTTCCATTCAGTGACAGTTGAGCTGGGAAAAAAAGATGGCGTCCAGAAGTTGCGTTTGCGGGTCAGTTTGTGTGTAAATATACGTTGTTTACCAACATATTACACTTCTGATATGTGAGAAATATGTGTTTAGTTCTCACCGAAGCTCTCTCTATTTAGCTGTAGATCATTAAACTGTTACACTGCCTTAGAAGTCTGTCCGAAATTAGTTTCGTGAGGTGCCTTCATGCACAAGAGTCATTGTCTGATGAGGAAGTGAGGCAATGAGTCAGCAGCCTAGGTTTTCGGAGGCAGCAAATATAAACACATACAGATTATAGACTATATATTTACTCCAGAAACAAACTCTACAAACATGGAAAACAGTGATAGATGGACCTCTCAACCTTCATGCTAAAGAGAAAATCCAACGCAACTTTGAGGAGACGAAGAGAAACATGATTATGTACAGTATTTCTGCTTAGTTAGCGACATTAGACATCAACCACACAGCAAACACGAATACTTTTTTATATATTATGTCTTCTTTCTTTGCATAACAGTTTTATCTAAAAACATATTAGACAGGACTGTTAAACAGATCGTAAACTAATGAAGACAGGGAATATGAGAGCTGTGTGCTCTGACTCTGGTGTTCTCAGTGCAGTCAAAATAAAAGTCACAACAACAAGCACTGCTTACGCCACTTGAGTGTTCCTACTAATGGTGTGAATGCAACCAGGAAAATTACCCTAGGGGAACTTTTGGTTCACGGGGAACCACCTTGATGGCTAGTTCCTATAATATGTTTCTAGATCTACCCAGTGCTAAAGGGGCTCATGATGAAAGGGAGGTGCACATAAATAGAGGGCCCAATATAGACCCCTGGGGGATTCACTACTAGCCTGCTTTCCTCCAGAGTTTACTCTCCCATTCACTCTTATTCCAGGTTATTCAGGTTGAAGGCATGACACCAGTGACATGAACTAAATAGTTATTTAAATATTTATATTGCCATACAACAAAAGCACACCAAAAATGGGCTCAAAAATAAAGAGAAAGTTGCTCTTAATGGAATATCTTTCCAGAATATCGTCCCCTCCGCTGTAGCCCTCAAACTTCAAAGTTGGCATGCCAAACATAATTATACCATGTCCATTTATTTCAATCAGTATGTATATTAATAACTAAAATATTAATTGGGACTTAAATATAGACCTCTGGGAAAAATTAAGAGACCAATCAATGTTAAGTGGTCTCTTAATTGTTTCCAGAGCTGTATATAAGAAGTCTCGGTTTTGTATTTCAGTTTGTAAGTTTTGCATCTTTGTCGTCATCTCTGTTTAAAACATGCAATTGCAATTATTTGTGGAATTATCATCTTTACGCTGAGTTGTGCATCCACTCGCCTCCTCAGTGCGGATGAATCTAATGTTTTGAGGAGTGTGTGTGGCTATCAGTCACTGTAACATGTCTGCCACTTTTGTTCTGACTAATTGAGAAAAAAACATTACAATAAATCGCGCTACCAACTGTGATTGAATCTAACGATCGCTTAGCTCAAATCACATCAAACCATGCAAATTATTATTATCGTTGTTATACTTTGTTCTCAAATTGATAAATGTTAACAACATTAGTATTGCGTGACTATGTGTACTTAGGGCCCTATCTTGCACCCAGCGCAATTGACTTTGTACACCGACGCATGTGTCATTCCTATTTTGCACCCGCGCAAAGCGCGCTTTTCCCTCCACAGAAGCACGTCGCTAAACTAGTGAATGAACTTGCGCTCCCTGGGCGGTTCCGGCGCAAACAATCCCTGGTGCTATTTTGCTGTTCAATTAAACAATTGCGCCACTGACCAGAAAATACCTAGTCTAAAGTCACTGGCGCGTTGCGCGTTGTACATTATGCTATTTTAAGGACGCATGCTTGACCATAATGTATAGCGTGCACAACGCGCATACACTTTGCTCATGTAATCTACACAGATGCAACAGTTATTTTTGCAAATCATAAATTGTTACACTAAAAAAAATATTAACACATTGTGGTGTGCCACGAAGATGTGAAAAAATAGGCATAAATCTACCTTACAAAGTATTCAGGCTTATTGTAGTAATTAAGGATCAGACCTGTTTGCCCAATAGTGGCAAGACATATATGTATATAAGGACATCTGACAAATTGGTTTGTCCGTCAAGAACCAGGAAAAAAAATCTACTGAAAAACTGAAAAAACAGTTTAACCGACGCTATTGTGGGTGGGTTGCTCCCATCCACATACAACACAACTTTCACTCCCTTACGAAAGGAAAATATATTTACCAATATATTAGGCTACTTGAAATATATTTTAATATATTGTAAATATAGCGGCAATCATTTGTATATTTTGCAATATATTACATGAATATATAATATATTGCAAAATATACAAATGATTGCCACTTTCAATATATTGCAATATATTAAAAATATGAATATTAATTCCCATATATGTGAATATATTGCCTAATGTATTGCATGAAATTTTCCAATATACTGCAATATATTTTTGTTTCGTAAGGGCTGCTCTTACAAGAACGTGCGCCTGCCATAATAATAGCGATCCATAAGGGAACTTGCGCACCTGCTTTTAAAGGGAATGTTGGATGACGCTCTGATTGGTTTATTCACGTTACGCCCAAACCACACCTATGAATAATGAAGCTACTCCAGACCAAACCCATTTTAGATTTGCACCGGGCGCAAGAGCCATTTATCCCGCCGGGAAAATAACAACAGCGCCGAGACCCGCCCACAAAGTTACTTGCGCTTCGCACTTTGACACTTGCGTTTCAGATCGTTAAAATAGGGCCCATAGTGTGTATAAGCGTTACCTGTAGATTTACATTTCTGTTCAGTCTAATCCTTTGCTTTTGACAACGGGTGAATCTCCAGTTATCACTGATGATTGTCATTTGGATCTTTTTGGATTACAATCCACCATCAAAATTATACGTTTAATTATTTCAGCTGCTGTGAGAAAAGGCTATAAATGATCCGCCACCTGCAGCATCCTCACATACTACTACTGCCTGAATCCATCTTTGTGTATACAGACGTAATGACACAAAAACGAACACCGACATGCTCGAATTTCCTGTGGAAATCCACCAGTAACTTAAACTTAACACATTATTACAATCTACCGTTGAGAATCGGGCTAAGGTAAAGGGAACTCTTTTGCACACTGGCTGGTAATGTACTTTCTCATAAACTGATTTTAGATCATTTTTAACCCAAAAAAGTTACTGGCTGCAGCTTTAAGACAGATCTTTACAATCTGTGGTGTTTCAGAGACTGCCAGTGTCAGCAAAAACTCTGTAGAGCAAAATATTTAAACATTTGGCTGAAGTACAAGCGAATTAATGAATAGTTTGCAAGCATATGGAAGTTGTCAATAAAAAGTGAGTGTGCCACAGTTAAGCTTATCTAGTGGGCTTATTCACCAGAGTCTGAGTAAATCTGATCAAGTATCCCCATTTCTGTATCTTTAGTGTACCCACAAACAAACACTGCAGCACATGGGTGCGATTCAGCAGGAGGAACTACATACATTGTGTTTTTTACTTTGAGGTGAGTTGGAGATGAGCCAACTGGCTTAGAAAGGACGTATGTAAAACAGTGTACTTTAAATCTAAACCAAACTGAGACTTTCCAACAAAACGAATGCACAAACTCAGCCAGGGACAAACAAGACTCTTAATTACTTTCTTTTTTTAAATAAAGACAACATTCTGAAATAATGTTTATGCACAGGAGGGATTATATGCGTCAGACTCACACTTTTCTCACAGCAATATTACCCATCAGTAACGCACTGCAAAAAATACTTTTCTTACTTAGTATTTTGTCTTGTTTCTAGTCCAAATATCTAAAAATTCTTAAAACAAGAAGTATTTACTAGACAAGCAAAAGTAATTGTCTTGTTTTGGGAACAAATAACTCAAAATTAAGAGAGTTTTTGCTTAAAATAAGCAAAATAATCTGCCAATGGGGTAAGCAAAAAAATCTTAAAGGGGGGTGTAACACTCAGTTTCAGTCAATCTCATGTCAATCTTGAGTACCTAGTATTGCATCCTTCATATCTCCGAAATGTCTTTAGTTTTATTATATTTGTAAAAGAAATATAGGCTGTACCGAGTCTTTCCGGAAAAAAACGAGCGCCTGGAGGCGTATCGTGTGGGCGGAGCTAAAGAATGACGAGTGCGCAAAGCGGTGACGTCCTCAAGCGTGGAGAAACCCTTGCTATCGATCTCAGCTAATACAGATAATGATCCAGAATCATTCGGAGGCTGAAATAGAAACAGCAACAGCAGGACGTCCGTCTCTGTGGTATGTACTGTATTTAGTGGCCTGTCAACATTTGTGTGTCTTTACTCGCAGTTTATGAGGACATGATTCGGTTTATGGACTATTGTATGCGACTAAACCTTAGCAGTAGCAAGCAAAACGGTTTTGAACATCAGACTAGTGTAACGTTATACAGAGAACAACAATGGAGTCCGTTAGCACATTTGAATGACGAAGCACGCGATCGTGTCGTTTACTGATGTTTACTCATGCGACGAGCCAACAGCACAGACATTTGAAGCAGTTTTACTCACCGGCTGCTTCCAAAGCAGGACCGAACCTTTATCGCTGGGACCGCTCCGTCAAAAACACACTTCTTGGAGTGTGGAGATCCACTTTGCGATGCGACTGAAGCATTTCTGCGTTCAAATCGGTTCAAATGCAGCGCTGCCTTCCCGGAATGCTGTGCTGAAGCGTTGAAGTCGCTTAATGGAGGAATGAAGTGGAGGAGTGAAGTGGAGCGCGGCGCGGACTATAACCGACATTAGTGTTCACGGATGACTGGATCTGCAGCTGAGAGCAGTGTTTATGGGCTTGCATTTCCTCTCTCTCCCTCTAGTCACGCGCGCGCACCCTACCGGGAGAAGAGCCCGTACGGCCCATACAAGGACCTTCCGCTCTATTAACGCAACCCGTTCTCACTCCCAAGGCGTCAAAATCCGAAGCATAGTCAAGTGCCTTCCGCGTCACAATTAAGACGCTAAAGGTGCCCCTGGGCGTCATTTTTTTTATTAATATTTAAAGGCTACTTTTATATTTTGGAGCAACTAACTCCACTCCTACCCTAAACCTACCCATATCTAAACAATATAAAACACATAACAGGCAAATAAATGTACAGTCACAGGTATTTATTGCAAAAACTGACCAAAGCAGTATAAAAGTATTAACTCATGTTGCATTTCAAGTCTTCTGAAGTCATACGATATCTTCATGTGAAGAACTGAGTCGATCTTGATGTTTTAATCGCTGAAATGATGATCCCGCTGCCCCGTGAACGAACTCATTCATATCTCATTCAAATAATTCAAAAGACTCCTGAGCATGACGCAATCGGTCACAAGACACACGAGAGCCAATGACATTTTACAATCAATGCTGACGTAATGACGCAATTGGTCACAAGACATACGAGAGCCAATGCAATTTCACTATGAAATCTCACGTAACGGGCGCCAATATTTGAAATTTGATTGTGTTTGTTGATGATCTTCTGCGGATGGAGATGCTGATCGCTTTTGGGGATTTTCTTCATACAAATCAATCGTTTGGCCTCGGAAAACTTGGATTATTTAACTTTTTTGAATAACTCGTGGATGCAGTCGTATGTTATATCCTGTGTTTTATATCATGTTCAGACAAATGGGTAGGTTTAGGGATGGGATGGGGTTGGGTTACATGTTAAGCATGTCTAAATAGCGTAAATAAAATAAAATAAATGTAAATAAAATTATGCTTGCTGATTAAATTGAAAAACACACTCCAACATGTCATAATGGCAAAATTATAAGCTAATACAATTTCACCATGACGATAACATTACTAATACCCTGTGTATGACGCCAAAGGTTTCTCACTGAAATGAATGGAACACCCAGCGCGTCGAAAGATGACGCCTTGGGGCACCTTTAGCGTCTTTATTGTGACGCGGAAGGCACTTGACCATGCTTCGGTTTTTGACGCCTTGGGAGTGAGAATGGGTTGATTAACGTCAAGTCGACCCATACTCGAAAAAAACTCTCAGAAACTTGTAAGAAACCGGAAGGAGTATTTTTAACACAGAAATACTCCATCAAACGTCCAACATTAGTTTTTGAAACTTTGTCTATGTTTAGGATGGGAATCCAAGTCTTTAACAGTGTAAAAAGCTCAGTATGCATGAAACAGCATTTCACCCCCCCTTTAATTCAAACAGAGAACAAGATTATTTTTCTTATCCCATTGGCAGGTTAATTTGCTTATTTTAAGCAAAAACTCTCTTAATTTTAAGTTATTTGTTCCCAAAACATGACAATATTGTTTGCTTTTTTAGAATTTTTAGATATTTTGACTAGAAACAAGACAAAAATACTAAGCACGAAAACATTTTTTGCAGTGCAGATGAGAGAGCCACAGTGAGCCATATCAATACATGCGGTGAAACCACCCCAGTGGCGGCTGTCTATTTGGGAAAGGCCCTTGATAGTGATCAATATCTTGTTTTCCACACCAGAGGAACTGCAAGTGGCTGCACGATAAACAATAGAAGCAACAGTGCACCAGTGACCGCAGGCTCTGTCAATATCAGCCGATCTATTGTGATTCTGGCTCAGGCTAACACATGCCAGGCCGGCACGTGGCTCCTCCAGCCTCCCTCTCCTGGCCGCTGAGACCCCAGACTTAGCCCACGGCACACTTGAGCAAGATTAATCAGCTTTGACACACAGACAAGCCAAAGTCTTTAGGAAAAAGGTGTCAGTACAAGTATATTTGATAACAGAAAAACAATTACCAAAGCATGTGCAATCTTGTTTGAACTTAAAAGATTAGTTCACTTTAAAATTAAAAATTAGCCCATGATTTACTCACACTCAAGTTATCCTAGGAGTATTATTCTTTCTGTTGAACACAATCAGTTATATTAATAAATATCCTGTTGCTTAATAACGGGGCTCACGAGTTTGAAGCTCAAAAAAGTACATCCATCCATTATAAAAGCAATCCACAAGGCTCCAGGTTTTTTGTTGTTGTTGCTAGTTTCAGCCGGACACAGTTATCATTTTCATATCCAGCGCCATGTTGTTTAAATAGCAAATGCACTGCCGCCCATCTGTTCACCCCTGGGCATGTTGGTCTGAAAACCAGGTGTGTTCAGGTATACATTGTTGTTGCATTGGAACTAAAAACAGTAAAAATGCTGCATTATTAGTAGAGCGTATTATATACAATCAGGGACGCACAGCAGCACACACAAATTTCTAGCACACGTTCAATCTCTATGTAAGTAGCAAATCCTCCATGGTGTGAGCGCAACTAGCTTTTAAAGGGAAAAGGAGACTCTGATTGGTTTATTGCACGTTACGCCCAAAACACACCCATGACTCATTAAGAGGCACAACCCTTTTGGACCATAACAACCATTTTTCTATCGTTAAACTAGCAAAAGTGGATTTGGCCCTAAGTGCACCTGCGCCATGCGCTCAGATCGTTAAAATATAAAATAGGGCCTAAAGCGCTAGATCAGGGGTTTTCAAAACCATTCCTGGAGCCTCCCCAGCACTGCACATTTTGGATATCTCCCTTATTGGACACACCCAGCTCAGCTCATGGAGTACTAAACTAATCAGCTGATGAGTTAATACAGCTGTGTTAAATAAGACACTAATAAGGGAGACATCCAAAATGTGCAGTGCTGGGGAGGCTCCAGGAATGATTTGAAAACCCCTGCGCTATAGATGTTTCTCTCTCTAATTTCAGGGCGGGATATAGCACTGAATCAGCTTTAATAGATTAGATTTTATTTATAACGCACATTTTATTCCGAAGAATTTCCAATTATTTCCTACTTATTGGTGACCCAGGTAAACAAGGAGCTTTAATTACACTCAATCTAATGGCAGCTTTTGAATGAATAGATCACTATATCCTCATTAGCCCCGTTTCCACCAAAATTACCCGGAACAATTTGTACCAGGAACTTTTTTACAGGAACTTTTCTCCCCCCCAGACCTGCAGCTGTCTGCGTTTCCACCGCGATCTAAAGTTCCGAGAAGATTAGGCAAATTAGTCCGGTGATGTAGGACTGCACGCGACTGCTCCTCCAAGTCAGTGACGGACAGTAATCATTTTTGTGTGTACCGATTGAAAGATTTAGTGCACTATTTACATGAGACGTTATCTAAACCGATCTGGTGTTTACATGTGATGACTTTCAATCGCAATCATTTTGTCACATGCATTTTGTCAGCCGCATCAAAACTGTCGCCGCTGTTTTCTCCAGAAGCTGGAATGTGTTTACTGTAGCCATAGCAACTCTTAACGGCCACCGGGACTAATACAGTATTATATAATAACCTATTTATCTGTTGTAAAGTGTAATAATCATCTCAGAAAATTATTCTGTCAGACGCGGTTAAAGTAAAAACTGCCTGGGGCAATATACGCTGTGTCATTACTCCAACATTATCTTCATAACTTACGAAATAAAAAGTTTACCCCTCAGAAAAATGAGCTTTCCTCTCTTTTCAACATGAGCGCGGCGCGCGCCGTCACGTCATGTAAGGACACACACTTAAAAGTAATCGGTCAGGTCGTTTACAAGGTGAAAAATACAGACTGTAAAAAAATCAATAACGAGTATGGAAGAGATTCAAGCTGTGCTGCTTTTGCTGGTTATGTATAACGTTAGGTTTACTAAAGAGGAAATTAACAACGACAGAAAAGAGCAGCATATTCAGAAAGCTTGTAAAGCTCAATTTTGGGGCCTATTCTGTTTTCTTTATACATGCTGTCCCTGGGTCTATTTAAAAAGCAAAAAAATGCCTATTACATCTTGAGGAGCAAATTCTCCCCCAGTTAAATGTGAATAAATCTGAAATGGTAAGTTTTGGGCTAAATGGGCCTGACAGTGACTTAAAAGATTAACTAGTTCCTTGGTCAGTGAATGTGCAGTCCAGATATGAAGCCTGGGTGTGATTTTTGATTGATGCTCAGATCAAGTATGTGGTAAAAAGCTGCTTTTCCCAGTCAATGATCATTGCAATTTTTTGTATTTTTTTTGTGAGACACTGATTTTGAGAAAGTGATTCATGCATTTGTTTCCTCCCGCCTGTATTACTGTAATGGGAGTAAACCATTCTCTTATTTCAAGATTGCAATTGGTCCAAAATGTGGCTGTGAAGCTCCTTAACTGGTATAAAGAAAAGGGATAATTACACCAGCTTTGGTAAATTTGCTTTGGCTTAAATATTAGTTAAATATTGGATTTAGTAAGTGTTGATAAAGGTTCATAAAGCTGTCCATGGAATGGCCCCAGGTTATATTACCAAAGAGCAGTTAACTGTCTTTTATTGTCGAGCCCCAAAACTCACCTAAAAAACAAAAGGAGACCGGGCTTGTGATTGTGGAGTGCCCTTCCCTTTGACATTAGATCTGTATCTTCTGTTGAAATGTTTAAATCTCGTTTGAAATCTTTTTTTTTTTTTTTTTTTGGCTTTTAATTGCTGATATTCGGAAGCGGTATTATACTTGATCTTATTATTATGTTTTACGTTGTTTTTATCTTCTGTACTTTTACTGACTGTACAGAACCTTCACTGACTTTGTAAACGGCTCTAACAAGATTTGAGACATAATTGAAAGTGTTTGGTTACTAAAACATTCAAAAAAAGTTCTACTAACTTAATTATTTCAAGTTGGTGTAACATGGTCTTCCTTTTGAGTAATTTTAACTAATATTTTTTGATTAAATGTAACTTTTTTGTGAATAAGTAAGCATAACTTAAAAACATAAATTAAATACAACTTAATAGAATTAAGTAATTACATGCTAAGAACACTGTAAACCCTAATGTTGTCTTTACTTAAACAAATCAAGTAATCTTGACTAAATATTACTAGTTTAGTCCAGAAACTCAAAAATATAAGTTACTTATATTATGTTGTAACTTAATTATTATGTTATTTATTAACCTACAAAATACATACACTTAACTTTCAAGTTGTATGAACTCAAAATCATAATCATAAAATAGCTCACTCTGGTCTTGCTTTGATGTGATTGGTCATGCAAGGAGTTCTGTCTGGCAACGAGAACTAATTCACTGATTGGAGGACATTTATAAAAGGCGGTCCTTTTCGCCTTGTCTGTTGCTGATTCAAATTAAGATGGAGACTTTTTCATTGTGATGCAATCTTAAATTCGATAAGTAAAAATTTGTAAGTTACTAAACCTAACAATAATATGTGAACTAACTTATAACTAACCAGATTGATAGTATTTCTGTTTTAATGAAAATAATAGTTTTGTTTAAAGTCACCATGATGGAGATCAGTGTTTGCTTTAGTGGGGCTCTTGACCCTTGACTGTGTAATATTAATAGGTCTCTGGCTGCTTTGTGTTTGTGAGACACATTTGTTAAGGAACAAAGAGTCAAGAGAAAATGTCATCAAGTGATGTTGTTAATACATAATACATACACGTATTAACAAAATAATTTATTCATGCCGCAATGCATGTTGGGACCCATGGGGAAGTTTTGATTGGTTGTACCCAGCATGGTGTACTGAACTGGTGTACCAAGTTTGTTGAAATTAAAATATTTGAGGCAGCGAGTTACATCAAAAAATTTGAGTTTTGATTCATATGAGTTTGAGTCTTGTGCTTTAAAAGGTTTGAGTAACTTGTACTTAAAACACAAAGACACTAATAAATATTGAGTTCATTCAACTTAACATATTTAATTTTTAAAATTTTTAATTTTTAAGTTCATTAACTTAAAAAAATTGAGGCAACGAGTTACATCAAATTTTTTACTAATTTGGGTTTACAGTGCATGTTTTCTATTAGGGTTAACCATAACTCATCCCACCCAATTTACATTGGTTAATTTACACAAGTTTTAAAGATTCGCATTTCAAAATAACTTCAATGTGTAGCAGTAGGAAGTGGGAAAAGCTGGAGACCTGGAAAAGAAAAAGTAAATATGGAAAGTGATTACCATCAGTGACTGGAGTGATGAATTGTTGAGTAAGAATAATACTAATTGTATGAGTCACATGTACGAGTAAAGGAGGAGCACCCAAACATGAAAACAATGGCTAGCCATGATAGAATCCCACACACCGACATCCGTAACAAACCCACCTTCCCAAACGAACCCACCCAGAGCAGACCGCACTGGAAACCAGCCTCCTTTTGTTCAGCGCTCATACAGGCAGTCTGGGACGGCAAAAAAAAAAAACATGCCTCCAAGCAGATTCCTGGAGTGTTTGGACTTGCTCAGGATGCATTTAAAAGCAACCGCAAGTTCAAGGTACGGTATTTGTCATTACTGGAGCCGTCCGCTTGACATCATCTCTCAAAGCATCGCATTCTGGGTTGTCTCTCTAATGTCTGCAGAAATAAATCCATTAGAGCCCTTCAACTATAAAAGCACAGGAGAGCTGCAATTATGTCCAATTCAGCTGGAATAACTGTCATTACATTCATACAGTGCTTCGACCTCAAAGCCTCTACCATCAATCAAACATCATAAAAATGGGACACAGAAAAGGGGATGCTTCTGTTATGAATCAAAAGGATAATGTTTTAACAAATGTGATATTTAAAAAAAAATAGTTACATGCCCTCTTTCCTTAACTTAGTTTTGCATATTGGAAAAATGAGCCTGTGGGGACATATCTTGCATGTTTCGTGACATGCCAAGTTAATCAGAAACAGACGAATGTGTGAATCTGGTAAAGTTTATTTTTTTATGTTGGTTGTTGTACATACTATGGCACCCACACTAAACCCAATGAAGCAACCGTGGCAATTCAGCTTTTTCTACAAGTCTTTGTTCTCTTTTATTGTGCTTCGTGTTTAACGGGACACGTTTCCGACTGCAGTGCTGTATCAGGTGATCTGCCCAGCAAGTTTACGGTCAGAAAAGACACACATATGGATCTGCTTATGTGATGCAAACATCGAATGCCGTTAGTTTACAAATGGTAAAGGTGTTTTGTGGTCTTAACATAGTATTGTGTAAGGAATCACACAAAAATAAGTGTTTATTAATCCATAATCTCACCTTGTAATCATGATTTGTGTGAAAAGGAATACACGTTTGTTGGTGTTTTACTGCTGGTGTTCACCGCAGTGAATTGTAAAGTCCAACAGTTGTTCTAGCTAACACTTTTTTAGTTAACTGTACTTAATGTCTTAACTTAAAAATCTAGCAATATGTACTATTCACATACTTTTCCTTTTTTACCTAGAAAACCCAAATTCAGATTAATTGATTGGTTTGATGGCCATTTTGAAAAAGTAAAAACAGATTTTTAGGCAGGGCAATTCTTATTGTAACTCATGTCCTGCCCTTCTGCTGTTTTCTTCCTCTGTTTGCATTCACTCATTTCCCAAAGTCACCTTAAAGGTCCCATGGCATGCAATTTTCATTATGAGGTTTTTCAACATTCATATGAGTTAGGGGTCTGCACGGGCATTAAACTGAAGCTCAAACCAGGCCTGTACCCAAGATAATTTAACCTGACCCGACCATTAAATTTAAATGTTAAGCCTGAACCCAACCCGTAGTCGGTTTCGCACAAATAACATTACCATTTTTGCAATATATTTGTGGCGGAGGGGACGTGGTTTAGCGAGGTCTGCTGAAGAGAGAGAGTCGGGAGAGCACACACACATAAAGGATTATTAGGAACACCTGTTCAATTTATTCTCATTAATGCAATTATCTAATCAACCAATCACATGGCAGTTGCTTTAATTGATTTAAGCAATTTTGAGAGTGGCATGGTTGTTGGTGCCAGACGGGCCTGTCTGGGTATTTCACAATCTGCTCAGTTACTGGGATTTTCACGCACAACCATTCCTAGGGTTTACAAAGAATGGTGTGAAAAGGGAAAAACATCCAGTATGCAGCAGTCCTGTGGGCGAAAATGCCTTGTTGATGCTCGAGGTCAGAGGAGAATGGGCCGACGGATTCCTCCATGTAAATAGCGAATCCGGCATGGTGCGAGCATGGCTTTTGGACCATGAGCCTGGCGCACAGACTTTTTTTCAGTCGTTAAACTAGCAAAAGTGGATTTGGACATGCCCTAAATTCATCTGCATAATGCACTCATAAAATAGGGCCTATATCTTGCAATTGAGTGTGCTTGAGTCTGTCACATGCCTGTCCTGTCTTGTGTGCACATGTGGGTTTTGTCATGTCTTGCATGTGCTCCTGTCATTGTCTGATCCCTCCCCCTTGTTATCTGATTAGTGTTGATTTCTCCCACCTGTTCCCTCTTGATTTCTTCCCTTTATAAGCTCCTTGTGTTTGTCAGTCTGTGTTGGATCCTTGTGTAATGTCTGCGTCTTCCGTCCTCCGTCCTCCCCGTGATTCTGTTGGTTTGTTTAAGTTTATATGTTATTATTCTATTATGTGTTTTTCCCCCTCGTGGGTTTTGTTTTGAGTTTGTTTTATTTGTTATAAATAAATATATTATTTTCTGCACTTGAGTCCTCGCACCATTTTCCCTTGTCTGTGACGTGACAGAAGGATCCAACCATACAATGAGGACTCAGCAGAGAAGTTCTCCCTCGGTGCCAGTTCCGGGGGTCCCGAGTCCGGGAATCCCGAGTCCAGACATGGCCTGGAGGGCCGTAATGGGAGGGTTTGTGGTGGCAGTCCTGCATGCTTGGGAAAAGCACAGGGTGTCATCCACCACTCCGGTGGTCCCAGTTCCGGTGGATCGTGCGCCGGTGGTCCCTGTGCCGGTGGATCATGTTCCGGTGGTCCCTGTGCCGGTGGATCGTGCTCCGGTGGTCCCTGTGCCGGTGGATCGTGCTCCGGTGGTCCCTGTGCCGGTGGATCGTGTTCCGGTGGTCCCTGTGCCGGTGGATCGTGTTCCGGTGGTCCCTGTGCCGGTGGATCGTGTTCCGGTGGTCCCTGTGCCGGTGGATCGTGTTCCGGTGGTCCCTGTGCCGGTGGATCGTGTTCCGGTGGTCCCTGTGCCGGTGGATCGTGTTCCGGTGGTCCCTGTGCTGGTGGATCGTGTTCCGGTGGTCCCTGTGCCGGTGGACTCCGTTCCGGTGGTCCCGAGTCCGGAAACGGCCTGGAGGGCTGTGATGGGATGCTTTGTGGTGGCAGTCCTGCATGCGTGGAAGGAGCACAGGGCTTTATCCGAAGCCCCGGAGGCAGTTCCGGTGGTCCCAGTTCCGGTGGATCGTGTGCCGGTGGTCTCAGTTCCGGTGGATCGTGTTCCGGTGGTCCCTGTGCCGGTGGATCGTGTTCCGGTGGTCCCAGTTCCGGCAGATCATGTTCCGGTGGTCCCAATGCCAGCAGATCGTATTCCGGTGGTCCCAGTGCCGGTGGATACTGCTGGACTGGAGAAGTTTCCCCAACGCCCTGCCTGCGCCGCTGAGGCGCCCTGCTCTCCCTGCGCCGCTGAGGCGTCCTGCTCTCCGTGCGCCGCTGAGGCGTCCTGCTCTCCGTGCGCCGCTGAGGCGTCCTGCTCTCCGTGCGCCGCTGAGGCGTCCTGCTCTCCGTGCGCCGCTGAGGCGTCCTGCTCTCCGTGCGCCGCTGCGGCGTCCTGCTCTCCGTGCGCCGCTGAGGCGTCCTGCTCTCCGTGCGCCGCTGAGGCGTCCTGCTCTCCGTGCGCCGCTGAGGCGTCCTGCTCTCCGTGCGCCGCTGAGGCGTCCTGCTCTCCGTGCGCCGCTGAGGCGTCCTGCTCTCCGTGCGCCGCTGAGGCGTCCTGCTCTCCGTGCGCCGCTGAGGCGTCCTGCTCTCACCGCGCCGCTGAGGCGTCTTGCTCTCACCGCGCCGCTGAGGCGTCCTGCTCTCCGTGCGCCGCTGAGGCGTCCTGCTCTCACCGCACCTCCCTGGCGCTCCCTGCACTGACCGCACCACCCAGGAGTCCTGCTCTCACCGCGCCTCCCTGGCGCCCTGCTCTACCCATGCCGCCCTGGCCGCCTGAACTCTGCGGGCCGCCCCGGCCACCTGAACTCGGTGGGCCTCCCGACTTCGGCGGGCCGCCCTGGTCATTCGAACTTTGTGTGCCACCATGGCCTCCTGAACTTTTTGTTTTCCCCATGTTTCCCTTGTTGACCCCTCCCTTGTCTGTTCCTTCCTTGTTTGTTTCCCCTGTCCCGCCCTGGTCTGTCCCTCCCGTGCCGCCCTGGTCTGTCCCTCCCGTGCCGCCCTGGTCTGTCCCTCCCGTGCCGCCCTGGTCTGTCCCTCCCGTGCCCCCCTGGTCTGTCCCTCCCGTGCCCCCCTGGTCTGTCCCTCCCGTGCCCCCCTGGTCTGTCCCTCCCGTCCCGCCCTGGTCTGTCCCTCCCGTCCCGCCCTGGTCTGTCCCTCCCGTCCCGCCCTGGTCTGTCCCGCCCGTCCCTAGTGGAGCGTCTGGTAGCCGCTCCTTAAGGAGGGGGTAATGTCACATGCCTGTCCTGTCTTGTGTGCACATGTGGGTTTTGTCATGTCTTGCATGTGCTCCTGTCATTGTCTGATCCCTCCCCCTTGTTATCTGATTAGTGTTGATTTCTCCCACCTGTTCCCTCTTGATTTCTTCCCTTTATAAGCTCCTTGTGTTTGTCAGTCTGTGTTGGATCCTTGTGTAATGTCTGCGTCTTCCGTCCTCCGTCCTCCCCGTGATTCTGTTGGTTTGTTTAAGTTTATATGTTATTATTCTATTATGTGTTTTTCCCCCTCGTGGGTTTTGTTTTGAGTTTGTTTTATTTGTTATAAATAAATATATTATTTTCTGCACTTGAGTCCTCGCACCATTTTCCCTTGTCTGTGACGTGACAGAGTCACACACAGACTTCAACATTCAGCTGCAAAACACAAAAATTACTTTCTATTTCAAGTAAATTCTCAAGTAATCTCAGTTCCTTTTTAGTTACTAGAACTCTTGCATGCTTTGTTTTTTTTTTTAACCTAATGCTAACTAATTATTTACAGTTTAGGTACATTTGTGGAGTTTCGCAGAAATCTATACATTTTTCCAGTGAGCCTATGCTGTAATTTTGGCAGTAACTAACATCTGAATTTCCATTAAAAAATTTAATCTCTGAGTAAATAAAAAATGCTGAGACTGTAAGGTGTCAAAGAGTGTTGGACTATATTTTCTGTAAGACAGATGTTGGTATTAAAAATCCCCCTGAAAGAAAAAAGGGTGCCTGGAAAATCTAACAAATAGCTCTAGTAGATTTAGTTCTAGTATGTTTTATAAGTTCATACATTGGTCTTAAAAATGAAATACGGCTGGACAGTTTCCAGTGTGATCATGAGACACGTGCCGTCCCTTAAAACTAAACCAAAAACAACCAGGAGAATCATAAGAGAGAGAGAAAAAAGTATTTTAGAGCAATAGTACATTCAGAAATAACAACCAAGATATTGGGACAGACATTAAAGAAAAAGAAAAATCCATTATATTCCTGGATTCCTGGATGCTGTTGCATGCAGAGTCAGTGTCAGTAAAGAGTCATTGGCAGCTTGTTTTTGAATGCTTGATTATAATCAAATCGCAACATTACTGGCACATTAATAATAGATCACAACATTTTGGAGAGAGGTGTGATGTCATTTTGAGTCAGATCATTGTATTCCTCAGTGGCAGGAGCTCTACACACAGCCCCGTTTGACCACAAAAGCAAAAATATGCAATCAGACACTTCTCACAAAACCTTGCAATTGCATGCCTTTGTGTTCATGCGCATTAGGAAGCGACACGCAGAAGGCTGACCTTTAAGAAAATGTGAGTGATTTTCCTCTTCACACATACCATTTAGCGATACGAAGAGCTTTTGTGATGAATGTTTTTCATTTCAGTTGCACTGACGGCCTTTGGCTCATTATCTCAAATAGACTATGGCAGAAAATCTTGATGCCAAGATAACACCTCTGCAGAAGCTGCAGTGTTTTCATGCAGTAACATAAACTGCTCATCTAAGTCATTCTGATGAGTTTTAATCAAAGAAAGGTTTCAGATTAAGGGGCTGTTGAGAAATTCAGTGAAATTTGCATCATCTTGATCCTTTGACAAAACCCAATAGGATTTTTCCGTTGGCTTTTGGATTATTGCAGAAAACAAGCTCTGTGACCAACAAAAGCGTATGATTCTTACACGTTTTTTTTTTTTCCATCATGATCATCTTCACAAATGAACACATCTTTTATACATTTTGAAGCCTAAATACAATTGACAAAAATTAAAAGCTAATAAGACAAAAAAATCTATTACACCACGGTCACATGTCTTCATCATCACCATTAAGCTTCCCACAACTCTTTCAGCCTTTATTAAACAAAAATGTCCCTGATTGTGCGAGTTATGCACTGGTAAAAAATATTCAGTGGTGAAGTAAATAGCCTACTACAGAAAAACAAATCAATTTTTTTACATGAAAAAGTTAAGTTTAGGCAAGAATTAAAAAACTGTAAATTCTACATTAGTGCTCAATTCAAGCCTGTAGAAATTAAAGCGTAAATATCAACTTTATAAAATTAATTTTTCTAATACTTATGTACCCATCATGCACTGGGGCATGGATCATTGGTTGATTACACTGTTTGATCATTGCTTTTGTTGTTGGGTTTAGAAACTTGCCATTTTTTGCTATTTGGAGCCAGATTTACTAACAGCTTGCGCCAGTACAAACCTAGCCTGGATGCCAGCCAAACTTAGCCCCGCCCACAACATTTTTAGGTCGGGCAATTCAGTCTGGCATCGCTCCATAGAGGAGTAATTATCCCCGAACAGAAACTGTTCGGACCAATGAAATCATCAGGGCGGGCTTTAGACGATGACGGACAGATGATCAACAGTAACGTAATCATCACGTCATCAAAGGGGCTTGGGTTATATTTACTCGAATCCTAAACGGAGAGCTTGTTTGTATCTGCGTTCACCTTCACTATTTCTCTCAAAGATGATGATCATGTTGGGTAAGTACTCTGTGTATCAATAAAATCTTAAATTTTTTTACAACACCGGCTAAGATCGTTTATTCCAGCGCGCGTGCAGACAGGGTTGCCGAGTTTTTACAACAAAACCCGCCAACTACTAGCCCTAAACAATAGCTTCTCGGGGGGTTCTCCGGGGGAAAAATGGCGTTTGGGGGGTAAAATGTGTGTTATTTTGGCAAGATTGCCTGCTAAAATTCGCACTCATGGGTCTATATATCACATAATAGTCGCTTCAACCCTTGGACATATAAAACAACAGCGGAAAAAAACGCAGACTTGGCAACAGTACAGTTGAGCTCTGTCTGTTGACATATGACAATGTCAACAGACATTGGAGCATCAGACTCATATTCTGACTAGAACTGAGTATGACCACGTCAGACTAGAAACTCCTGCAAATGCATATGCAATAAGATCAGCCGCAAAAATAACCTGATCCACTTCTTTTCAGTGCTAATTTCTCACTGCTTGTCTTTAGTAAATCCTGACAGTAGTAATTTAATGCCAAAAGAGGGTTTGTACTAGCCTGACGTGGTCATACTCAGTTCTAGTCAGAATATGAGTCTGCTGCTCCATTGGGCTGTGATTATGGGGCGTGTTTCAACCGAACTAGGAAAGACCTCAATTAGACAGACCAACAACCAATCAGAGCGACGAAGCGACGCATAACGTTAGTGGTCAAATGTCAACAGAACTCAACTGCACTGTGTTGCCAAGTCGGTTGTTTTCCATGTCCGCGGGTTAAAGTGACCTCAGTTATGATATATAGACTCAGGAATGCAAATTTTAGCTGGCAACCTTGCCAAAATAACCCAAATTTTACCCCACAAACACCATTTATTTTCTGGAGAACCACAGTGAAAAGTTCTTGGGCTTGTTTTGGGCTAGTAGTTGGCAGGTTTTGTAGTAAAAACTCGGCAACCCTGTCTGCACGTGCGCTGGAATAAGTAACATTAGAAGAAAAAGATGAGTGTAAACGATCTTTGCCAGAGTTATAAAAAAATAATTTATTGATACACAGAGTACTTACCCACATGATCACCATTTCTGAGAGAAATAGTTAAGGTGAACACAGATACAAACAAGCTCTCCGTTTAGGATTCGAACAAATATAATCCAAGCCCCTTTGATGACGTGATGATTACGTTACTGTTTATCATCTGTCCGTCATCGACTAAAGCCCGCCCTGGTGATCTCATTGGTCCGAACAGTTTCTGTTTGGGCATATTTACTCTTCTATGGATCCAAGTCCAGGGCTATGAGAACAAAAACGACCGCCTAAGCTCAAATGTTGTTCGGCTGGCATTCAATCTAAGGAGTCCTTTCAGATGCGAAGTTTATGTGAAGAGAGTTTTAAAAATTAATCACGCAAGATGATTGCGCAAGTCAATTTACTGTTTTTTTTGCCATTATTTACTGCCCGAAAAAAGCATGTCTTAAAGCAGACCCTTATGAGTAGATTGTGTTGGTCATCATGGAAATGATTCGGCTGCGTCTGTGTTTGTTAATTTGAGCGTCGTCAGTAGATCACGCACAGATCTTTCCACTCTCATCGGTGCTTTTATGGAATTGCGCTCTCACAATAATTTGCCCTGTTTAGTAAATTTGGCCCCTGGGGTTCATTTTCTACTTAAAATTACACCTTCATACTCAAAAAACAATCCATCGAATGTTAAGCAGAGGTGGACAGTAGTGGAGTATTTTTACTTTCTACTCAAGTACATTTTTAAGTATGTACTTTATCAGTTTTTCTTTGGAAAGCTTTTACTTCACTGCATTCCAAAGCAATATATATGTCATACTTTTTACTGCACTACATTTCAGAAATAAAAGTTGTTGTTTTCTTACCTTTAATACTTAATTACATTAAAAATGAAGTACTTTCTTACTTGTACTCAAGTAAAACTTTGAATACTTTTACTTGAGTAAACAGTACTACATTTTTTATGTAATTAAGTATTAAATAATATTCAATATGAAATGTATTGCTGTAAAAAGTACAATATTATGTTTTGGAAGATTGAGAAGTAAAAGTTTTCCAAAGAAGAACACTGATAAAGTACATATACTTGAAAAACAAAATTACTTGGAAAGTAAAAATACTTTAATACGGTCCACCTCTGAATATGTTTTCGGGTGGGTACTGCGTTATTTCTATATTTTACTGATGTATTTTATGTCGTATAGAATAAAACAGGAAAATATATTGAGCTTGTGTTCACCACAGACATTATTTCGAGCATTTAACCAAAAACTCAAAATTCAAAAAACCCATTGACTTCAGGACGATGGAACCGAAAATGCTAAAACTACGCAAATATGTCATCTCTTCAACACTCAAAAATGAATAAAAAAGAGTGATTCATGTTTTCAAGCATTATGAAATACACATTTACTGTAAGTTACTCACATTGATGTCCAAACTGCACAGACTGAGCGAGTCCACATCTCTCTTCCTCTGCTTCCTCTTCTTCTGTAAAGACAAATGATATTCAGATGAGTGCTACGTTATCACCAACTCACAGAATTTATGTTTCGTAGCACTTGCATATTTTTGATCCCACAGATTTTATAATTTTGAAATTGTCTAGTAGAAGTTGATATATGATATAATATATAGGATAACTATCACACAACAAAACAAGATAAAGCTTATAGGTTCTCCATGTTGTATATTTTTAAATATTTGAAAAACATGTCAGTAATAAATGGAAAAGGAAAGAATTTGTGGAAATACTCTTAATCTGTTACAAACAAGTGTATTACTTTGTTCTCAAATTATATTTATTTTGATTAAAGATTTTTTTCACATTTCACATTAATTTAATTTTCAAAAAAAAAAAAAAAAATCCTAAAAAATGTTTCTTAAATGTTATTGTGCAATCCATGGTTTCGGAGAGCAGCACAAGATGAGCAATTTAGGATAAAAAGTACATCATGTTTTGTTTAGTTTTTTAAATGTCCAATGGTTTGTCTAGATCAGACCATATTCCTCGTCTGGGATCATGCACAGCCTCTGAAGCCCTTCCTTTGAAACTGCTGTCACAGCAAAAACTCCTACTCCTCAGAGTTTATTTGGCTCCACACTCAAGAGTTTAAAAAAAACCTCTGAAGAAGTGTTAAAGGTAATGAGATAATAAAGAGATTAATTAGGTGATGATTGATTATAAGTGAAGACACATGATGATAACAAGCAGAGTCACTGAAGGAAATAGTCACCATTTTTAAGTCACCATTATGGAGATCAGTGTTTGCTTTAGTTATGCTCTTGACCCTTGACTTTAAAGCATTATTTTTTGTTCTCGTAGTCCTGGTTTGGGAGTTCTCGCAGCTTGTTCTCGACACATCGCCTGAGCAGAACTTTTTTTTATGCGGATGTCCGAGAACTATTGTGTGATTGGTCAGACATTTAAAGTGAGCGTGGTTAATGCAGAGAAACGCAGATGATCGGCACCTGCTTCTTGCAGAGTATGTTCCAAGCTTTAGGCCCCATCCACACAGAGACGGAGACCGTATCAGCGTTTCGTCCACAGACTCCCCACAGATCCGGCGTTTGTGAAGCATGAATCCAATATTCCGAGTCCCAGAGTGGATAAATCTGAAAACGACAATCTTGCATTTTCGTGTGTACAGCCGTATTAAATCCGTATATTTTGTGAAACGGTGACGTCATCACACTACGTCCAGCACAGTGAAAAGTTAAAGGGATACAACTACGGGCATGCTTTATTTACAGTATCTGCATTATTGTAAGAGTAGGTTTATGGTGAGGGTAGGTGTAGGCATTAATAAAACACATCTGTTAAATAGCAAATGTATTTATTGTTATTTTATCGTGAGATTTTGCCTCACCTCCTACCATTGCTTTACCCCTTCTAGCCACAACTCTTCTCTCTGTTTTTAGTGTATTTCTGTGGCAGAATTACAGAGCCACACACTGGCCTGGCATACATACAAAACATCGTTTTCAGTTGGTTTCGGGGATCGCAAGTGGACGCAGATATTTCTTGAAACGAGGGGGAAAAAAAGATTGGATCGGGAAACCTTTGGCTTCGTGTAGACTAATGCTGCGTTCAAGTCCTCCTGGGACGGTCATATTTACGAGGTGAGGAGTCATGTTTACGACATCGTGGTGTCCATGATGAAAGTGACCTCAAGTCACTTTAGTCAGAGCACGATGGCGGTGTATCTTCTTTTAAAGAATTTCATTAAATACAGCAAGATTTGTTGACTCCGCTTTTATAAAATAAAGAACAAAGAATGTGCATCAGGTGAGTTTTAATCTTTTAAGTTTTTTAATAATTCTATGAAGCCAAGCCACTGTAAACGGTATCATTGTATATATTAGGCTAATTGTTACAATACAGTATAGCTTACTTTGTTGTAAATAACAAAGCCTGGCAGTGTCACTGCTTAATACTGTAATATTCAACTACAGACGTTGAATCCATTGATTCCTCCATGTTTCTCACTGACACGTCTCAACTCGTACAGATCAGGGCTTAGAGAAAATCCCGAACATCCCACTGGTATTTAATAGGGGTGACCCCGAATAGTCGAAGATTCGATGCATCGATATGTGGAGCTGGATTCGACCACCGATCTCACGGACGAATCTTCGCGGGTGTTATGAAACAAGGATCATACCATTTTGGCAATATGGGGGTGCTCAATATTTTAACGACGTGGCCTTTAAAATTCGAACACATTCAGTTAGTGTACACACACCGGTGGCGGCATTCGGCGCCTGTCCACGACCACTCAGGAAGTTTTTTTTAAATCCTGCCACACCCCAGAGTGCTTTTTCTTTATAATATATATAATTTACATTATATTTCCCTCAAATTGTCAATGTACATACTGATTTCACCCTGTGCTACAAGATACAGCCATCCTGCAGCTCTTCTGTCAGAAGTCGATTCACTGAGCTCACGTGTATATAATGTGCTCGTCCGGTGTGAGATCCTGAGACACAGTGCTGAGCTTCGGTCCGGTGTGAGACCCCCTTTAGGCACAATCGGCACAAGAATGTGCATGTAAACACACTCAAAATGTTCTTTTCCCCTCTAGGCAGGTATTTTTTTTAGCTTTATTTATCAAAATGTTCTTTTATATATTTGTGTAATGTTCTGTATTTCTATCGCAGCTTTAACATGTTATGAGAAAACGTTTTACGAATGTTTATCTGCCAGATTTCCTTTTATTTGACCCTAAATAAGAAAGCCATTGTCAGTTCATCTGTCAGTTGGCAGGCAGTTTTGGTCGCTTTATTAAAAGTTATTGCTGTGTGCAGTGTGTAAAGGAATATAAAAATAGTTTTACCCTCCTGCTGACTAGTGTCGTGCCCCTCCAACCCATTCACACCAGGCCTGCAGCACCCCTCTCATTTACTGAAGCTTTCGCGTCTCGATCGCCCCCCGGTGGCCGGTCCCAGTATAGCCGCCCCTCTGTGTTTTCTAATGGACGCGAGGTAAACTAAACAATAAAATTACACCTCAAATATTTTTTCCCCAAAGTTAGTTTATGTCGTTGAAGGCAGTTATTTAAAATAAGTTTAGTTTTAGTTAGTTATCTGATGCTATAAAACGGGTGTGTGACGTCATGATTGACAGCTGAGATCGACGGCTTCTCTGAGTGAAGTTGTCACTGAGGCACTAACAGACTTTGTTCTGGATTTTTGGGAGCAGATTGGAGCTTTAGCTTTAATTTCTACATTTCCATAACTGTTTATTTCACACCAACATAATTAATTGTTCTGCATCTGTGAGAGTGTGGGCGGGCTTTTGATATCGCGACTGTACTTCCTGCTCTCTACTGCGCAACTCTGGTCCCGAAATCGCAACTGCGCAGACTCGGTCCCAAGATGTCAGCGCCGCGCAGGCCGCCTGAAAGCTTCAACTCGGGCAAGCGGAAACGGATGATGTCGAGTCGTCCATATTTTTTTACGGTCTATGATTCACACACACACACACACAGATGATTTGACTATCAGTCGACCATAGAGATTCGACAATTTTGAATTTGAATGTGTAAATCCTTAGTCGGAGACACCCCTAGTATTTGCGATTTCATGGTGGCGTTCATGTGCGTTCAACTCGTAAATACGATCTTCACAACATAACTTGAACACACCAAATGACGAAAAAGGGCCGTGGTAATAGGAAATAAGGCACATAGCCAACACAAAGAAAGACAAAGCCACGTGGTCAAATACAAGACAAACAAAGAAAGACAAGAGGCAAGACAGATCATTTTTGTTTAGACTTATATAAAATTTCACTTGAAATAACTCTAATAATCTCATTTATAAACTCAATTTTATTTGTAAACTCAAAAATAATAATGAATTTTCAGGATACTCAGGAATCAAAACACTTGCACAGAACAACCAACTAAAACACAACGAAGACGGAAAAAAAGAGTACGAAATTGTACCTTTTAAGGTAGAAGTGGCCGTCACTGGGGTGGTACCCCTAAGGGTACATTTTTGTACCTCTAAATCAGGGGTCGGCAAGTTCAGTCCTAGAGATTTGATGCCCTCCAGAGTTTATCTCCAACCCTACTAAGCCACAATAGTATAAAACTCACGGCTCCCAGCATGCATTGCAGCATTAAGTATGTCACCATTGTTGAGACTCATGAGCTGATTCTTGATATCTGTGCGATATCTAAACTTCCCCCCTTAGAATGTTTTAAAAATCAATAGTTAAAACATCTGATCTGTGACAAGAAAGTATTGTTGGTGAATATTATTTATTATTATTTTTATCCAGTGATGAGTTTAGCATCATTATTTATGTCATTAATAATCATTATTATTTTAACATTATTTTTTCATGATAAAGTTTGTTTATGGCTTCTTTTGTTTTGAACAACTATGTGTTTTGTTTACACTGTAACACAAACTCACATAAAAATCCAAGTCAAACTGCCCAACTAAAGAAAATACTGATCTCCATAATGGTGAACAAACTTTATCAATAAAACATTAAAATCTAAACATCTGTTAAATCTCAGTAAGAGCGTCTATAGACGTCTTTCAGGGTTGGAGCCAAACAACACAGCGGCTAACCAGGACCGAACTTAGGAAAACAATGGTATAATTGTACCCTAAGGACCAATTGTGTACCTTTTAAGGTACTGTTATATGTTTTGTTCTTCAAGGAACAAAATTGTACCTCCACTGTACCTTTTTTTCTGAGAGTGTACTAACCCAAACCAATCAAAGAAACGAGAAACAGATGCTACAACTTATCAGCGAACAACCATGGCAACACATGCAAACACAAGGAAACAAAACAGAAGAGGGACAAACACAGACCAAACGTGACAGTCGCAAAATGTACCGCATTATATGGCAAAAAATAATGCACATTTGAAACATTGACAGTGTCTGAATATATTTCTTTCAATATTTTCTTTCATTAAACCTGCAAATGACTATAACTCTTTCCATTATGCCTGTCGAGCTATACGCTCAAAAAAAATATTCAGGCCCTTCATAGATAAGACACATTTAAATTATGTTTACTTTACCTAATTAAATTAAGTTGTGTCGAAATGTGTTCAATCAGCCTAATATATTTAAAACTGAAGTTTACTTAATTAATTTGTGTTAAAACTACATGAAATTTGTGCTGACATAACTAACTGGGCAGTGGATCTGTAGTTCCCAGCATGCTTTGCAAGGGACTGGGCGCTAGGAGAGAAAATGTATGGATTAAAGTTATTTGATGTGTTTTTCAGTAAAGGGAAAGATGTTATTAGTTTATGTTAGTGTTTAATGTTCAGTTATGTTGGACATTGAGGAGTTTCTGTCATTTTGTGGTTACCATTATGCAGAAGAGTGTCTGTGTTTAGGCTGTGGGAGCACTTATACACAAAATCATCGGACTGAATTCCTGCTCTCAATTCAATATTTTTAGTTTGTCCAATGAGTTAATTTTGCATTTTATTTTTAATAATATGCTTGTTGTTATTTCATTTTTTAAAGGCAAACTAAATTGATAAATGTGTTCACCTTACATAATAAACTCTTATAAATGTAACATAACATAAATAAGTAAACGGCACATATAAATATTATGTAAGGTTGACAAAATCAAATGGTTTGGATTTACTCAAAGAAAGTGTGCCAGCTCATATAACTAAATTGTTATTTGTAAAAATTGTAAAAATATGTAAAAACATATTTTTAAAGTAAATTCAACAAGTCATTTTTTGAGTGTAGGGTTAATGACCGATTGTTCACTTTAAATGCATTTGACCAATGCTAGAGCAACTGTTGTTGTACAGGGTCAATAAAATGTTCATCTAAATCATTCTGTCGGTTATGAATGGTCAATTCTATCGCCAGCTTTGTTATTGTTGCTCCATTACTGTTTATTCTCCATGACTACCAGCACCATGCCGATAATATCTACACGAGTTCGGACAATAGAACACGTGACGGTCTGGAAGCGGCTCATGACCCAAGAATAACAGCCGCTGTATACGTCCCGCCAGTGCCAGCACATTAGGTTTAAAAGAACACAGCAGAATGATTTCAGGTTCAGAATGGAATACTGGTGTGAGGAACATTCTCTATTCTGACTAATATTCTTAAATAAATAAATAAATCCCTTATTTATTTCATCAAGCTTTTGCCGTCTGATTGGGTTTGGAAACTGTGAGTGATTATGTGATTATGATTATGTGTTTGATTTTTGGTGTCATGTGTTGATACCTTGGTTTTGATTTTTTTGTGTGTGTGTGTTATTGTAACTTTGGTGTAATTTTTGGTGTTGTTTGATACTCATGGACAGCACTTTGGTCCATTCTAATGAGTTGAGAGAAAGTGTCACAAAATTAAAACAGTTGCTTGGATAATGTAGGGGAGAGCGGGGCACAACCTAACGTAGTTGTAACACACATGCCTTAGTTAACCCTTTACACACATGCCAGGATGATGAAACTTAGTGTATTATCTAGTTGCCATATCAACACTATATAGAGAACAAATCAAAATCATTTTGCATCAACATAAAAAAAAATTGGAAGATATCACTGAAAATGTATTTAACCATGCTAATTTTTCATTTCTGTGTGTGTGTGTGTGTGTGTGTGTGTGTGTGTGTGTGTGTGTGTGTGTGTGTGTTCAGACAAATCTGATAATCTTGCAATCTTATATCTGTTATTTAATCGTTGAGATTGTTCTTTAATGCTGATCTACAGCAGAAGCCACGGTTTAGATCCCAATTGAGCAGGCGGGGCATGTTGTCACACCGTTACAATGAGCCCCTATTAGAAATATGATAATGTATACTACTTTTGGTGAAAAAGGTGAAAAAAGACTGAGAGTCAATGTTTAGAAGTTATTCATTATTATTATGTGTTGAGCTATGCTGTATAGCTGTGTTTTGAGGTGTGTTTGTTGTCAAACTTGGCATTATTTTTATTTGAAAAAGGTAATAATTGCATTTTATGGACCAAATATTTTAGTTTGTCTTGTTTATATTTTTTTTTATTAGATTTAAGCTGTCATTTGGTCATGTTAGATTGTACCCCACTTATGGGGCATGTTGTCACATTTCACTTCCATTCTTTCAGGGTAAATCAAGAAAAAAGTATACACTGTATTAATGAAACAAAACCACATAATTAATGTTACATAAGAAGTTAGATAATCATTGACTTTTTTTAAGTACCTAGAAAAGTAACACACAGGGTTTCCACGGGTCTTATAAGGGATAGTTCTCCCAAAAATGAAAATTAGCCCATGATTTACTCTCCCTCAAGCCATTCTACACTGTCAGAGGCGGTACCCTCAGGTACAAAACCGAAAAGGTACTAATATGTACCTTTAAGGTACTAATTCACACTCTTAAAGTACTGATATGTACCTTTTTAGGTACTAATAATATGTACCATTTAGGGGTGAGTAAGGTACAAAGATGTACCTTTTCACTTTTGGTACCGCCCCAGTGACAGCACTGTACCTTTTTTCTGAGAGTGTAGGTGTAAATAACTTTCTTCTTTCAGACGAATACGATCAGATATATTAATTATGATTATATTAAATCATGTCCTGACCCTTTATAATGGCAGTGAATTGTTGTGCCTTTTCATTTTCCCTTTAAAATAGTCTTACATTGTTTATCATGGGACTAAATTAGGGCAGAAAACGAGTACAGACTTTGTTTTGGATGAACAAATCAAAAGTAGGTCAGCACACTTAAAGAGACAGTTCACCCAAAAATTACAATTCTGTCATCATTTACTCGCCCTAATGTGGTTCCAAACCCGTAAGACTTTTAATTATCAAGTCAAGTTTATCATATAAAGCGATCTTATTGATATAACTCAAGTCTCTTCAGAAAAATGTAGAATGAACCTTCACATGGATTCGTTTTACGATCCCTTTATGAACTTTCTGAAGCGTCAAGACACAGACATCTTTTCTATTTCATTAAAAATATCTTCATTTGGGTTTTCGTTTTTTTCCCCCTAAATTCTTGTTTTAATCATAAAATCACTCATTCAAGAATTCAAGATCTAAAACTTTAATCATTTTTTTTGTAAAAAAAAATAAAATATATGTAAATGTTAAAGAGCTCTGTTGGAAATTGTGTGTATGTAGTGAAAGTGTCAAATAAAACAATAATAGCTAATTGTGTGCTTAGACATTTACACTAAGAGAACATATTGACATGATATGTTTACTTAATAAGCTTTCTTTAATTGTTCTTAAAAAGGCCTTAAATTTACGTTCATAAAAACCTGAACACATTATTATTATTTTTAAATGTACAACGAGTTACTTTTTCAAATAAGTAATGCAAGTAAGTTACTTTAAAATCCAAAAATGTCTGTTTCAGTCTTTATTCATTGAAAATCTTGACATCTGACCCATAGCCAGATCTTTCGAATGAATTGGTTGGTGTGGTTAAAAAAAATCACCTACTGTTTTTAAAGTTTTAGTTTGAATTTAATTCGCCTTATTCACCTGGCGGCCATTTTGAAAACTCTAACGCCGTTGTGGGGTACACAAACCCGGAAGCTGGACTCCGATACAGTACTAATCAGTAGCAGCATTCTGTGTCACTCACTTTCTGCCTGCTGTGTGTAACTAAATCATGTAATGCATCACTGATAATATGTTTATGTATATAGTTTTCATTTGTTAATGTTTTTTAATTTTCCTCCTAATTTAATTTCTAATGTTCTGCTCTTTTCTGGTACGTTTTTCCATACTTACAATATACAAGCAGGCCATTTGTATTCCTCCATACCAATAAATGTACATAATTACCCTTTACAAACCTAGACCAGAATGCCTATCAATGTTTTTGAATGACTTATTTCTTTCTGATGTTCTGACCAGTTGTCAAGTTATGAAAGACATCATCCATGTGTCATAAAATTGCACTTTATTCTTTAGATAAATGGACATTTTATTTTACATATATGAAGATCCAGTAGCTTATACACACATCTCCCACATGTAAATTACCTGTATCAACTATAATACTGATCTGTCCAGGTTGACACTATATGATAGATTAAAATAAACTGATAACATCACCGTTTTCTCCAGAATGACTGCAGCCGAATCAAATTTTGTTGCAATATTGTCCTGTTTAACACCGTGAAGCTGCTTTGGATCAATCGGTATTGTAAAAGCGCTAAATAAAGCTGACTTGACATGTCCCAGTCTTGCTAGTGCTCGAGTCTTTCGAACTTCGTCTGTAGTAAAATGCAGAAATTACGACCAGGATCCCTTCTGATATTTTTTTAATCCACTCTCCATGTAATCCCTTATCCTCCGGAAAACGGTGAAAGGTTTGACCTCTGTAGGATTTTATCCTGAGTGACGAAGTGCAGTGAAACAGAATGCGGCTACTGATTAGTACCGTATCGGAGTCCAGCGTCCGGGTTTGTGTACCCCACAACGGCGTTAGAGTTTTCAAAATGGCCGCCAGGTGAATAAGTCGAATAAAAAATAAATTGCTTGAGATTGGATCCATGCCTCAACTCTCCTTGCCTGAACGGACCGTGAGGATTATCAGCGAACTTACTTAAATTTCAGTCTGTAAAAGAACCTCTTTTAAGGTTCAGTTATTATTACTATGAACTAGTTGCTTATTAGCATGCATATTACTAGGATATTGGCTGTTTATTAGTACTTATAAAGCAGATATGTAAGTGTCACTCTCTGTGACACTGCCACTCTGTTTGCAAGCGTAACTGTGTTACTATGGTTACCAGTGTTTATAGTGGCGGATTAATTTCGAACTGTAATCAAACTGACTGGAACTACCTGTGCATTAAACGGTTTTACTGCACACCTTCCAGCCAATCAGAATCGAGTATTTAAACAAACCATGGTATAATAAGGCCTTATTCTTCATGACCTTATTCTGCATCCCTTAATACCGCCCAATACCTAAACTTAAATGCTACAAAAACTACCTTACTAACTATTAATAAGCAGTAAATACTGAGGCAAAAGTCGTAGTTAATAGTGAATATGTGTTCCCCATACTAAAGTGTTACCCTGCTCACTTATGGAAGAGAAGAGGTCAGATGGGTTTGGAAAAACATGAGGGCGTTAATACTTGTATCACAGTTTCCACCTGGTCTGTTTTCTTGATCATCAAATCATCACACATTTTAATGAATTATGAAAAATCATGTGACACTTAGTGACACAGTTGTGATGCTGAAAATTCAGCTTTGATCCCAGGAATAAAAAAAAAAGAAAGAAGCTATTTTAAATTGTAACAACATTTCACAATATTACTGCCTGTACTGTACTGTACTGTACTTGGTTGTAGATGGTACACTCTAAAAACTGCTGGGTTAAAAACAACCCAAGATGGGTTAAAAAATGGACAAACCCAGAAATTGGGTGGGCCCATTCAGTGGGTTCAAACAACTCAATTTCTGGGTTTGTCCATTTTCAACCCAACTTGGGTTGTTTTTAACCCAGCAGTTTTTATAGTGTAATAAACAAGGGGAAAGAACACTATTAACATTGCAAAATTCAACGGTAAAGCAGCAATAAAAAGTCAGTTGTCTCATTATTCAGCTCAATTTACTTCAATGTTGATTCGATTTAGCTCAGTCGCAGTGTCAGTGTTGCAAAGTTATGAAATATTTTGGTTAATCAGTTTTCTTCTTCGCCAATCCAGCTGTAGGAACATTTACATGGTTAGTATTTCTGCTTTCATCCACTGATGGCACTCAATGATAAAGAAAGTCATCATTATTCCACCGGGGAAAAAAAACATAATCACCGAATGCATCACAAATGACTCCTGGACACAGTAAATACGACGAGAACGTTACAGTGCATCTGGAAGTATTATGTTTAGAGAAAAATTTAAGAGCTGGGACAGTTGCATAAATACAAACCCATCTTTAAACAAACCTAACAATTAATAATTTCAAAGTATTATAACAAGAAGAATTTGGAAAGAAACACAAAGGCATAAAGATACTCTGTATTAAAGGGTTAGTTCACGCAAAAATGAAATGTATGTCATTAATGTCTCTCCCTAATGTCGTTCATAAAGACTCAAACGGTTATGAATCAGTGAATCGATCAATGATTCGGATCGCCAATGTCACGTGATTTCAGCAGTTTGACACGCGATCCGAATCATGAATCAATACGCTGATTCATAACCGTTTGATTCTTTATTTGAGGTTTGAAACCAAACGTGGAAGAGAAGACAATGCTGAATAAAGTCGTAGTTTTTGTTATTTTTGGACCAAAATGTATTTCCGATGCTTCAAGAGACTCTAATTAACCCACTGATGTCTCATATGGACTACTGTGATGATGTTTTTATTCCCTTTCTGGACATGGACAGTATAGTGTGCATACACTTGCATACGCTCTCAGACTAAATATAAAATATCTTAAACTGTGTGTGAAGATGAACGGAGGTCTTACAGGTGTGGAACGACATTAGGGTGAGGAGTTAATGACAGACATTTCATTTTTGGGTGAACTAACCCTTTAAGATACTAAGATACTCTAACGCAATTCTTCACTGGCATTTACGGTTCCATGAAGAACCTTTGACATCCATATGGAATATTTCCATTCCATAAAAGAGTCTTTAGATTTTTAAAAGGTTCCGTAAACCATCAGAGATGAACAATGAGATAAATGGAGGAGGTCAAACTGAGGTTATGTTGAATTAACATTATTTATTTCAGTAAACTTAAGTTTTTTTTAATGTAAAGTTATTTCAATGCCGTCTAGTTGAATCAGGTTAACATTCTTAATTTTGTCCAAAACTATTAAGTTCAATTATTCTAAAATGAATATCAAACACACTGTAAAAAAAGGCACATTTTGAACTTTTGCTGTACAATCGACTTGGATGTTTAAGTTATTGCAACTTAAATTATGTTATACTGAAATAAGTTACATCTTGTATAACTAATAAAAACAAGTTTAATATTGCTTAACTTATTTTGATGAGTTAAAACAATGTAAAAACATATGTTGTCAACTTATTGAACATATAATTTTTTACAGTGCAAAAATCAAAAAGTAACCCACTGAAATCACAAATTTACAAATGTTATCTAAAACCTTTTTAAAAATCTTATTGGCTAGCCATTTACATCAATGGCATGCCCAAAGTAGTTTAATTGACATTTAACTTTAATTAGCAGGTCCTCACCCTGAGCACACACTTCACTTCACCACAGTGGTAACCTCTAACACTAACATAACACACACTTTTAAGTACCAACATTAAACATTAAAAAGTCTCTCCATTTTCTCATCTTATTAATTTTTTTTTTTTTACAATAGCACTGTTTTAAACTTTTACAAAGCATGATGGGAAGTGAATGTCTAGTTTGTTCGCCTTACTTAATTGAATCATGCTATTTGAAAATAAAAACATTAAGTTATGTCAAAGAGTAACGGTTTTATGTCAATATAACATGAAGCTTTTGAACCAGAAACCTGATATAATGGTGTTAAATCAAGATGAGTTACTTAAATAAAGTGAACTACATCATGGAATCTTTTTTTTTTTGAGTGATATCAAAACGAAATTCAAAATTTTCCAATTTTGAAATTGCTTTCCAAGCCTTCCACGTTCATTTCACAGCTTAATATCATGCTCGCTCACCTTCTGATGGATGAAAAGGCAGCACCCCATCATTGGGCTTCACAGCACTGGTCCTCAGATACACACGACACCCCCAAAAACACCTTCACGATCTCCCACCATGGAGCGCTGTCACCTGTCTAACCCTCAGCCATGTGTGTGTGTGTGTGTGTGTGTCAGTACACAGAAGAGCAGCAAACAGGATGTTCTGGAGGAAGTGTGTCGGTGCTATATCGGGCCGAAGCAGTGAGCGAGCTTTCAGACTTCAGCTCGGCTTGTGTTTGTCTGAGGCCGGTGGCGTCAAAGGCTCCTTCAGTGAGACCAACAGCATCCGGTTACAGCACACAATCGCTTTTCCACCCTTCTCACCCACATGAGCAAGGGCTGCTGGAAAAAAACTAGGCTTTACACTAGATTTTAAATAATTTTTTTAGTACATTATTATCTGAAATAATTAAGTTTTGCAGAAGTTAAATCCTAATTGTTGATACAAAACTTACACTGTAAAAAAAATATTTAGAAAAAAAGTTACCTGGTTGCCTTAAAATTTTGAGTTAATACAATGAATTTTTTTGAGATTCGACAACCTTTATTAAAATATTATTAAAAGATTTTGTAAGCATATTGAGTAATTGTGTGTGTTTTATTTCTGATGACGCAGTGAAACATGCCAAATAGTGCCATTTTCATGATTTATCTTTTTTTTATGTGGTTCAGATACAATAATATTTTGAGTTTCTATTTATTAAACAAATTTCCTTCATTGTATCAACTCAAATTTTTAATTTCAATAAACTCAAAATTTTAAGGCAACCAGGTAACTTACTTTTTTAAGTTAAACCAACAAAAAACAACCACATTTTTTACAGTAAAATATTATTACAATTTAAAACAACATTTTTTTATGCACTGTAAAACACATTGTTGGTTTAACTTAAAAAAGCAAGTAACCTGGTTGCCTTAAAATTTTGAGTTTATTGAAATTCGAAAATTTGAGTTGATACAATGAAGGAAATTTGTTTAATAAATAGAAACTCAAAATATTATTGTATCTGAACCACATAAAACATGTGATAACTCATGAAAATAGCACTATTTGGCATGTTTCACTGCGTCATCAGAAATAAAACACACACAATTACCCAATATGCTTACAAAATCTTTTAAAAATCTTTTAATAAAGGTTGTCGAATCACTAAAAATGTTCATTGTATTAACTCAAATTTTTAATTTCAATGAACTCAAAATTAAGGCAACCAGGTAACTTTTTTTCTAAATATTTTTTACAGTGTGTGAACATATTGTAAAATATAATTTATTCTTGTGATCAAAGATGAATTTTCAGCATCACAACTGCAGTCTTCAGTGTCACATGATCCTTCAGGATCATTCAAATATGACGATTTGATTATCAATAAACATTTATGATTATTATCAATGGTGAAAACGTAATGTTTATGTTAAAACCATGATACACTTCCATTCAAAACTTTAGGGTAAGTATAAGATACTTGTATTCAACAAGGATACATTAAAATGCATGACAAATTTCTATTTTACAGTTTTTCTTAATTGCTAAAACACTAAACCCTATTGTCTGAACCAAAAGTTTAGTTGCCTGAACCCTCTGATTGAATCAATCACTCTTTTGGCAAAACCATAAGCACTTTTCACCTGTTTAGACACAACTTGCCAACACATTTTCATTGTGATGCACCCGCGCTGCATAATGAGCACAGGTGACAAAAGTCAAACACAATTAAAGCACAGATGTCACCACTTGAACACAACAACTCAATATTGATCACACTTGTGGCTAATGATGTGAGGGAACATATACAGTGAGCCAGTTCGAGAGCGATGGTTTGTGAGGCCCTACAATGGATAGAAATCTGAGAGGAAGAGTACTGTACACAAGTGGCAAACACATACAATTTCTGTTTTGTCTTTTTGTACAAGTGCTAAATGCTCAGGGTTTTTAAATTTACAACATGTATTCAGCCTACAGTGAACAACAAAGATTTATTTCTCCAGCTTCATGTTCAGAACATTGTGTTTTCTATTTTCTACGTAGTTTTTAGTGACTGTTCAGTAGTGTTTTTAATTTTGATCGACTCGGGGCACGATTTGACAACATAGTTCAGTTTTGAGCACAGATTGAACTGTTTGGAGGTGAAAGTTTGGTTTTATAAGAAGAGTCTGAGGTTTTTTGAATGTAGCTTGAAAATTGGGTTTTGTGTTCACAGTTTAGAGAAAAGGAGAGCAGCTCTCGAAAAATGTGTCTTAGCAATTAAGAAAAACTGCAAATAAGTCCTGGAAAAACAAGACATAATAACATAATAATAAAAAACATTACTAATAATAATAATAAAAAACATTACTAATAATGAACTGATAATTATTGAGCATCAGCTCATCATATCAGAATGATTTCTAAAGGATCGTGTGACACTGAAGACTGAAGTAATGATGCTGGAATAAATCACAGTTTAAAATATGAAATTACAGTTAATTTAAGCTATAATTTAATATATTTACTTTGTGGAGCTGTACCTGCACTGTCACAGTTTAGAAGATTTGTGTACACTTAGAGAACAGTTAGCAACAGGAAGCCATTAAATCCCTGCTAAACACACTTCCTGGAAACAAACGGTCTTCCTTTAAGCATTTCCTGTCGAAGAAGCACGCTGTGTATCTGATGCTGTCTTTAATGCACGCTGGAAGATCAGATTTACATGAGGAGTATACATGAATGTCACTGCGGTGTTGTAATTACCAGTGGGATTTTCTTAGATTTTTCTCAGTTTCTTTTCAAATGGAAATTAATTAATGTTGGTTAAGTGTGTATATTGACAGTACAGTTAGGACTTTTTGGTGAGGCCGCTCACGAGACCTTTTAAATGGGGTCTTAAACTGGAACTACACAGTAAAACAAATTGTTGGTATAACTTTAAAAAGTAAGTAATCTGGTTGCCTTAAAAAAAATTGTTTATTGAAATTAAAAATTTGAGTTGATACAATGAAGGAAATTAGTTTAATAAATAGAAACTCAATATATTATTGTATCTGAACCACATACATTTTTTTTTTTTTGATAAATCATGAAAATAGCACAATTTGGCTGCGTCATCACAAATAAAACACACACAATTACCCAATACACTTTTAACAATACAACATATTTTAATAATATTTTAATAAAGGTTGTCGATTGTCAAAAAAAGTCATTGTATTAACTCAAATTTTTAATTTCAATTAACTCAACATTTTAAGGCAACCAGGTAACTTTTTTTTTAAATATTTTTTTACAGTGTACTAGTGTATGGTCACTGCACTTCACTATTACACCCACATTGGGAAAATTCAGACACAGATTTGATTTATGTATATTCACATAAAAGCTGCACAGATCCGATTTGAACATCAGTGCACTTCAGGCTCACAACGGCACATTCAGCGGTGTTGTGAACCTTCGTAGCTGTCACAGTTGGGTTGCAATAACGAGTAGTAAAGGATTTAAACACAGAAGCTTAACTTCTATTAAAAGAAAGAACTCAGGGCACTAGAAACAGGAACAAACTGGAGGCTTCCTGTTCTGCTAAGCCACACCTTTGTCAACCTTTAGTTCAAGGCCAGGGTGGCCCCTCACTCTCAACAAAAGAGTACAGAATTGTACCTTTTAAGATACAAGTGGCCGTCACTGGGGCTGTACCCTTAAGGGTATGTTTTTGTACCTCTAAATCAGGGGTAGGCAAGTTAAAATCCCTGAGAGCTGATGTCCTCCAGAGTTTATCTCCAACCCTACTAAGCCACCACAATATAAAACTAATGGCGCCCAGCGTACATTGCAGCATTAATTATGTCACTATTGTTGAGATTTATGTGCCGATTCTTGATCAAAATTCAGAATGTCTAATCTGTGGCAAGAAAGTATTGGTGAATATTATTTATTAATGTTTTATTCAGTGATGAGTTTAGTCAAGCATTACTCTTCATGATGACTCACATTAGAAGCCAAGAGTCGAACTGTCCAACTAAAGGAAACACTGATCTCCATAACGGTGACCAAACATTTTCAATAAATCATAAACATCTAGACCTGTTAATTCTCAATAAGCGCTTCTATAGAAGTCGTTCAGGGTTGGAGCCTAACTCAATTGAGAACAATGGTATAATTGTACCCTAAGGACCAATTGTGTATCTTTAAAGGTACAGTTATACGTTTTGTTCACCAAGGAACAAAATTATACCTCCACTGTACTTTTTTTCTGAGAGTGCTGAACACTTGCCTCCAGTGGATCCTTAACCTTACAATTTAGTACATTCTTTATCTATTGAGTTCACAGCACTGACACATTTCAAGTAAACTGAAACTGTTTAATTGTTTTGAGTTGTATGAACTTATTTCCTTTAATTTAAACTAACTTACGTTTAACTAAAACTGGGCTGAGATTTTTTAAGCATGCTTTGCCCATGGCACTTGAAAGGGAGAGTAAATACCAAAGTTAAGTGCAAGATGAATGGTAAGGGAGATTTAGAAGTGTTTAATATTTTGTTATGCTAAGAGTTTCTATTAAAGGTGCCCTAGAATGAAAAATTGAATTAACCTTGCCATGGCGAAATAATAAGAGTGGCAAACGTCCCCTTTTCCACCATATAAGTTAAAACGATAGTCATTTGACAAGGCTATTCATTTGGCAAAAATATAAGTTATATATTTATATTTTTGAGAACTGAAGTATGGTGTTTCCTATGATGTTTTTGCCTATTTGTATTTCAGATTAGGCTACATCACAGTCACTGCGTAACGTTAGCCTACATTGTGACTAACGTGATATAAACATTGCATCGTTGACGAAAAAAGACAAGTCTAAAGTGTAGACTGAATGACACACTTTAAGCAGAACATCTCAAATGGAGATTGATCAAATGCAGCTTACTTGTTTATTGGTGTTTTCAGATCATCCGTGCGCGAGAGAGAGAGAGCTTGCGTGCATATGGTTGCCAGATTGGACATGTTTAGGTAAAAACCGGAGTATATACGGGTTTCTTTTCACAGAAAAGCTCTGTTTGGGGATTTAATTACTGAAATCTGGCAAACGCACGAATGCGAGCTCTCTCTCTCGCGCGGATGATCTGAAAACACCAATAAACAAGTAAGCTGCAATATCTCAATCTCCATTTGAGATGTTCTGCTTAAAGTGTCGTTCAGTCAGTCTGTGTTGTGTCAGGACGGTCAGGACTCACGAGCCGCTTTACTGAACTGCTGTGAGCTGCTGAAATAAGCCAATTAGAGTAGAGCTCAACATTAATATTCATGACTCTTCCAAATAAGGCAAAAACAGAGCATTACATCCTAGGGACAATTTATAGGGTTGTAAATGGACCTGTAAAACTGATTCTGGACAATTTTTTTTCCCTTTAAATAAGCCACATACCCTCTATGTAGATATCAGAGAACAATTTAACATATTGTTTCAAATCATTCTAGGGCACCTTTAACGTGGGTTTTTGGAGGGTTATCATTATGGTGACAAGAGGCGCATAGTTAGAGAACAGGTAGGTGATAATCACTTACCCTTGCTCAGTGGCGTATGCAGAATTTTATTTTTGGTTGGGCCTGGGCAAGGGGAGCAGGCCTGGAAACTTTCAAGCGAGGGGGTGGGGGGTAATTAGAAAATAGTATCCGTCCACATTCAAAACATGAGCAGTGGTTACAACAAACGTTAGATACCTTATTTCCACTTTTCAAATATGTTCTTCATTTTTATTGAAAATAAACACATTTCCGATCTGATATATGATGAGAAAAGAAAGTACGTTGAGTTCGGCAAAAGGCGGATTCGAACCGCAGGTTGAATTGCGTCAAAACATTGTGCCGCACACCTTACCCCTACACTATCATAACAGATAGAAAATTATGGCATGCTCCTGGCTTTACAGAATGAACATGCGCTTGGAATTGAAAAGTCTCAACGTTACCTGCGGGCCTGATGGATGGGATCTCTCCCGCGGTTATGCTATTTTTTTTTATTTTTTATAAAGTTTCTCTATCACACAACTGCAAACTATAAGCTAATTGAATAGGTAAAAACACTTCATGAAGTCAGAGTCGCGAGCCGCTTCACACACGAGACAGCCTGACAATTGCCCAACGCAGCTGTCAATCAAACTCATCAAGCATTATGCAAAAACAATAGACTGTAAAAAACACATTTTATTTATTTCAGTATTTAGGATGTTATAATAAATTTGTAATTACGTTAAAATAATCTAAACAACTGTTATTTAACAAATATTATTTTATTTGTATAATAAACTGGGACTGGAACTATTCATCATAGTGGGTGGGCCTGTGCCCGTCAGGCCCGCCCGCTGGCGACCCCCCTGCCTTTGCTGAAGTACCATCTGTCAATTTCTGTAAACATGATTAACTGCCTGCATAGGGACTATTTTCAGGCGCTGCGTAATGTCATTGAATCACTGCACCCATGGTACAGCAGCAAAGTTCCTTGATTTTTATGCAGGAATGAAAGATTAGTTCATTGCCATATCGGCCTAGAAAATCATAACTTTTCATTTTCCATCAGTCTTAGTACATGATGTAACTACTGAAGAGTCAAGTTTTCAATAGGAAAAATATTAAAAGTCTTTGGTCATTTTTGAGAATCTATTGACAAACGTTCATATTGAGATTTGCGATTTCACTCTAATGAAGACAGATGAGATTACTGGGGTCTTTTTCTCATATTTTTATTAATTTTTTGACAAAAAAACATTTGATTTCTCTGTAATTATTATTCATATTGCTGTCTAATTTACAATTTATTCCTGTAAGCTTATTTGTGCAGAAAATACATTTCATCACAGAGAAGATGAATTCAAGCTGTGACACTTTTAAGCTATGATCTGGAATCAGATGGCATTGATGATTAATGAAGAAACTGATGTGTTAATGTGATCTAAGGTCTTTTATGAACAGCACATGTAGGTCACAACTGCAAGAACATTTTATGGTGTTATCTGAAGAGATATGAAGTCATAAACCCAACATTTTGTAATCACATTGGCAAAATTCATAACTGACCTTGTGGTTTGATTAAAGAAAAGTCTGAAAGGATATGGCTCAGCCCTTGGACTATCTCACGACAGCAGATCAAGCGAAGGCCAACAGAGGCATTCTGAAGGGAGTGCGATTCCAAAATCATCAGACGTCCCATTAACCTTTGATATAGTGCCATGCTCAGAATTTATGTTATTCGTTGGACATTTATAAGCAGTCTAACACAGTCAAACATATTGAGGTAAAGCTTTCTAAAACTATTACTGAAAAGCACAACACTGCTGAAAAAGCCTCTATGAATTTTTCATGGAGGTCGGTTGATTTTTATGATAGCTGCTCATGAGTTGTTCAGCTTTGACTCACAATGCATGGACTTTCTGATAAAGCTTTTTTACACAGGAAGATTTGCTGGTTGAAGGGAAATAAGGAAATGTTTGTGTTTTGTTTCTTGCATTCTGTCATATGCTATAGAGGCACACATTTGTTTCACTAGGTTATCACTGGGACATTTGGTGGGTGGATGACTTTACTAATTCCACAGCTACACACAAGAATTATTATTATTATTTTTATGTGCAATATTATTATTATTTGTTGTTGTTGTACATTTATGTGGATAATGTGCATAAACACACTTTAGTTTAAAGGTATTGTTCATCCAAAAATATAAAATCTGTCAAAATATGTAATTAACTATTTTTTTTTAGGGGAATATAAAAGTTTTGAAAAATTACTTTTTTATTGTAAAACAAATACTAAGGCAGTCATTGATTTTGTATTTTGTACTACACAAATATGTTAATTGCAACTTAATTAAAATGCTGGCTAACTCCTACAATTTGATCTTTTATAGAATCTTTTTAGCTAGCCGGAGAAGGTCAAAATAACAGTGTGATCTTATATATATATATATATATATATATATATATATATATATATATATATATATATATATATATATATATATATATATATATATATATATATATAAATATATATACAGTGCCTTGCGAAAGTTTTCGACCCCCTTGAACTTTGCGACCTTTTGCCACATTTCAGGCTTCAAACATAATGATATGAAACTGTAATTTTTTGTAAAGAATCAACAACAATTGGGACACAATCATGAAGTGGAACGAAATTTATTGGATATTTCAAACTTTTTTAGCAAATCAAAAACTGAAAAATTGGGCGTGCAAAATTATTCGACCCCTTAAGTTAATACTTTGTTGCGCCACCTTTTGCTGCGATTATAGTTTTATGTCACTTAGGGTATGTCTCTATCAGTTTTGCACATTGAGAGACTGAACTTTTTGCCCATTCCTCCTTGCAGAACAGCTCGAGCTCAGTGAGGTTGGATGGAGAGCGTTTGTGAACAGCAGTTTTCAGTTCTTTCCACAGATTCGACTCAGTGCAGTAAAAAGTCACGCCTGAAAAAATCCTGCCTCACATCTCCCCCTCTCATTTCCATCAATCGGGGGAGAGGATTTTACAGGCGTGACTTTTAACTGCGAAGAGTCGAAGAAACCTGTACATTAATTTCTTCTGCTTCTGTTACACTTTTGCGGGAACCAATCACAGATTGGCTTATCTATGGAATTACCTTTGTCTCAATAAAACTGAAACTATCAAAAATAGAAGAAAAACACAGAAAAGCACATGTCCATCAAAAGCTCTTTATCCAATCAGAGTAGATCACTGTTAATCCCGCCCCCACGAGAGGTTTGTGTCGTTTTCATCAAACGAAAAACTGAGAAACGCAAGCAAAATCTTTGGCAAAGTATTCACAATCCATGATTTGCAAAAACGAATCTCTGAAAAACATTAACAAAGAATGAAGCATACTGAATATCTTGTTACATTTGTGCAACTGAGTTAGTTTTTCTTATTTTGTAATGGCATATTTTTGATTGTTTCTGAAAAAGTTTCATTCAGTTTTATAAAGTTTGGTTCAGTTTTATTGAGACAAAGGTAATTCCATTCTTATCCACCTGGCACACTATTGGCGGGTTTAACAAGATTACAGATAGAGAAACGATGGGCCATTTTCAAATTGATCACGCCTCTTGTGGTCTGATTGGTTGAAGGACTATCCAATTACATACAGAGTCATTTAAATAATACACACTGATCACACCTCTTGTGCAGTAGAAATACAGAGCAGACTCCCCAGACCCATGTTCAATCCTAAATTGAGCTTGGTCTGGTGATAGCCCTATGCTGCAAATCCATTAATTTAAAAAAGGCAGAACACTCTTCCTGTGAATGAAGCTCAACAACATCACCATCATATCGTCTGAACTCACCCCTCTGAAGAGCCACTTCTCTGATGTCGAGAGGAGAGAAAAGGACTCCTTCCTCTGCAACATCGGCCTGGGGCGAGAAAACAAGATAAAGACTTCAGAAACAAGCTCAAAGAGACATTAGGGTGGTATCATACTAGCACTTTTTTTTTTTTTTTTTTTACCATTTATTTAATACAATTTCAGTTGGCATATACATCAGATTACACAATGAATAACAATCACATAAAACACAGCAAACATTTACACCATTTTCTCCCTCCCATCACCCCATCCCCCAGAAAGAAAGAAAGAAAGAAAATAAAAAATATCCACGGGGGTTGCTTTAAGGCATACTTAAGTCGGGTAGAGATCATTTCACAGGTCAATGCAGAAGATCATGATGCTATCCTACTCTCTCAAAGTGTCTTATTATAACAGGTTACCAACATTAACAAGTGGCTGAAGGTCTCCATACATCTTCAAAAGCTTTGTTATGTATGTACGCATCAGCCATTTGAAGCGTATGGGTTTCAAACTACTGTTGACTGTCTGCATCTGAGCCTTCTTACATGCCAATCTTCACGAGATATTTCGTCATCTTTATCTTCTCTCCGTAATCTTAGCTTGGATTCTGAGGATTCCACACAAGCACTTTTGGTGCGCACCAAGGTTTGATTGACGCCAGAGTCCGGCTTGTTTGTATGATCACTGCAAAAAAGGCTTTTCTTGACTTGACTTGTTTCTAGTCAAAATGTAAAACAAATTCTTATATTAGTTCTTACATTCAATTTAGAGAAGTAAAAATAACTCTTGTTTTGGGAAAAAACATACTCAAAATTAAGAGTTTTTACTTAAAGGACGAATAATCTGCCCGTGGGTTAAGCAAAATAATCTTAAAACAACATTCTTTTACTTTCCCTACTTGCAGATTATTTTGCTTATTTTAAAAGACAACTCCGGTGAGAAATGACCCTAGGGGTAATTAACAGATGGTTAGCGAGTAGATCGTTCTCTGGGATGCGTTTTCTTGAAAATCAAATGTAAAGAGTTTTATCTCTAAAAACAGATTAGCTTATAACGCTTGTCTATGGGGCACAGGGTAAGTGAAATTAAATCGCTAGTTACTACCACTAACAAGGCTAAAATAGCCTCACACTAACACGGTAGCATAATGAGGGTCCCAACATGCAGACCGAAGCATTGAGAACTTAGTAAGTGTACAAACAGTTTAATAAGAAGATATTTTATAAAGACGCTTTTACGGACAGCAGCCATCTTGGAAAACAGTCTCGACTAGTCGAGCAACGAGCGCTGTGCTAAGTGAGCTGATCAATCAAGGAGTTAAGTTTGTGAAATCTAATTACATGGACATTTTTATTTTTATTTATTATTTTCTCTGTTGCGTTCAGTGCTTTCTTCCGGGCCTTATGAGACTCCAAGTCCAAGTCCAAGTTCATCACTTAGCACAGCGTCTGTGGCTCGACTAGTCGAGGCTGTTTTCCAAGATGGCTGCTGTCTGTGAACGCGTAATGCACTCCCTGCGTCCCAATTCGCATACTATCCATCCTAAATAGTTTTCGAAAATAGAATTAGTATGTCCCAAATCGTAGTATGTTGAAAAGAGTATTCCAAAGATTCCCGGATGGTTTACTACTTCTGGTCCGAATTCGAAGTGCGGATCGATGGGCACTCTAACAGCTGATATTACCCACAACCCATTGCGAGTTGGACGAGGATTCGATTAGAACTACAAACGCGGATAAAAAGCGTTAAAAAACTACAAACATGATGGATGTGCGAGTTTGACGGTTAAGTAGAGAAGTTTAGATAAAGGGGTTTGAGTGACCAACTATCAATATTTAACCCGACAAAATATATTTATTCAGTGTTGTCCACATTATATTTCACCTGCCGCAGCATTGTGAACTTTTTTAATGACACGTTTGGCCATTAACTTTTAAATGCATCATTATATTTAAACTGCAAACACATGAGGAGAGTCTCTGCATTAAAGACACACACAGCAGATTAACGAGCGGCTACATTTCTCTCCGATACGGTAGGAGATTAAACTGAATGTGAAGGATTTGAACTGTGACGAATCTGACGATGATTGACAGGGCAGATAAACTGTGACGGGATGCACGTTACGAAGCGACGGAGTCTGTTAAAGATGGTGAAGTAGTATGTCCCGAACTTTGCATACTTTTCTCCTACACACTCAAAAGTATATACCTTTTCTTCACAAAAAGAGTACATACTTTTAAGACGTAGTATAAGTAGGCGAATTGGGATGCAGCAACTGTCTTTATAAAATATCTTCTTATTAAACTGTTTGTACTCTTACAAAGTTCGCAATGCTTCGGTTTGCATGTAGGGACCCTCATTATGCTACCGTGTTAGTGTGAGGCTATTATGAGCCTTGTTAGTGGTAGTAACTAGCGATTTAATTTCACTTACCCTGTGCCCCATAGACAAGCGTTATAAGCTAATCTGTTTTTAGAGATAAAACTCTTTACATTCGATTTTCATGAAAACGCATCCCAGAGAACGATCTACTCGCTAACCATCTGTTAATTACCCCTAGGGGCATTTCTCACCGGAGTTGTCTTTTAAAATAAGCAAAATAATCTGCAAGTAGGGAAAGTAAAATAATGTTGTTTTAAGATTATTTTGCTTATTTTAAGCAACAACTCTCTTAATTTTGTTATTTTTTCCCCCAAAAACAACACAATTACTTTTGCTTGTCTAGTAAATACTTCTTGTTTTAATTATTTTTAGATGTTTGGACTAGAAACAAGACAAAAATATTACAGTTTTTTTTTTTTTGATTGCTTACACACTAAAATTAAAAGTAGTACACTATTAGCAAAACCTTACACTCAAGAAGCAAAACATCAGCCCATATTTGCACAACTATAAGCACATTGTCAACCTCACACTTGTGACCAGATGGAGGTAGCAGCAATGCAAGGATGGATTCGTCATTCAAGACGTTTCTTTCCAAAGTGTCTTGCTAATGACAACGTTGCCTGCAAAGTTGATGAAAATCTCTGGCCAGATCCAGCTAGGCGAAGAGACAATGTCTAGTATTTTATTTATTTATTTTTTTATACAGTCAACTTGCAGTACACTGTGTAAAGTGACATTTTGTTACAGTATTATGAATGTCCATGTCAACATTTTGGGCGTATTGAAATAAATGAGTTTCTTTAGTCTGCAACATTGGTCTAGTGTAGTGTTTGGTAGATTTACATTATATTTGTATATTGTTGATGGTAGCCTACTCTAATCATAGGGAAGTAGAAGTGCTAAAAATGTTTTAGGTTTATCACAGCAGAGTGTAACTCGTGCAAACAGAGTATAGTAATGTGAAACGTGTGTTTCATATGGCAAGTGTGGTTTTTAAACAGAAGTGTATAGCTAATTGGGTGTGTGGTTATGCTAATTGTGTAGTGTTTTGAAAACACGGGCCCTGTTTTGAAAATCGTGCTTAAGCAATCCAAAAAAACTGTGATTAAGGAAAGCATTTTTTGCAGTGATGTGAACACAATCGTACTCGGGTTTGGACCAGGCAATCGCCCCAAGTGTGAAAAGACCCAGCAGCCGAGACTAGCACAGATAGCCACTGACAGCCCTAAAGGAGCGCTCATTTACTGTTGTTCAGAAATTAAATCCATTCATTTCGATAAAGTGTTGCAGAAATGATGTATTTTTGTGAGCCAAAACCAAGAAACGAGTTGGCACTTTAGCATTTCCAGTTCCATCGTCCTGAATTCAATGGGTTTTTAATGGGTTTTTGGTTAAATGCTTGAAATCAGATCTGTGGTGAACACAAGCTCAACATCTTTTTGTGTTTTATTCTACACCATAAAATACATCAGTAAAACCCCTTGTGATTTTTTTTTTTAAGCTCTTGTCTTGTAAAAGGCGATTGAAGTGTCTAAACGGGACTAGGCTGTCAGGGACAATAAACATCATGCAAACTCATCTACTTGTGTTAAAAAACTGCGCACATGCAAACTATTATAACTCAAACTTTCAATTAAAATATTTAATATAAAGTCTGAAAGAGTCAATGGTGGTTAAGTTGAAGTCATGTGGCAGTGAGCCTGTTTACATGCAAACCAGTAAACTGACAACGCAAGTTAAAATTAATAAATGACTTTATTAATAAACCGGGTTATTTCCTTATACTGACGTCAAAACAATAATGTCATATCTGACTCAGAGTTTTCCAAATGTTCTGTCAGTTGTGATGTTAAATAAAGCGCCGTGTCAGCGGGAGATTTACGGCTCATATTATCCCTCATCAGTTCCAGATGCAGCGTTTTGACTGAACCTCTTCTGCTTCTGCTGCCTGAGATGAGAACACATCTTTACAATTTTATGGGTGTTAAAACAGTCTGCGTTTGTGATATATGCCCTTATTTCATGCAAAACTCGCTCTGTCTGGATGCGTTTAAATCTGCTCTAAGATTGCGTTTTTGTCACCTATCACACATCGCACATCAATAAGTCGACAGAAAGCAGTTTAATGCGTTTACCTGCAGTGCGAAATTGGGCTAAGAACCAAAAAAGTCCCTGTCCCGACCGGTTTATGCTTACACCGTTTATGACCTTACTCCAATAAAAGAAAACAGGTTACCGCGTTTGCATGACCATGTTCATTGTCGGCTTATTAGGCATAATCGGCTTAAGAACGGGCATGTAAACACACGTATTAAGTAACATCAGTATTAAGCTTTATAGGCATCCACACGATTGAAAGTTTCGCATGAGGGTGAAAAAGTTTCCCATGCAGATTCCACTAGTGTTGAAAGTGTTCACGCAAATTCGCTGCCGCTGACCAACAGAAAAATACTTTTGCAGAATTTTTGGTTAATATGACTACACCTTAAGGGGTTTTCCTTCCACTGTGCTGCTCTTCCATTGCTTTTTCTATGTAAACACATGCTACACTGTAACAAAAAAAAGTCACAAACTGAAATATTTAAGTACAATCGACTTAGATGTTTCAGTTATTTCAACTTAGACTATGTCAAACTGACTTAATTTTTGTAACATTTCTTAACTTATTTTGATGATTTACAACAATGTAAACACATATGTTGTCATAAGTTATTGAACATATTTTTTACAGTGTAGACGTACATGTTTAACCATTGTGCAGCTTATTTTGTAGTGTCTAGCATGTGACATGTTCTTTAAAAAAAGTTATCTTTAGACAGGGCTGGACTGGTAATCTGGCATACCGGGCATTTTGGGGCCCGGTATGCCAGACGCACTTTTGGGGCCGATAGGTTATTGAATTAATTTATTTATTTGCCACTTACTGGCCCCTCATGCAGTGACAGCGGCCGATTGGTTTGTCTTCCGAATTGACAAGCCAAAGCGAGAGATACCTCCCCTCCATATTAGGCGCTTTTTTCACAAAAAAACGTTTTTCTTTTTGAGCGCATGAAACTGATAAAGGCGAATATCCACACAGCGCAGCCACTGACGAACGTAAGCTGCGTTTATGCTGCTCTATGAACGTGCCGTTTTTGACTCCGAATTTTGTTTTATACAATCGTGTGATATGGGAACATTACAGGTTCATGGGTGAATCAGCTGAAAACGGGCGCGAGCATGTAAATACATGACCAGGTAAAGTGGAAAACAGCAATACACACAACTACAAACTTTTCACTTTAGCACAACCACAATTTACCTTGTAGCTACTAACTATGTTAAATATGGTGTTTTGGAAGAAACGTAGGCTATTTATTAAAAATGTTTCTAGCCTACCTAAAACAGCACTAGGTAACTTTTCAACCTTCATAATATATTTTTTAAGACTCTTGTGATGATACATCGACTTACAATAAGTTGAATGACACGTCTGCCATGGCCTGACGGGGTCTGTATCGTTTTTAATTGTACTTTTAAACTCCGGGTTTCGGGTAGTAACCCGAGAACAAAAAGAACTACAAAATTCTACTGCTTTACGGCATATACGTCACTTCCACCAACACCCACACTTCCTTAAATTCGGACGTGCGAACCCAACTTTGTTCGTCGGATAATATAGTCATGTCCGAAGCAGCAGAGACAAATAAGAAAGAAAAGGTTTTGTTGGAGGAAAGCAATAAGAGGAAACGAAAAAGTGACCGGATTAAATGCAGGACGAGGATCAACATGTGACCAGTGTTTGCTCGTCGGCGTGAGCTGAAGGAGGCGTGCCCGACCGATGCTGTCCTGCTTGTTACAGTGATTACCTACCACTCAAACATTGAACTGAAGTATCATATAGATTCTGTAAAATGGTAACCAATAGACTACTATAATGACGCTGGCTTGTAAACGTGAGCATCGTGATTATTTGGCGTTTGAAAAAAATAAAACCCATGAAATTATATTCATATGACATGCTGAAACATATGCCACTGACTGTAACGTTACCTGGGATGAAGACATTTCACACGCGCCGCCAGAAGAACACCTGCATGTGAACTCCTCTTGCAGTGTTCAGGTTAACTATTAATGCTGCACCAACCCACGGGCCGCTTTTATGAAGTTATTTGGCCCGCACCGCACCACTGTATATATTTTTACAACCCGCCCCACACCCACGACCATTAAATAGACATACGGGGTCCGCGGGTTATGAGACGACCCACGCATCACTAGTTCAGGGCTATCAGGGTTGCCATGTCAACAAATGCACGCGCGATGGCATCCCCTGATGTAGGATGACAGATCTTACGACAGTAGTTGAGGACATTATTTTTTGCGGAATATAAATCACTTTTATAGAGGCCGTTTTCGTATTTTCTACAGATGTTTACATTCTTTTTAAATTACAAATATAATAGTTTATTATGTTTGATATATTTTAGAAACCATATAGCCATGGTAATGAGGATCATTGTTTTACCCGTGACAACCATGATCTTACAGTTAAAGGAAACTGGCCTACAGGTAAACTACAGTCAATAAAACAGCTTTAAAGTCTGGATCCCATGAATTAAGGACAACTTTTTTTCTCTAAATGTTTAATGAACTTTTTAAATAGATATAATGACATTTAACTAAATGTTATTTCAATGAGAACCTCATGAAAGATAGATATCAGTGGCTTACATAAATTAGGTGTTAAAAATATGATTTTTTAAGGGGTAGCTCAACCCAAAAATGTGACCATTTACTCACCCTAATGTCATTCCAAACCTGAATGAATTTATTTCTGTGTAACATAAAATAAAATAATTTGAGTCTGTTTTTTTGTTCATACAATATTCAAATGGTAGCCTAACCAAAATGGCTTGGTTGCTAACAGTCTTCAAAATATTTTATTTTGTGTTTCACGGAAGTCATAAAGGTTTGGAAGGACACGCGAGTGAGTAAATGAAGACAGCATTAAAAAGCAGCCCATTTACTTTACTGCATCCTAGCTCAAAATAATCAGTGCTTTACTGTCAAGTGCATTTCTGTGTGACAAAAGTGCAATATTAAGTTTGTGCATTTGCTGTAAATTTGATAATATCTATCATTATTTGTCCCAGTATTTTATCCCCATTATTTGTCCCCATTATTTATCCTAGTTTTAATAATTTACCCAAATTTAAGGCCCTAACCCCAGCAAAAAAACATCAATGGGGAACTCATGGGCCAGATGTGCTGGGTTTGCCAGGGCCGAATTTTAGCCCCAGTCCAGCCCTGTCTTTAGACCTTGAAGGTTTTTTTTTTTTTACCTCAAAAAACATGTTCTGTGTGAACGGGGCCCCTAAAGCAGGTCATCCGCTGAATGATGGAAAGCCACTTTGGTTTTTCAACAAGACACATTAGACATCCGATACAGTCCAAGAAATGAAAAGGTGACAAGGTGTTTCATTTGGATGGAGCCATTTCCATTCACTGCAGTTTTGTAAACAGGCAGACAGGTCTGTCTCAGGGCACCAGTCATCAATGGGGCAGGACAGGCTGATGACCTCTTCCTGACCCACAACCAATGCATGTTTGTCCTGCTGGCTATTGTGACAAGGTGCTGAGAAACATCTTTTTTGTGCTCTGTCTCTCTCCAAATATTTGAGCTTGTAGTATTTATTATTTTTTGTCACACAAATGTGAGATTTTAAAACTGACAGAATGCTTAATAAAGTTACCATTAATCAAAATGGACAATTTCAGATTTTTGTATGTAATACTACACTTTGGTATAAATGGGTTCTCTGTGCACGTCATTATTGTTTTAAATTCATGTGTCTCATAATCTTGAATCAGAATAACTCCCCCTCACTCTTGCCGCGATGAGGGCGGGGCAACCTGTCACTCACATGAGATCCACCAATAGCAAACCACAACTATCCAATCAATTCCCTCAGACAAAATCAAGCCCCGCCCTACATTTGTTCTTGTTCCACCATAGTGAAGAAAAGATGAGTGCAACATTAGTTTAACGACAACTTTAAGAAAATACACACTTAACAACGACAGACTGAAATATCGGCAAGGCCAGTTTATCTGCTACTATTTTACTCATTTAACCCTCATCCTTCCCTCAGGTTATTTTGACCTAAAGTTCCCATGGCATGGGTTGTTTTATTGTTTTATAATGTGTCTTGGGGTGTACTTATATTGTTAGTATGGTTTTTACATCAAAAAATGTCATAATTTAGAAATAAAAGCCATTTTTCTATACTGATATACTCTGTTTAGAATGCTCTGTTTCAAGGGGCGTGTCTGCTGTGAGTCTTCAGTGAAAACACCCACTGTTGTGATTGGCTGACATCTTTGCATTTGAAATTAGATAAGGTGCAGATGGGGGCGTAGGCAGCTGCAACGCTGCCAGTGGAGAGAGAGAAGGAGAGAAACGGAGCTGGGGAAAGATTGCTGAGGAAGTGTTATTTTATTTTGTTTGTATCTGAGAGCTCTGAATAAACAAGAGTTAACTTTGCAACGTTATTTCTCTCACAAAATGCTTTCGCCACAGCTAACAACAAACAGGACATCGACATGAATACAGAAGAGCTTCTGTTGAGCATAATTACTGGAGCAGTGTCATTCAAACGGGTGATTGACCGATCCGAACATAAAAAAGTGTTCTTTGAATGCTCTCTGTAGTTTAATCATTTAAATAACATATTTGTTTCATGCTACAAACAGAAACGACGTGAAGTTGTTGGTTTTAGTCACTGGCTTGATTCACTGATGCATCAAGACGGCCAGCTGCAGGACTGACAGTATTAAACGATTTAGAAAGAAAGTCTGTGTGAACTTGAATGATTAGCTACACATCAGAACTCACTGATCCCAGATCAGGCATTAATGAGCACTGCTACTCACTGTTTGTGGTGGTGCTGTTGAATCCGTATGGTAAAGCCTGTGCCGAGGCGACTGATAAACTTACTACTTTCTCTACTAATTCTCTGGGCGGGCAAAGCAGGGGATGGGGAGAAAACCTTTCCTGGTATGACATCATAACAGGAGAATTTAAGATCAGCTCGACTGAGCTCTCGGTTTCTCAAAGGCAGAGAAAAACAGCCTGAACTCGTTTTACATTTATCAAAATTTCTAGCGACTTGGGGACAACATTTAGGCTAGGGAACTCAAATTAATGTTGAAAAACCTCATTAAAAAAAAATGTCATGCCATGGGACCTTTAAAATACAGTACGGGAAATAAGTATTTGAACACCCTGCTATTTTGCAAGTTCTCCTACTTGGAAATCATGGAGGGGTCTGAAATTGTCATCGTAGGTGCATGTCCACTGTGAGCGACATAATCTAAAAATAAAAGAAAATCAGAAATCACAATATATGATTTTTTTAACTATTTATTTAAGTCGTTATTTTGATTTTATTTCGATTTTTTTTCGCACAAAAAATATTCTCGTGTCTTCATTAAATGATTGTAGAGCCGCTGTAGTGAGATGGGCTTTTTATCACCGTCTTTAGTGCCTTTATGGGTCTTGAGAGAGGAAATGACATTGGTGTCAATGAAGGCCTTTCTGAGCCATCGGATTTCAACACTAATATCTTCATCTGTGTCTGAAGATGAACGGAGGTCTGACGGGTGTCCAACCACATGAAGGTGAGGAGTTATTACGAGAATTTCCATTTTTGGGTGAATTAACCCTTTAATAGTTAAAAAAAAAAAAAAAGTTTTTTCAAGCTGAATTGTTTCTCTGTTTAAAATAATAGTGGTCCTTTTAAATGCACCATCACACAAAAGCTTGTCTAATTAGTTTTGTTGTGGGAAACCAGGAAAAACTTACAAGTAAAAAAAAAAAATCCCTATTTAACATGTGTGTTTGGTTTTCCTGGTCTCCTGCTACAAAACTAAATTAAAAAATGTTTTACATGCAGAAAGGTCCAACATGGAGCAGGTTTTCTCCTTTGTAATTAAATTCTCCTTGCTTGGCTCGCATGCCCCCCTCTGGCACTTACCTCCTCACTTTATCAGCATTTAAAGATGCCTCCCACTGCGGTGGGCACATTATCCCACTTCCTGCCTCATCCATGAGTTCATTTATTCAAGCTTCTGCTCTAACAGCACAACAGCTTCATCATATTATATCATTTATTATTTATCATTTGGAGCCAATGGAGACTCAAGTTTATGGTGAAGCTACACTTGTTTACCACAACAGGGACACATTATTTGTGCGGTAAATTTAATTACTGGCTGCCAAGAACATGAAACTATCAAAAGTATCAAAAATCTAAATTCAGGAGACATTTAGTATAATGTCATAAGAACATCCAGAATAAATGCATGTAAAATGTGTTAACACCAAATGAAAAGGAGCTCACATTGTCTGTTATAGGCAAAGTTATTTTTTTAAATATTGACCACATTTACATATTTTATATCTAAACTGAAATACACTAGAGTTTATCCCGTTTAATTAAATTTTTAATAATACATTTTTAATTCATTACATTTATATAGCGCTTTTCTAGGCACTCATAGCGCTTTACATAGAAGGGGGGAATCTCCTCAACCACCACTAATGTGCAGCACCACCTGGATGATGCGACAGCAGCCATATTGCGCCAGAACGCTCACCACACACCAGCTGATTGGTGGAGAGGAGACGGAGTGATGAAGCAGGAGAGCGGGATTATTAGGAGGCCATGATGGACAGAGGCCAATGGGCAAAATTGGCCAGGATGCCGGGGTTACACCTCTACTCTTTATCGAAGGACATCCTGGGATTTTTAATGACCACAGAGAGTCAGGACCTCGGTTTAACGTCTCATCTGAAGGACGGTGCTCTTTGTCAGTATAGTGTCCCCATCACTATACTGGGGCGTTAGGACCCACACAGACCACAGGGTGAGCACCCCCTGCTGGCCTCACTAATACCTCTACCAGCAGCTACCTGGTTTTCCCAGTTGGTCTCCCATCCAGGTACTGACCAGGCTCAGCCCTGCTTAGCTCCAGTGGGAAACCAGTCTTGGGCTACAGCAGGGGTTTTCAAAACCATTCCTGGAGCCTCCCCAGCACTGCACATTTTGGATATCTCCCTTATTAGACACACCCAGCTCAGCTCATGGAGTACTAAACTAATCAGCTGATGAGTTAATACAGCTGTGTTAAATAAGACACTAATAAGGGAGACATCCAAAATGTGCAGTGCTGGGGAGGCTCCAGGAATGATTTGAAAACCCCTGGGCTACAGGGTGATATGGCTGCTGGTTAGAGTTTATCACCCGTAATTAATTAAAATGAATTAGTTAAAATTCTATAATTTTCTCACCTTCATGTCGTTACTTAGGAATTTAATTAATCTTTGGAACAAAACTATATTTGAGATATCCTCTCATCCATGCAAGCCTGTGTATGGATCTAATTCCATCATCAAGTTTGCAGACGACACTACGGTGATTGGTCTCATCAGCAACAACGATGAGACTGCCTATAGGGAGGAGATCCAGCACCTGGCCACATGGTGCACTGAAAATAACCTGCTCCTCAACACCACCAAAACGAAGGAGCTCATCGTGGACTTCAGGAAAGACTCAAGAGGCACACATGACACCATCCACATCAACGGAACGGCTGTTGAGCGTGTCTCGAGTTTCAAGTTCCTGGGGATCCACATCTCGGCGGATATGACCTGGACAACCAACACCTCCAGCCTGGTCAAGAAGGCTCACCAGTGCCTCTTCTTCCTGAGGACACTGAGGAAGAACCAACTCTCCTCGACTATCCTGGTGAACTTCTATCGCTGCGCAATAGAAAGCATCCTGACCAACTGTGTTACAGTATGGTATGGGAGCTGCTCTATTGCAGAGCGCAAGGTACTGCAACGGGTGGTGAAAACTGCCCAGCGCATCACAGGGACTCCACTACCTGCCATCGAGCACATCCAGAGGAAACGCTGTCTGCATCGAGCTCGCAGCATCCTTAAAGACTCCTCTCACCCAGCCTACAGACTGTTTACTCTCCTGCCCTCCGGCAGACGTTTCAGGTCCCTCCGGACCAGGACCAGCAGACTAAAGAACAGTTTTTTTCCAAAAGCTGTCTCTTTGCTGAACTCTAACCCTCGCTGACCCAACTCCCCTCATACATGGCTAACTCTCCTCTCCCCCCTCACATCTGCCTTTACTTCGTTTGCACTACTGGAATGCTCATTTGCACTACAGACTGTTTAATACAGCGACAGCTGTTTACTTAAGCATCTTGCACTACTCCACCTTAACTTGAATATGCTCATTTGCACTACATCATACATTGCTACACTGCTCATCTTATTTCTAACTTATTGTACACATTGATTCTATGATCATATTCATAGTACATATTCACCTGTATAGTCTGTTTATAGTAATAGTTATCTGTATATTATATTTATATAGCACATATTAACCTATATTCTGTTTATAGCAATAATCATCTCTATTTATATCAGTACATAACCATGTCCTGCACTTATTCAACCACTGTAAATACTGCACTTTCTACTATTGCACTTCTGGTTAGACCCAAACTGCATTTCGTTGCCTTGTACCTGTACTTGTGTAATGACAATAAAGTTGAATCTAATCTAATCTAATCACTTTTGTCCATTAATGTAAAGTCCAAGAAAAATGTTTAAGCATCAAAAAGTTCATAAAGACATTGTAAGAAAAAATCCATATGAATCGAGTGGTTTAATACAAGTCTATCGTGAACAGATTTAGGCTTTTGTTTACATGTTATATATAAACATTGATCGATGCACAGACGTATATAGAGCACATTAGATATGGTAAACAGAAGTGCAAATGTGCATACACTAAATAACTTCATGATAAAATAACTAAATAAAATTTAGTATTTTTTTTTTTTTTTTTTGGTAAAACGTTTTTACACTTAAACATTTTAAGTACAATTAAAAGCTGTGAATACAATGAGATTATATTTTTTCCCCAAAAAAGGATTAGGACACCCTTTCACACATTTGTGAAAGGGTGGGTCGCTCTCATGAGCTCAGTAAACTCAAGGTACTGTGATAGTTTGCCAACCAGTTGTGCAATAAGTCCATTCGTGAAATTTACTCACTTATAAATTTTCCACAATCAACTGTTAGTGTGTTTATAACAAAGTGGAAGCAATTGGGTTCAACAGCAACTCAGTAAGTGTTAGTCCAGGTAAAATAACAGAGCAGGGTCAGCACATGCTGAGGGTCACTGCGCAGAAGTCGCCAACTTTCTGAAGAGTCAACAGCTCCAGACCTCTAAACTTCTGTGGCCTTCAGATGAGCTCAAGAACAGCGTAGAGAGCTTCATGGAATGGGTTTCAATGGCCGAGCAGCTCTTCTGAGCCTTACATCACCAAGAGCAATGCAAAGCGTGGGATGCAGTGGAGTAAAGCAGCCGCCACTGGCCTCTAGAGCAGTGAGAAGTGTTCTCTGAGCGACACACACACACACACTCACGCACGCACGCACGCACACACACACACACACACACACACACACACACACACACACACACACACACACACACACACACACACACATCGTGTTTCCATGTTTTATGGGGACTTTCCATAGGCGTAATGCGTTTCATACTGTACAAACTGTACATCCTATCCCTCTACTCTGCCCCTGCCCCTAAACCTACCCAACACAGGAAACATTCTGCATCTTTACTTTCTCAAAAAAACTCCTTCTGTGTGATTTATACACACACACACACACACACACACACACACACACACACACACACACACGTATGCATGCTAGCAGTCAACCTGGTTTGCTCAATACTGATCTATAAATATGGTTCTGTAATTAAAGCCACCCACAATAACCACCTCATGGAAACTTTTAAGCAAAGATGTACAGCGGCTGTAATTATAAGCTTTTGACTTGGTGGATAAGATATTCAAAAGTAACACAAATGAGACGTTCAGTCAAATTTACAGAATTTCAGTACCATAGATCACAATTATTATTATTTTTTTAATCAAAATTTACAAACCCAATTCCAAAAAAGTTGGGACACTGTACAAATTGTGAATAAAAAAGGAATGCAATAATTTACAAATCTCATAAACTTAAATTTTATTCACAATAGAATATAGATAACATATCAAATGTTGAAAGTGAGACATTTTAAAATCTCATGCCAAATATTGGCTCATTTTGGATTTCATGAGAGCTACACGTTCCAAAAAAGTCGGGACGGGTAGCAATAAGAGGCCGGAATAGTTAAATGTACATATAAGGAACAGATGGAGGACATATTTGCAACTTATTAGGTCAATTGGCAACATGATGGGCATAAAAAGAGCCTCTCAGAGTGGCAGTGTCTCTCAGAAGACAAGATGGGCAGAGGATCACCAATTCCCCCAATGCTGTGGCGAAAAATAGTAGAGCAATATCAGAAAGGAGAGAAAAAATTTAAGTTTAAAGTTATCATCTCCGACGGTATGGGGTTGCATGAGTGTGTGTGGCATGGGCACATACTCATCTGGAAAGGCACCATCAATACTGAAAGGTATATTCAAGTTATAGAACAACATATGCTCCCATCCAGACGTCGTCTCTTTCAGGGAAGACCTTGCATTTTCCAACATGACCATGGCAGACCACATACTGCATCAATTACAACATCATGGCAGCGTAGAAGAAGGATCCGGGCACTGAAATGGCCAGCCTGCAGTCCAGATCTTTCAGCCATAGAAAACATTTGGCGCATCATAAAGAGGAAGATGCGATAAAGAAGACCTAAGACAGTTGAGCAACTAGAAGCCTGTATTAGACAAGAATAGGACAACATTCCTATTCCTAAACTTCAGCAGCTAGTCTCCTCAGTCCCCAGATGTTTGCAGACTGTTATAAAAGAAGAGGCGATGCCACACAATGGTAAACATGGCCTTGTCCTAACTTCTTTGAGATGTATTGATGCCATGAAATTTAAAATCAACTTATTTTTCCCTTAAAAATAAATGATACCTTGTCTCGGTTTAAACATTTGATATGTCATCCATGTTGTATTCTGAATAAAATACTGAAATATGAAACTTCCACATCACTGCATTCTGTTTTTATTCACAATTTGTACAGTGTCCTGCCTTTTTTTGGAATTGTAATTGTAAATAATTTGTATATTATTTAGAAGATACATTTTTTTTGACACTAAAGTGTTTTTTGACACTTTTTTTGTAATAAACCGATCACACAATAAACCAGATAAACCAGGCTTTTTGAACAGTCATGGCATAAATCATTCAGGGCTTAAATAAGCAAATGTTCTTTAACCCTAAATCATAAAAAAGATGAATTATAATGAAGTATTGAAGTATTACACAGATGTGATGTTAACAATACAGAGCACAGTAAATGTGTGAAACTGTTTTAGCCGCAGTATCAGGGGGCGGTGCTTCAGATTCTAGAGAGGATTTGATTGGACAAACCCTGAGGAGAATGCAGAGTGATGTCATGAAAACCGTCGACTTGCGTTGGTAGTAGAGAGAGACGAGTGTGCGTTTTGAGTGCTTATGTCTTCTAAGTGTGACTTTTGTCATTGTTTTTGCGCACACTAGCTTAAAGATAACAGTAAGGATAAGCTGACCTCATACTGAATGCTGAAAACTTTTGTTGAAAAATGTTTATCATAATGTAATATTAATTTCAACATTAACTAATACATTATTAAAATCAAAAATTGTCTGTTAATGTTATTTAATGAGTCTAACTAGCTCATTAACTAACATGAACTAACCGTATAAAGAGTATTATAAACTAATGTTAACAATGAATGAATAGTGTTAAATAACAAATGTGTTGCTCATTGTTAGTTAACATGAGTTCATTCATTAACTGAAGTTAACTAATGGGATCCTTTTAATAAAATCATCTGGGTATCTCATACATACAGAAAATTCACGTAATGGCACAGTTTATTCCCTTGCCATTGTAATTGTGTTTATTAATAATATTATTGAATTATGTTTTGAAAAGCTTTATACCATTGCTTGAAGCGAATGCATGTTATACTATCCATATGAAAATAAACTGAAAACATTCTCTCTGCAAAACTTTTATTGCTTTACAGCATTAAGCCTCAAATTTTAACTATATATTGAATGATTATGTAAATGTGGCATCCGTTAGAAATTGGTTGAATTGTGCAGCAAGTATTATTATTACAGTATGTCAATCTGGTTCATGTTTACTCCAGTTACAGTTCTCTAATTATTTACTGCCATCTAGTGGACAACATCCAATCTCAGCTTTCAAAATAATAAATTATTAATAAATAAATAGTATGTCTGTCTGTCTGCCTGCCTGTCTGTCTGTCTGTCTGTCTGTCTGTCTGTCTGTCTGTCTGTCTGTCTGTCTGTCTGTCTGTCTGTCTGTCTGTCTGTCTGTCTGTCTGTCTGTGTCTATTAGCCTTTGTCACAAAAAGCTCAAAACATGTTGTCTGGAAAATAACATTAGATGTTATACGTTTCATATTACATAATGAGTCCTTTTATTCCCGTCAGATCATCTGACACACGTGGCAGTCGCCCTCCAGCTGCTGTAACTCAGTTCATGAATAAATGTCAGTAAACATTTTGCTTTATGACTTAAACCTAAAAGACAAAGTCAGTAAGCATGCAAATATAAATTTGTCACAGCAACCCTTTACTTTTAAAAAATATTACAGTTTTTCTCAGTCGCTTTGGTGGCACTTTAACACATCACTATATACATCTGCACAACAGTTAATGCAATGTTCAGAACAATTAGTACAAACTGCAAAACCTAGTAGATAACCTGCAAAAGCACAGATAAAATGGATAGCTCATTCCTCAGCAAGTATTCATGTCAATGAAAGTCAGTCAGTCAGTGTCATAAAAATGAAAAGTCCTGACACCATAGTTTATGAACCAGATAGTCAAATGGCTTTGTCTTGTTTTCATTATGACAGTTTACTCTGTAAATGTTTTCCAATGCAGTAAAAAAGTCAGATCTTGTTGACACTACCTGAAAATGCTCAAGACAGCACTATATACTATTTACACAGCCCAATGAAAAACACAGTAAAGTCACACGTTACTGTATGTGGTGAGGTAACTGAGTACAAGACACTGAATATGTATGTTTCACATTTTTACTGCACATGGTCTTTGCAATTCTGATTTGTTCACAGCACTGAAAAAATACACCTTTATTTACAACAAACATAAACTCCCTTTGGGTAGAGCTGAGCACAACTGTGAACAATATCGCAGTGCATATCTGAACATACAACACACACAGAACTAATGCTTCACACACCCCTTATCATCCGTGAAAGTTGAGATTCACCGGAGAGAAATTTTTCAATTTAGGAGACATTTAACGAAAAAGATTAAACAATGGAGAAATTTAGCTTGACAGATTTTGACATCTAGTTCCACATTTTTGTATGTAATGACTCAAGCAATGCAATGAGGACTATTAGTTTTATATGTCTATTCAGCATTCACAACTATAGTTAATTTTGACTGACATGACATGATAAAGCAAATGATAATGCTATAAAACAGCAGAGAGTTGTATGAAAGCTATTGATTCGTGTCCAAAAGCATTTGCCATTTGTTGGAAGAAATGAGAAACTGCGACTATGATGAGCACAGATGACTAAATGTTGTGGAGGTTGAACTGTTGTGCAGATGTAAATAGTGATGTGAGAAAGGAAGCAAAGCGACTGAGAAAAACTGTAATAATACAAATAATGATAATAAAAAGTCATTATGGGATACATTTAATATTGATAAGTTTAAAATTGTGAAAGTTTTCCAGATAAACACAGTAATTGTCTCTGACTACTACTCCGCTATGGGAGTTCAGGAAGCTGTTTCCTGATCCCTGCACTCTTACCTGCACAGGAAACACACACACACACACACACACACACACACACACACACACACACACACGTTGTGTTTTTGTGAATTGGCGTAATGCATGTTATACCCTACAAACCGTATTTTCTCTCCCCCTACACTGCCCCTGCCCCTGCCCCTAAACCTACCCAACACACACACACACACACACACACACACACACACACACACACACACACACACACACACACACACACACACACACACACACACACACACACACACACACACACACACACACACACACACACACACATGTTGGTCTATGTGGTTTACAGGGACTCTCCATAGGCGTAATGGTTTTTATACTGTACAAACCGTATTTTCTATCCCCTTACACAGCCCCTGCCGCTAAACCTACCCATCACAGGAAACATTCTGCATTTTTACTTTCTCAAAAAAAACATCATTTAGTATGTTTTTAAGGCCATTTGAATTATGAGGACATTTGATATGTAGTGTAATACCAGTGTAATACCCATGTAGTTATACAAATTTGTGTCCTCATAAACCACATAAACAGGCTCACACACACACACACACACACACACACACGTTGTGTTTTTGTGAATTGGCGTAATGCATGTTATACCCTACAAACCGTATTTTCTCTCCCCCTACACTGCCCCTGCCCCTGCCCCTAAACCTACCCAACACACACACACACACACACACACACACACACACACACACACACACACACACACACACACACGTTGTGTTTTTGTGAATTGGCGTAATGCATGTTATACCCTACAAACCGTATTTTCTCTCCCCCTACACTGCCCCTGCCCCTGCCCCTAAACCTACCCAACACACACACACACACACACACACACACACACACACACACACACACACACACACACACACACACACACACACACACACACACACACACACACACACACACACACACACACACCACACACACACACAAAGCTGTTTTCTCTTCACATGTCAATTTTTCCCAAACCAAACACAAGACAAGTTTAAACTCGCCTTCTCTTCACTCGTCTTCACATTCTCTTGCACCAGAACGATATAATTGTGATAATCAGCAAAACTGTGTTTTCTCACAGGTTTCCCCCTGATTTGCGGTCTGGAGGTTGCTGAAAGTCAGAGCCAGGCTGCAGATTTTGGGCAAGTCAGTGTGTTGACAGATTTCACAAAAAAAAAAAAAAAAAAATCTAACATTTACATCGTTTAGTGTATGATGGACAGCATTTCTCTCTAAACATTTACAAATTCAGCAAGTGTATGATGCCTAGTATTCAAAATTGTTAGCTTTCCAGCCTTAACTCTCAATTTACACAGTCCGACCATTGTATTAATATTGTGGTAATTCCTTTTTGTTTAATTGAATACACTGAACACGCATCTGAACATCATAATTCAGTGCTGAGCATTTTTTTAAAATGTATTCATATGTTTATTTATTTATTTATTTTGTGCTAAGAAAATAGTTAGAAAAATATAACATTATTTTTCATTAAAAGTCTACTGTTTTTCTCAATTACTTTAGCTCAATTCTCAAATTAGATTTTTTTTCTGCTCAGATCTCTGAACAATTAATATTTGTTCACACTACATTTTAATTTTTAAGTAAAGTGTATTTGGACAACAATTTCACAGATAACTAAATGCACATCTTACTGATTAGTTTATATTCTCAGTGAAATCATCAAACTCTTCACAACTTCTGAGCCATCACATGCAAAATTATCCATTATGCAAAATCTGTAATAATTGTAACTTTAATTGTAAAAATGGACAAACAAATGTTTACTTATCACATTGCTACAAAATAAATGTACTTACTTTATACCTAAAAATATGCATATTCTTTTTCAGTGTACTTCAGCATTGAGTGAAGACATGTACTTTGTTAGAAGAATCAGCATCAACAAAACAGTACAAACAAAAACAACAAAACTGACATTTCCAGGGTTGTCTGCTATTGTGAAAAAATTGTTTTGCTCACACAAAGAAAAATAAAGTTCTCTTTCGAATGTGAGTCCAAGGACGAGGATCCTTTTGTTTATGTACATGTGAAAACAATCACTCAGTCAAGTGTCAGGGTCAGCTGATGGCCGGTATGTGCTGCCGACAAAAGGAGTACCTACTTTTAGAACGTTGTGGAAGTAGGCGAATTGGGACCCAGCATGAACTGTGGCAAGGCACAGATCTGGCCAAGGTTACAAAAAATATTCTGCTGCACTTAAGGTTCACAAGAGCACAGCAGCCTCCATAATCTTTAAATGGAAGACTTTGGGACAACCAGCAGCCATCCTAGAGCTGGCCGTCCGGGCAAACTGAGCTATCGGGCGAGAAGAGCCTTGGTGAGAGAGGTAAAGGAGAACCCAAAGATCACTGTGGATGAGCTCCAGAGATGCAGTCAGGAGATTGGAGAAAGTTGTAGAAAGTCAACCATCACTGCAGCCCTCCACCAGTCAGGGCTTTATGGCAGAGTGGCCCGACAGAAGCCTCTCCTCAGTTCAAGACACAAGAAAGTTTGCCTTAAAACACCTGAAGAACTCCAAGATGGTGAGAAATAAGATTCCCTGGTCTGATGAGACCAAGATAGAACTTGTTGGCCTTAATACTAAGCGGTAAGTGTGGAGAAAAATATCAGCTGTCCAATACAGTCCCAACAGTGAAGCATGGTGGTGGCAGCATCATGCTGTGGGGGTGTTTTCAGCTGCAGGAACAGGACGACTGGTTGCAATCGAGGGAAAGATCAATGCGGCCAATTACAGGAATATCCTGGACGAAAACCTTCTCCAGAGGGCTCAAGACCTCAGACTGGGCCGAAGGGTCCCCTTCCAACAAGACAATGACCCTAAGCACACAGTCAAAAAAACCCGCTTCACAACAGCTCCGTGACTGTTTGTGAATGGCCCAGCCAGAGCCCTGACTTAAACCCAATTGAGCATCTCTGGAGCGACCTTAAAATGTCTGTCCACCAACGTTTACCATCCAACCTGACAGAACTGGAGAGGATCTGCAAGGAGGAATGGCAGAGGATCCCCAAATCCAGGTTTAAAAAACGTGTTGCATCTTTCCCAAAAAGACTCATGGCTGTATTAGATCAAAAGGTGCTGAATACTAAATACAGAGCAAAGGGTCTGAATACTTCAGACCATGTGATATTTCAGTTTTTCTTTTTTAATAAATCTGCAAAAATGTAAAGAATTCTGTGTTTTTCTGTCAATATGGGGTGCTGTGTGTACATTAATGAGAAAATGTTTTACTTAAACTATTATTTTTAGCAAATGGCTGCAATATAACAAAATATTGAAAAATGTAAGGGGGTCTGAATATATATATATAAACTGTCAATTATTTACATAAAACTTTTAGAGCATTTATCAAGCAGAATCTTTCAAGTATGAACAAAACTTAAATATACATTTAAATAAAAAAAAACTCTTTTATAAATAAAAATCAATTAACCTTAAAAGTATAAAGAAATTACATTATATATATATATATATATATATATATATATATATATATATATATATATATATATATATATATATATATATATATAAAATAATAGTAGTGCTGCAAACACACTAGCAACCAGCAACATTAGTGTTGGGTATAAATTAAATTACAGAATCAAATCAGTGAAGGTGCTTCTGAAGTTAGTGAGATGTTTCTCAACTATGTTATGAAAGACATATAGGCCTACCAAAATAATTAATGATAAACATGGCCACACGTGTGTTTAACAATATAATAGATCTGTGCATGCACTCTTAAAGTGACAGAAGCCCAATTTTACTCCTTCAGTCTGTGTAATTAATGTTAATCAAACAACAAGAGACAAAGATAAAATCGCTTTGGATAAAAGCATCTGCTAAATCCATAAATGTAAATGTAAATGTAAAATCACTCACTGGTCTTAAATGAATAACTTTTGTAGCTTTGATTATTCTATACAGTGAAGTCTATGAAGTGTTATTTTACATGACAACTTTAATCAGTATCTGTAGGCTATCTGAATACCACTGTTAGTATTTCCCTGAAAAACTTAAAGCTCTGTTTATTTCCTTATTTGTTTTTGTTCTGTTGTATTTATTTCTCCATTAGTTTAGTCCATTAGAATGTTTACTTGTCTATTTTAATTATTTTGAGGACCTTTTACTTAACTACGTAGTTACAAAGTATTCGTTTTTGTATCACTAATTTAAAAAAGTATCGATAATTTAAATTTTTTACTGACATCTAAAATTACTCATATCGTCCACCAATAATAGTGTTGAATAATCGTTGATTTCAATATTTACCAAAATAATCATGATTATGAATTTTGCCACAAACAAGCAGCCCTAGGCTTGTCACATGTTTTTTTTAAAGAATGTTTTTCCATGAAGAGTCTTATTGGCATCATGTGCTTGTGTGAGTATAAACCCATGTAATATGCATGAGTGAGTGTGTTTGTGTGTGAGTTTGTGTTTATGAGAGAGAAAAGATTTGTTTGCACTTGGTTCTGGCCTGCTCCATAAACCTATTAACATGGATAGATTTTTGAACACACACACACACACACACACGCACACGCACACGCACACGCACACGCACACGCACACACACACACACACACACACACACACACACACACACACACACACACACACACACACACTACACTGACTAACATGCTGGCAAAGCAAGACTACCCATGACATCATGGACTGTAGGGCCACACCCTTTAAAGACATCAGACACTCTGCCCTTAAAAATATGACATTAGTTAAAAACATCTCTTGAAGTCTTGTCTACTACATAGACAAGAAGAAGAAGACAGGAGAAGAAGAATTGGCTAAACTCATCTAATTAAAATCATCTTCATCAACAACATGTGTGCTTGACCCTATACTGGCTAAATTACTAAAGGAGATTTCTCCAGAGGTCATAAATCCTCTTCTTAAATTCATTAATTCATCCTGGTCACTAGGATATGTACCGAAAACTTTTAAGCTGTCTATAATTAATCCATTTAGTAAAAACATGCAACTTGATCCTACATAATGTGTCAATTACAGGCCAATCTCAAATCCACCCTTTCTGTCAAAATTTTTAGAAAAGGCAGTGTCCTCACAATTATGATCCTTTTTAGAAATAAATCTATGAATATTTCCTATCAGGATTTAGACCATATCATAGTACTGAGACTGCTCTCATTAGAATTGCAAATGATTTACTCTTATCATCTGATCGTGGTTGTATCTCTCTATTAGTTTTACTCGATCTTATCGCTGCATTCGATACTATCGATCACGATATTCTTCTGAATAGAATCGAAAATGATGTTGGCGTTAGTGGAACTGCTTTGGCATGGTTTAAATCGTACTTATCTGACCGTTATCAGTTTGTAGCAGTAAATGAAGAGATGTCACACCGATCACAAGTTCAGTATGGGGTACCGCAAGGCTCAGTGTTAGGACCGTTGCTCTTCCCCCTGTATATGCTACCACTGGGAGATATCATTAGGAAGCATGGCGTTAGTTTTCATTGTTATGCTGACGATACTCAGCTCTATATTTCCTCACGCCCTGACGAAACCTACCAATTCACAAGATTAACGGAATGCATAGCTGATATAAAAAATTGGATGAATAGTAATTTCGTGCAATTTTATTCAGAAAAAAAACAAGATAATTTTTAATTATTGGACAGAAAAGCTCCACAAGTAGTAACCGAGAATACTGTCTAACACTTGATGACTGCTCTGTCAAGCCCTCGTCGTCAGTGAGGAACCTGGGTGTGCTCTTTGATACCAATCTTTCATTTGAAAGCCACGTTTCTAGCATCTGTAAAACCGCATTCTATCATCTTAAAAATATATCTAAATTAAGGCACATTTTTACGATGCAAAATGCTGAACAGTTAGTACATGCGTTCATGAGCTCAAGGCTAGATAATTGTAATGCTCTACTGGGTGGTTGCCCTGCTCGCTTAATAAACAAACTCCAGCTAGTCCAAAACGCAGCAGCTCGAGTTCTTACTAGAACCAGGAAGTATGATCATATTAGTCCAGTTCTGTCAACACTGCACTGGCTCCCTATTAAACATCGCATACATTTTAAAATCTTGCTTATTACTTACAAAGCACAAAATGGTTTAGCTCCCCGGTACTTGAGCGAGCTCTTAAAGGTGCCCTAGAATGATTTGAAACAATATGTTAAATTGTTCTCTGATATCTACATAGAGGGTATGTGGCTTATTTAAGGTCAAAAATTTTCCAGATACAGTTTTACAGGTCCATTTACAACCCTATAAATTGTCCCTAGGATGTAATGCTCTGTTTTTGGCTTATTTGGAAAAGTCATGAATATTAATGTTGAGCTCTGTTTTGATTGGCTGTTTCACTGCACGGCTTAATGACAGCTAACACATCTATACCATCCGTCATGGCAATGATTTAATAATGATAGCTTCTTAACTTTGAATCACAAACTGAACGTGTAGCGTGTAAATATGTTGTTTGTACAGTAACGTTATAGTTTGACAGTAGAGTACTGATTTAAAAGTCAATTTATTTAGCCAAACAAAGTAATGTAGAAGACACTCAAAATTGTCAGTCATGTTTACAACTCATCCGCTGCAAAATAATCATACTTCAGTTCTCAAAAATGTATAGTTATTGAACAAATTGAATAGAGGCATGTCAAATGACTATCATTTTAACTTAGATGGTGGAGAAGGTGATGTTGGCTACAAGGATCGAGTGAGCGATCTGTAAGCAACTAAACGTAGTTAGCTTCTGAGTTATGTGTTGATGGTGAAATTTAGGCTACACAGCCTGGAACATAACATTTATTTCCATGATCTGCCATTTTTGCTATCCTTGCGTGACGCTTGTTTATCTGCTGAACTCCCGATGATTCGGCTGTTCAGTTCCGCCTGACAATGAACATGTGCTGGCGTATGCAAATATTGGGGACGTACATATTAATAATCCCAGCAATTGCATCACAGTTGGTGTTATGTTGAAAATAACCTGTTTTTCCGTAGTGTTTTCCACAAAAGAGATTTACATATGAAGGAGGCGGCAATGGTGTTTGAGACTCACTGTATCTGATGCATGTCCTGCATGTACTGAACTCTTGTTATTTAACTATGGTAAGGTTAATTAAATGTTTAATTCTCAGGCACTTTTAACACATTATACTCCATCACGTCTATTGTGGTCTTAAAACACTGGCCAGTCGATAATACCTAGAATATCAAAATCAACTGCAGGTGGTCAATCACATCTCTTTACTATGGCATACTTTACTATGGCATACACACAGAACTTTATCAATTTATATTATTCAAATCAGTTAAATGATTGTTCGGCTGCATTAACTAGGTCAGCCGGAACCGGGAACGCTTCCCATAACACCTGATGTACTCGTTACATCATAAGCAAAGAGGCATCTACAATGATGTTAGTCTCTCTGTTTATCCCGAGGTTTACTGCAGTCGGCCCGATCCAGAACAGATGGTGGACCTGCACAGGACCAACGCATCCTGAAGTGTCTGCAGAGAGCGTGTCAATTAAATATCGACATGACATCCTCAATAAATCCGTCTCCAGCGTGACGACTCCAATCTTTCAGATAATCTTAAGAATATATTTACCTAATATGACTTAAAGCAGCACTTGGTAACTTTTGCTCTCGGGGTCCCCCTACAGTTGGGAAAAAATAACGTCCTCAACTACTGTCGTAAGATCTGTCCTCCTACAACAGGGGATGCCATCGCGCGTGCATTAGTTGACATGACAACCCTGATAGCCCTGAACTAGTGATGCGCGGGTCGTCTCATAACCCGCGGACCCTGTATGTCTATTTAATGGTCACGGGTGTGGGGCGGGTTGTAAAAATATATACAGTGGTGCGGGGCGGGCCAAATAACTTCATAAAAGCGGCCCTTCATAAAACAGTTCCCCTGAACACCGCAGGAGGAGTTCATGTGCAGGTGTTCTTCTGGCGGCGCGTGTGAAATGTCTTCATCCCAGGTAACGTTACAGTCAGTGGCATGTTTCAGCATGTCATATGAATATAATTTCATGGGTTTTATTTTTTTCAAACGCCAAATAATCGCGATGCTCACGTTTAGAAGCCAGCGTCATTATAGTAGTCTATTGGTTACCATTTTACAGAATCTATATGATACTTCAATTCAATGTTTGAGTGGTAGGTAATCACCGTAACAAGCAGGACAGCATCGGTCGGGCACGCCTCCTTCAGCTCACGCCGACGAGCAAACGCTGGACCAATGTTGATCCTCGTCCTGCCTTTAATCCGGTCACTTTTTCGTTTCCTCTTATTGCTTTCCTCCAACAAAACCTTTTCTTTCTTATTTGTCTCTGCTGCTTCGGACATGACTATATTATCCGACGAACAAAGTTGGGTTCGCACGTCCGAATGTAAGGAAGTGTGGGTGGTGGTGGAAGTGACGTATATGCCGTAAAGCAGTAGAATTTTGTAGTTCTTTTTGTTCTCGGGTTACTACCCGAAACCCGAAGTTTAAAAGTACGATTAAAAACGATACAGCCCCCATCAGGCTATGGCAGACGTGTCATTCAACCTATTGTAAGTCGATGTATCATCACAAGAGTCTTGAAATTTTTTTAATAGATCTATCTATAACATTTGTGGTATAATGTTGTTTACCATAGAAAATTAATGAAAGTTGTAAGTAAACTGGGCCATGCATTGAGAGTTGTTTACATTTAAATTTTGCAGTGCATTATTACATCCAGTTTTTTTCTTTGCTTTATTTGACATTTTTATATATCTGTTTTCATAAGTTTCAGAACGACCAAACCAACATCTGAAATGCTGAGATGCGATTGGCCCAGTTATACAGTTATCCATACACTGTTGAGGCAAAGTGTGTGTGTGTGTGTGTGTGTGTGTTGTGTGTGTGTGTGTGTGTGTGTGTATGCATATATGGATTATGGCATTATCGAAACAGAATTTTAATATCCCCAAATCCGCCTAAAACATAGCTTGTGTGTTTTGCCTGCTATATCATTGGACCGCCCTTTGTGTTTGGGTGATATCAGTGATGAGAGCTGTCTGTGATTGGCTATCGGGTGGAGAAGATTCAGCAAACAAGCCAAGCAACCAAAAGCCTGTGCCACATCACATGCATGTACTTGTTTTAGTACTTTAACCTGAAAGTTTCTATGTTAAAGGCAAAATATATAAGATTTTTGGATTAAAATATCCAAAAACCACTAGTGTTAACAGTATATAACAGTGTTATATATTTTGTTGACTTGTATACTTACATTATCCTAAATGTTTTCAAGAATGTTTAAATCCAGGGAAATAAGCAATTTTATAGTATAGTATTTATTTTTATAGTTAGAATTTAAGTTAGATCTCTCCCTTAAATTAGCTAGTAAAGCTTTCTGTTTTGGCTTTAACCCTCTCCCTATGAAATGTGGCTTCTTTATTTCTATTTGCGTTCTTTGGTTAAAGATGAGTGTGTTGTGAAGTGCAGTGCAGTGTACTTTATGATTAAATTATGGCTAACTGCCATATGTGAGTTCGTAACAACATAAAGCAATAGTTTTTTTGTCAAATTATTAAAAAAGGAATAAGCAGCAGTTGTCACTGAAAGTTTAAGAAGGCAGATGAAGAAGATATCTGTCAATCAACTGAATGTATTAGTTATGCACAATATACCATCCACCATATTTTGGTATCGGCCGATATATGTACATTTTTAATGTTATTGTTATCCAAAATTTGGCTGATATTAGCCTGACAAGCCAGACCCACATCAAGATGTTTGGTCTGGAAACTCACCATTGGCGGCTCAATCCGAGGGGCGGATAAACGGTTGTCTTTCAAACTCCCTCTGCACGCGATAGGATAGCGCTACAACCAACCAGAGCAACGAAGGTGAAGCAGAGCTCGCTGACAGATTAAACAGTCACCGTATCCGGTTGGCAAAACTCTGAACACATCTTCCCTTTTTAAGAATGACTTCAGTGCCGTTCTTTGTTCTTTTCTCAGAGAAAAGCTTAACTCCAAGTCTTCCAGAGTCGCGGTCAAAGCTGATTCGAAAGACCGCCGTTCGCCAGTTTCTGTGTTGACTAGAAGCACGCAAGCGCAACTCGGCCGTCGTCATTATGTTAAGCCCCGCCCACCGACTCTATACACAATGTGATTGGCCCGGCAAGAGTTTGGTTTTTACAGCTCAGAAGGGTATTGAGAGTTGCTTGACGACACTCGCGGGCAGATTAGATTTGCTGCCGCTAAGGTGCGTCTCGATTTCTAGGCTAGGCTGATATATTAAAGCCGATAAATAGTGGATTTTTTCCTTCAGCTGAGACACTTGAATTATGATTAGAATAACCTCAAACAAGGAAAATGCAACATGTGCAACGCAAGGCTGTCATATAGACTACATAAAATTATAATGAGAACATCAATATTGTGTGCTTGGGACATGGCTTTTAATGGTGAGACTTAAGGCTCTCAAATTATACAAGAGATTGGGTTTAGATTGACCTCAGACAAACGCATAAAAAAATAAAAAAGCCAGTTCATGACAACTTTAAAGCTACACTGTGTAACTTTTGTAGTTTATTCTTAGCTAAAAACACTTAGTTCTTTCAAAAATATATGTGCTCATTAATGTATATTTACTTCTTTCAAGTAATAAAGTATTCTCGTAAGTTTATAATATGCCATTGAAAATACATACGGGTGAGGGGTTCGAATGCTGGTCGCCATGTTGGCCCTCCATCTTGAAAGTACATTAGCCAAAGAGGGACATACCCGTAAATTCAAGCTTCGCCTTTTGCGTTTTAACACTCGATGGCACCGTGTCGAATGTGAAGAGGGGGATTGCCATGTTAATCTTGGACTAAATCGGCCACCGTAGGAGTTAAAACGAAAAAAAATTGAGAGGAACAGAAACTAATATTCACTGGATGGTCATATACCTTTACGCCGCTAGATGGGGGAAAATATCACACAGTGTAGCTTTAAAGAATTATCGATTATCAAAATATTCACATCGGTGCATCCCTAGGTTCACAATGAGCTTCAAGAAAAACATGTAAGCTTAGTCACATAAAAAGGGCATTAATCCTAAAGCTTTAGGAAATTAAAAACTTAAACAAGTAATCATCTGTGAGGAATTTTTGTGTCTGAAATGAATTTGGATTAAGCTCTACAGTTGGAGTGACTTTGTGTCAGATATATGTCACTTCATTTGCTCACAGCTGGTCAAGTTTCATTTTGCAATCTCTTCTTCCAGTGAAATGTTTTGCTTAAAGGGATTTTAACTGTTTCATGTGAAACCACCTATTTTACCACAAAAACAAACTGAGAGTGTCCCTTATTTTCCCACTGCTTAATTTGCCAATGCCAGTTACAGATACAATAAAGCAATGTGGGCAAAAATCCACCTGTCGGTTTCTGCCAGGCCTTTTTATCACAGCTGAGTCGCAGTCTGAAAAGCTTAGTTCAGTTTGGACAACAGGTGCAGAGAGCCAGGGCTGAGGAGAAACAAACAGCTTATTAATGCTAAACGCGGAGGAATACAATTGTGGCGCAGTGTTTTTATTTTTCAATTAAAATAAATATAGACAATTGCATTTAATTAGTAGATATTCTACTAACTTCTTTTACCATCCTCACCCAATAACTGACAGCTGATACACTCAACAAAAAAATTCAGGCCCTTCATAGATAAGACACATTTAAATTATGTTTACTTAACTAAATTAAGTTGTGTTGAAGTTAGATATGTTTGTGTTCAATCAGCCTAATATACTTAAAACTGAAGTTACCTTAATTAATTTGCCTTAAAACTACATGAAATATTTGTGCTGACATTAACTGGGCAGTGGATCTGTAGTTCCCAGCATGCTTTGCAAGAGACTTCACTAGGAGAGAAAATATTTGGATTAAAGCGTTATTTTATGTGTTTTTCAGTAAAGGGAAAGATGTTATTAGTTTATGTTAGTGTTTAATGTTCAGTTATGTGGGACACTGAGGAGTTTCTGTAATTTTGTGGTTACCATTATGCAGAAGAGTGGCTGTGTTTAGGCTGTGGGAGCACAAAATCATTGGATTGAATTCCTGCTCTCAATTAAATATTTTTCTATTTTGTCCAATGAGTTATTTTTGCATTTTATAAAAATATATGCTTGTGGTTATTTAAAAGCTTTAAAGGCAAATTAAATTGATAAATGTGTTCACCTTACATAATAAAGTTTTATAAATTTAACATAACATAATTAAGTAAACGGCACGTATAAATATTATGTAACAGTGACAAATTAAAATGGTTTGTATTTACTCAAAGAAATTGTGCCAGCTTTACTTGAATTTCTTTTGTTCATATAACTAAATTGTTATTTGTCAAAATTGCTCAATATAGTTTAATTATTTATTCATTTCAGTAAATTCAACAAGCCATTTTTTGAGTGTAGACATAATTTACTGCAACATTGAAAACAGTTTTAACAAAACAAATGGTTGACGACTGGATTAGGCAATCACGTTTGCAAACTCTTTGTACAATGAGGGAGTGGACGGACGGCGCTCTTAGTTAAAGCAAAAAAGAGTGAGTATGTGAGAACAGGAGGTGCAAACTGAGCCGCGCAACAGCTGTAAGAAAATCTGATTCAGTAACTCGACTCCAAACTACAACTCTACATTTCCCAATTACTCACTTCCCATGTTTCAAGGCCTTTCCATCTGTTCCACTTTCAGCCTCAGTCAGAACTTGTAAGGGAAACTCATTCGTCACAAAACTATGACTAACATATACTGTTATCAGTAAACAAAGGAGGAACCAACTACATATTTAATAGAAGATACACATGTATGTCTTTTCTTAAGATTGTGAGTCTGTCTCAAGCGCATAAAAACATATGGTAAAATGTTTTTTGGCATGGTAACAAATAGGGAGTGTCTATATTTGGGCACTTGCAACCTTTAAAATACTGTGCTGGTTAGTAACTGATTACATGTAATCTGGATTATGTGATTAAAGGGTTAGTTCACCCAAAAATGTAATTTATGTCATTAATGACTCTAATGTCGTTCCACACCCGTAAGACCTCCGTTCATCTTCACAAACAGTTTAAGATATTTTATATTTAGTCCGAGAGCGTATGCAAGTGTATGCACACTATACTGTCCATGTCCAGAAAGGGAATAAAAACATCATCACAGTAGTCCATATGAGACATCAGTGGGTTAATTAGAGTCTCTTGAAGCATCGGAAATACATTTTGGTCCAAAAATAACAAAAACTACGACTTTATTCAGCATTGTCTTCTCTTCAGCGTGTGTTCAATCCTCAAGTAAAGATTCAAACAGTCATGAATCAGCGAATTGTTCATGATTCAGATCGTGCGACCAAACTGCTGAAATCACGTGACATTGGCGATCCGAATCATTAATCGAGTCACTGATTCATAACCATTCAAATCTTTTTTTTGAGGATTGAACACACGCTGAAGAGAAGACAATGCTGAATAAAGTTGTAGTTTTTGTTATTTTTGGACCAAAATGTATTTCCGATGCTTCAAGAGATTCTAATTAACCCACTGATGTCTCATATGGACTACTCTTGCATTCGCTCTCGGTCTCGGACTAAATATAAAATATCTTAAACAGTGTCTGAAGATGTCTTACGGGTGTAGATGACATCATTAATAATGACATACATTTCATTTTTGGGTGAACTAACCCTTTAAGTATGTAATCCAAAAATTAAGAACTTGTAATGTTTTCAAACACTTACAATAAGACTAAAGTATGGATTACATGATTACATAATATTCCTATGGCAGTAAAAAATATATTTTTAAAATTTTCCTTCCTAAAAAACATTGCAACTCCAAATCAGTTTGTTGAATTGCTGATGTATTTATTTATTTCACAGTTAATTATTAGCTTTTCATCAAATTTACAAAGCCGGGGAAACCCTGATGGCATGAAATATTTACCACACATCATGTTGCTAATAACCAAGAACAGATTAAAAGATACTTTTATATCAATATGATACAAAATTATCCTATTTAAATCAATGTGATCAGTATTGGGTGTAACCTAGTTACTAAAATTTAATAACTTTTCCATTGAAAAGGAAAGTAAGGGATTACTCTTATTTTTTGTGTAATTTAATTACAGTTACTTCTGATGTAATTGAATTAAATACTGTGTATAGACTGTAGAACAATTATATATAATACAATAGTGAAATAACATCAACATTTCTTTTTCATTCAAAAAAGTCTAACTTTAAAATGCATGTTTTTATGTATCCTTCTCACATTTGTAATGCTTTGGTCAGTTAATAGGAATCATTTATGTAGTTTTATAGACTATTATTTATTTGAATGAATTGTCTATCACTTCAGTGATAGAAATATCTATCACTTAACTCAAGGTTGATACAGGATTTGGAAAGTAATTAGTAATAAGAAATGAAATGGAGAGAGTGGACCTTTTTGGAGAGAGTAATTTGTACAGTAATCTAATTACACTATTGAAGTCATAATTATTAACTAGTAATTAATTATCCATAACTTATCCAGCACCGAATGTGATAAACGAGTTAGTTCAAAAGTAATCTAAAGTTAGTCATATTATCCCTGCGTAATAGATTACATTTTAAAACAAGAAGAGGACAAATTAAACAATTTCATTACTTGAGTAAAAGTAACAGTATTACTATTCAAATATTACTCTGTTACAAGTGAAAGTTGTAAAAATAGATTTTTACTGAAGTAAAAGTACAGAAGTATTTGTTTTCAAAAGTACTTAAGTATTAAAAGTAATTTCCTTTTTAATCTCAAGATATTATTTTATTATTGTTGTATAAATGCACATTATGCCATCATGATGGTTTAATCCAGTCAGTGATGCTTGGTCCGACATACTAGTATACGACTAACTTAAACTCATTTAAATACTTGTATAAAAGTTACAAAGCTCTTTATAAAGCGCTGTCACTCTTTATAAAGGCCGAATGCACGGATCCAATACACTGATACACGGGAGGAAGGAGGGACGTGCTGTCGGAGAGCCCTCGCTGCTGAGGGGGATCGTGGTGCTGAGGAGTTAGGGCAGCGCGGATGAGGAAAGACCACGAGTGGCTGCCTGAGGCGGTGGTGCAGGAGCGAGTGAAGACCGGTGGGACGGAGAGCTCACTGCCGTGCCCCTGGGTCGAGGTGGGGTGGCGGCCGTCCTGGAGGGAGCGGAGGAGTTGCCGGCGTTCGCCGTCGGCCGGAGCCTGCTGCCGTCCGCCGTAACGGAGAGGAGAACGCGGACTCGCTGCCGACTGCCCTCAATCGGAGGAGCCAACGCCGGCCGCCAGTGGGCGGAGGAGGATCGGGCCGTACACCGGCCGTCCATCACCATCGCATAGCACCGCGAAGAAGAGCCTCTCGGCTGGTGAGGACCGAGCGGCAGTGTGTCGGGGAACCGGACCAGATTTTTTTTTCTTTCTTTCTTTTTCCCTCTCTCCCCTCTCTCGTTCTGTAGCTCCATGCTCCCGTCTCCATTTCTCTCGCCTCTCTGTCCTTACCCCTAGGTGCCGCGGCCGCCGTGATCGGGGGGGGAGTAGAGCGCAGTCTCGGGAGTGCCCCCCGGCCTGCGAGGGGCGATGGGAGTATGAGGTGTGGCAAGCAGCGGGGCGAGGGACCGCGAGAGTGGGCCGGTGACGAGTGGTAATGAGTACCAGCTGGCTGACACACCGGTCGCGTCTCGCGGCCAAGGGACGGGAGCATAAAAGGAGGAGTCAAAGCAGCGGAAGAGGAGAGAGGACCAGGCCTGGACTTTATGTTGAGTTTTGTTTACGTTTTATTGATGTGTGTTTGGGCAGTCGTCCGTGAGGGGCTGCCCGCGGTATACTTTCGTTTTGTTTATTTAATAAAAAGTTGTTAAATGTTCGCCGGTTCCCGCCTCCTTCCTTCCCATTTACGAACTTTATTACAAGGACCTTGATAGTAATGTAGTGGAGTAAAAAGCATGATATTTGTCTTTCAAATTTAGTGAAGTTAAAGTCATACGTTTCCAGAAAGAAAATAATACTCAACTAAAGTACAGATAATCAAAAAGTGTACTTAAGTACAGTACTCAAGTAAATGAACTTGCTGTCCACCTCTGTTATAAACTACAGTACCGGACAAAACATTTCAGATGAATTTCTTCAGGTCAAGTCTCATAAGAATAACCACAGGGACTTTTTATGTCATTTTCAAATGAAACTCCACTGGGCAGGAAAGGAGACTGTATGTGGCAATGCTGTTGCATATTCAAATCAAACTTTATCATAGTCTCAATGAGACCATGGCCTGAAGGTCCTCGAGATATTTCTGGGCATCTAATGGTCAAAATTGTATCAATCTGCTTGCAACTTGGCATAGCATTCATAATTATATTGATATTTTTGAACTATATGGCCTTATTATTAAATGTAACATTTAATGAAGCTAGGTTTTGGTCACATTATTTTGAGAAACTGGTCTTCTGTGAGTTACATATTGAGTTTTAGATCACTCAGGCATGTATTGTTCACAGATGTTTGTGTCTGTCTGTGTGAACCTTGACTGTATCTCCTTGCTTATAGTGAGGAAAGGAACATTTTGATATCATTTCAGGCTTAGTGATGAAGGCCATGTCTGTTTGTGTGTTACTGTTACACTGTTTCTATAGAGACTCATAAACTGTTTGAGCTTTGAGTAAGCGTGCACAGACAGTACCTGACCTGTTACTCCCTGTGTGGGAAAAAAGGGAGGTTTTTTTCTGTGCAAACTCTTACTTCCTCCCAGAATGATATAGAAGTATTTCTCTTCTCAAAATGAGAAAACCCTGGGATTCACAAACCTCGAACTTTCACTTTCCCATGAATTTTCATATCAGGACAGTTCAACCCAAATTGAAACTGTTGTCATTGTTACCTTATGTAAAACCCAAGTGACCTTTGTTAATTTTCATAAACAGAGAAGTAAACGGCGGAACAGAGGCTCGATATAAATGCTTGACGCAAGAACAAAGACCAATTTACCCTTTTCACATTTCTGTGTTTCTAAGAAGCAGAAGTTGTCATATTGTGTAGCGGTGAATGAGATTATATATATATATATATGGCTCAGTCTGTTGTGATTGGTCTTCTCTGCTCTGATTGGTCAGATGGCCCAGTCTGTTGTGATTGGTCTACTCTGCTTTTACTATTTGAGCAAATGGGAACACTATATATATATATATAGTGTTCCCATTTGCTCAAATAGTAAAAGAAAAACAACTGTGTTTTCACAACTTTCAAATAGAGTGGAAAAAATTGTTAGCGATTGTTAATGGAAGTCAGAAAAGACAAAGATGTCAACTTTACCGTCACTCCCATAGCCTCTGTATTACAAACACTCTCACAGCAGTGTTAAATTGTTTTTGTTTTGTTTTTTCAATTTGATGCAAATATAATAAAATGTATGGTGTTTATATATATATATATATATAAAGAAAATGTAAAAAACATTTTTTGCAGGATATACAATGCGGATAACCATAAAAGCACAGTCTATGAAAAGGATCCATTACAACAGACTGGGTCATGTGACCAAACAGAGAAGAGCAGACCAATCACAGCAGACTGGGTCATGTGACCAAACAGAGAAGAGCAGACCAATCACAGCAGACTGGGTCATGTGACCAATCAGAGCAGGCTCCAGAAGGGAGCAGAATCTCACTGAGCCCCATGTTAAAATTCTCAACTTTAAAGCAGAAAAAAACATGTTTACAGCCTGGTACAAATTGTGGTTTTGCCCTATAAGGCTTATTTTGATCTTCATGACAACTGTGAGGGGGGTGAATTTTTTTTATAACTCATTCGTTTACGTTATATAAAGCCTTAAGGTTCTGCATAATTAAGGGCGTGGTTACAAGTGGATAGCCATTTATCTGCCGTCTATAGTCATTGCGTCACCTCAGCTCCGCGCACATCCCGCCATTTTCTGTTATCCGGGAGTGACACGCGATGACTCGCTCACAAGATGGCAACGCCCAGCATGCCTCCACTTTACGCTTCAGAACGGCTTATCGGGATCCTATGGGTGACGTCACGGACACTACGTCCATATTTTTTTACAGTCTATGATCACAGCAGACTGGGTCATGTGACCAAACAGAGCAGAGCAGACCAATCACAGCAGACTGGGTCATGTGACCAATCAGAGCAGAGTAGACCAATCACAACAGACTGGGCCATCAGACCAATCAGAGCAGAGTAGACCAATCACAACAGACTGGGCCATCTGACCAATCAGAGCAGAGTAGACCAATCACAACAGACTGGGCCATCTGACTAATCAGAGCAGAGTAGACCAATCACAACAGACTGAGCCATCTGACCAATCAGAGCAGAGTAGACCAATAACAACAGACTGGCCCATCTGACCAATCAGAGCAGAGTAGACCAATCACAACAGACTGGGTCATGTGACCAATCAGAGCAGAGTAGACTGGGTCATCTGACCAATCAGAGCAGAGTAGACCAATCACAACAGACTGGGTCATGTGACTAATCAGAGCAGAGCAGACCAATCACAACAGACTGGGTCATCTGACCAATAAGAGCAGAGCAGACCAATCACAACAGACTGGGTCATCTGACCAATCAGTGCAGAGTAGACCAATCACAACAGACTGGGTCATGTGACTAATCAGAGCAGAGCAGACCAATCACAACAGACTGGGTCATCTGACCAATAAGAGCAGAGCAGACCAATCACAACAGACTGGGTCATCTGACCAATCAGAGCAGAGTAGACCAATCACAACAGACTGGGTCATGTGACCAATCAGAGCAGAGTAGACCAATCACAACAGACTGGGCCATGTGACCAATCAGAGCAGAGTAGACCAATCACAACAGACTGGGTCATCTGACCAATCAGAGCAGAGTAGACCAATCACAACAGACTGCACCATCTGACCAATCAGAGCAGAGCAAGCTCGTGGAAAGGAGGGGTTTAAAGAGACTGAATCCTTTATCAAAATGTGCTTTCAGACTCTCTGAGAAATGAGGTTATGCTGCAATGTATAATACATGACATGTTTGGTAAAGGCTAAAAAATGACAGATATGTCCTCAGTTTTTCTGAGATAACTAAGATCACTAAGACCATCTGATTTATGCCCTTTATTATAACCAAGATTTCTGAAACAAAGCATTTTAGTACCCACAACATAAAGTTGGCTCCTGTTACCCAAAACACAACCTGCAGTGCTCTCAATTTACACAACAGAGATCATCATTCAAATAATACACATAATCGTGAGCTTTATGAGACATATATAAGGTGTGGGAGTGAAAGAGTCAAATGGGAATCACAAACATTTTTAGACACCGGCCTGCAGGGTTTGCCATGAACTTGCCATGAAAAGACCAAAGAAAACTTCCCTAATCCCACCAAGGAAGAGGGCCGTGAGGATCAGGCCTGGTCAGGAGGTTATTCTGAACGCATTCAGCTAGCATTAGTGCGGGATTATAACTCGGCACGCTTCGCTGCGCTCCTCGCACATCCCGGCCTCATCTCTGGCTGGCCTGTGCAGCCAGAAAACCTGCTTGTGTGGATATTCGGGGACAGACAGACAGAAGATGACTGTTATCTGTCCTCATGGGGTCTAATAGCCTGACAAGCGAGACCCACATCAAGATGTTTGGTCTGGAAACTCACCATTGACAGCTCAATCCGAGGGGCGGATAAACGGTTGTCTTTCAAACTCCCTCTGCATGCGATAGGATAGCGCTACACCAACCAGAGCAACGAAGGTGAAGCAGAGCTCGCTGACTGATTAAACATTCGCCGTATTCGGTCAGCAAAACTCTGAACACATCTTCCCTTTTTAAAGGGTTAATTCACCCAAAAAAGAAATGTATGTCATTAACTCCTCTCCCTAATGTCGTTCCACACCCGTAAGACCTCCGTTCATCTTCACACACAGTTTAAGATATTTTATATTTAGTCCGAGAGCGTATCTAAGTGTAAGCACACTATACTGTCCATGTCCAGGAAGGACATGGACAGTATATGGACAGTTCTCTTCTGCGTTTGTTTTAAATCCTCAAATAAAGATTCAAACGGTTATGAATCAGTGAATCGATCAATGATTCGAATCGCCAATGTCACGTGATTTCAGCAGTTTGACATGCGATCCGAATCATGAATCAATACGCTGATTCATAACCGTTTGAATCTTTATTTGAGGATTTAAAACAAACCCGGAAGAGAAGACAATGCTGAATAAAGTCGTAGTTTTTGTTATTTTTGGACCCAAATGTATTTCTGATGCTTCAAGAGACTCTAATTAACCCACTGATGTCTCATATGGACTACTTTGATGATGTTTTTATTCCCTTTCTGGACATGGACAGTATAGTGTGCATACACTTGCATACGCTCTCGGACTAAATATAAAATATCTTAAACTGTGTGTGAAGATGAACGGAGGTCTTACGGGTGTGGAACGACATTAGGGGGAGGAGTTAATGACATACATTTCATTTTTGGGTTAACTAACCCTTTAAGAATGACTTCAGTGCCGTTCTTTGTTCTTTTCTCAGAGAAAAGCTTAACTCCAAGTCTTCCAGAGTCGTGGTCAAAGCTTATTCGAAAGACCGCCGCCGTTCGCCAGTTTCTGTGTTTACTAGAAGCACACAAACACAACTCTGCCGTCATTATGTTAAGCCCCGCCCACCAACTCTATACACGATGTGATTGGCCTGACCAGAGTTTGGTTTTTACAGCTCAGAAGTAGCCTAGAAATCTAGACGCTCCCTAGCGGCAGCAAATCTAATCTCCCTGTGAGTGTCGTCTAGCAACTCTCAATACCCTTCTGAGCTGTAGTTGCCAAACTCTTGCCGGGCCAATCACATCGTGTATAGAGTCGGTGGGCGGGGCCATAATGACGACGGCCGAGTTGCGCTTGCGTCCTTCTAGCAAACACAGAAACTGGCGAACGGTGGCGGTCTTTCGAATCAGCTTTGACCGCGACTCTGGAAGACTTGGAGTTGAGCTTTTCTCTGAGAAAAGAACAAATAACAGCACTGAAGTCATTCTTAAAAAGGGAAGATGTGTTCGGAGTTTTGCCGACCGGATACGGCGAATGTTTAATCTATCAACAAGCTCCGTTTCACCTTCACGTTGCTCTGGTTGGTGTAGCGCTATCCTATCGCGTGCAGAGGGAGTTTGAAAGACAACCGTTTATCCGCCCCTCGGATTGAGCTGTCAAAGGTGAGTTTCCAGACCAAACATCTTGATGTGGGTCTGGCTTGTCAGGCTAGCTCAGAAGTGTATTGAGAGTTGCTAGACGACACACGCGGCAGATTAGATTTGCTGCCGCTAGGGTGCGTCTAGATTTCTAGGCTAGGGGTCTGAGGTAACACCTGCCAACATCGACAGGTGAGCGATCTGCTGTCTCGTGACCAGCGACTCTTCATCTGTCCTTCTGGCTTACAAGATCATATCTTTATAGACAGAGTGACTTTTGAACCCCACCGGGTCACTGAGACATCTGTTGTGGTATCTAAATATACAGGGAATAAAAGTATAGTCCTACCCGCGCCCACAGCTGTCATGACAGACTCTCACATGTCTAATCACACAGAACTGAAAAACCAGACAAGACGCAGAGAGTCCAGAAACTAACCAACCAAACCTAAAGCCCTGAACAAGCACAGCTTTGCAAGATCAGCATGAAATGTTTCTACTACAATAATTTAAAAAAACAGCATTCCACACCATCATGTTATGTTTGCAGACTTTGTACGTGAAAAGCTAAGAAAGAAATGCTCAAACAGACTCAGCTGAGAATTACAGTGTGTCTGTGTTTATAGAGAGACATATGGCAGGGTTTAAAGGGATAGTTCACACAAAAATGAAAATTACTCCATGATGTACTCAACCTCAAGCCATCCTAGGTGTAAATGACTTTCTTCTTTCAGACGAATACAATACGAGATTTATATTAAAAAAATCTAATCCAAGCTTTATAATGGCAGTGAATGGCAGCCCAAATTTTGATTCCCAACAAGTGCATCTATCATAAAAGTGCTCCACAAGGCTCCGGGGGTTAAAAAAGGCCTTCTGAAGTGAATCAATGGGTTTGTGAAAGAAAAATATCCATATTTAAAACTTTATAAAGTTAAAGCTTCCGACAGGCCACCTTCCTTATTCAACTGATGGAAAAAGTGTAGCGCATCTCGCAGTTCAAAACACTTACACTATGTCCGACATCATAGTCGCATCAGTTACGTTTTTTCCGTAAGGTGAATACGGAAGGCAGTCCACCAGATGCTAGATATTTCACTTTATAACATGTTAAATATGGATATTTTTCATACACAAACCCATTGATTCGCTTCAGAAGGCCTTTATTAACCCCTGAGCCATGTGGAGCAAGTTTATAATAGATGGATATGCTTTTTTGGGATTCAAATTTTGGGCTGCCATTCATTGCCATTATAAAGCATGGATTAACCAGGACATTTTTAATATAACTCATTTTTGGGTGAACTATCCCTTTAACCTGTATAAAGTCTGCTTATTTTCAAGTTTAAATTATTTTGAATGTAAAATTTTCAATACAGTGTATGCGCTCTAAGATAAGTATTCTTGAGTTGAGTTGTAAATATTTAATTAACAAGCATTTAATTAACAAGATTATAGACCTTTTTTGTTTTTCTTTGAGCATCCAACAATCCAAGTATTTTGGTGAGGAGTAGTGGTAGATTTTTTGGCTAACTTTTTGGCAAGGTTCTTTCAAAGTTATGGACAAACGTTCTAACATTAATATATCAATACAATTCATATAGGCTATTCAAAACGTTCAGTGTTTTTCTCAAACATTTTAGTTGGATGCTCATGTAAATGGTACCACTTAGACTACTATTTGTTTCAAAGCGTTCATAGAACATAACTTAATGGATCATAAACTTAATGGAAATTAAACGTTCTTAGAACATATTTTTGTTAATAAATTTAGCCATTTTGACAATCTAGATATTGGCCAATAATATATTGGCTTTATTTCATAATGGGATCAGTACTCACCCTGATACTTCATCACCTCCTCCGACACTGGTTTGCATTGCATCTGTAGATATCCAGACAGAGCAGAACTTCACACCATCAATCACTGATCACAGATCAATACTAATACTCATTTACACACGCATGCGTGCTCCATGCGCGCTTCGCAGAAGCTAACAAAAACATGTAAAAGTATCAAATAAAACAGCTTCGCATCAGCCGAACGGAGGAAATGTTAGCGGTCTCCTATTCCTCGTTTGCACTGTTGTGATAGACACACACACACACTGACACACACACACACTCCTCCTCTCATCGGATGGGAGAGGTTTGGTTTACCGATGACAGATCACGCGGGGCCCAACAGGTCGATCTTGCATGGATCTGTCCCACTAAAGCCCTGTCAGTAGCCTACATAAAATTATTGGCTAAATTGCAACGTGGTCTCCTTTCCTGCATCCACGAAACACTGAAATGCTATAAATAGGTTTCAGATTATTTCACTATTGCTGTTTTAATGTAACATTTCTCATTAAAATTGTACATACACATGGCAATCTTAATAAGCTGCATTTGGAACCGCATTCTAGTGGGTATGGCTACTTCTCGTACTTCTTTTACTCTATATTTCTGTCAAAAAAAGTAATATATGAGGTTTTCTCACAACGGAGAAACGTCATTAGAACGCCCCCTTGCGACGTTTTAGGAACCTCACAACTTTCACCAATCACCTTTTTTTAAGTGTTCACAAAACTAACACAAACATTAATATTTTGAGAAAAAGAAGAAAAGTCTCCCGTTTTTACGCTGTATATTTCTTAATAATAATCGTCTTAATAATAGTGCACTTTAAGATGAAATCTAGCCCATGATTTACTCACCCTCAAGCCATCCTATGTGTATAGCTACGACTTTTTTCTTTCAGACGAATACAATCAGAGTTAAATTAATAAATATCCCGCTCTTCCGAGCTTTATAATGGCAGTGACGGAGTCCACTGAGTTTGAAGCTCATAAAAGTGCATCCATCTTATAAACGTACACTACTTCACACGGCTCTGGGGGTAATAAAGGCCTTCTGAAGCGAATCGATGGATTTGTGTAAGAAAAATATCCATATTTAACAGGTTATAAAGTAAAATATCTAGCTTCTGGTGGACCGCCTTCCTTATTTAACTTACCAGTAGGGTGACCAAACGTCCTGTTTTCAAGTCCTGTCCTGGTCCTAATATAACAATTTTCCATCCGTACAGAGGGAGCATACTTTAATGTATTGAAATTAATAAGGAATCTTTGAGTAAACTTCGAGTATCATTTGAGCATCTCATTCCCTGGGCTGAGTGTCCTGGTTTTCGTAAATGGTCACCCTAACCCTAATGCAGTTTAAAACATCATATGTCACACCAGTTATATCTTACTTTATAACGTTAAATATGGATATTTTTCTCACACAAACCCATTGATTCACTTTAAAAGGCCTTTATTAACCGCATATTCCCTCCTACATTGTAAAGCTGGGAAACATCAGGATATTTATTAATATAACTCTGATTGTGTTCATTAGAAAGAAGAATGTCTTTTACCGGCTTGAGGATGAGTAAATGATGGGGTAATTTTCATTTTAAAGTGAACTAATCTTTTAAATCATAAAGACAATGTAAAAATATATATTAGTTTTTCTCAGTTGCTTTGGTGCATTTCTCAGATCACAACTAACATTCTCAAAACACTTGTTCATCTAGTCCACATCATAGTCAATGATTTGGTGTAGTGGTGCAGTTGATTATGTACAAGTGTCTGCTGTTTCCTACATTATCAATGGCGTACGTCCTGTTCATTAAAATATATTATACTGGTTCTCTGTTGAATTGTCTATCCTCAAGCATATTTCTATACATTTCTATTAGACTTTTTTTTTAATGAATAGATGTCCTGAATTGATTAATTTTACTAATGAAGGGCTAGATCAGGGCATTTTGCTTAATTTGACAGGCATAGACAGAGTACAACACATTGTTACAAATTCTGACGTTCGAAGAACAAAGGAGAAACGTGGAAACAAACAGGGTCAACAGCCAGGAACAAGAAGAGAAGTAAGGATGCAAAACAGAGGAAGAGGTAGAAGAGGCCAAGATTGTAGAGATGTTTCTGATGAAATACGGCCACTATTGTGAATCGTGTCCTCAACCATTATGGTTGGGGGAACAACCGTGTCCTCCATCATTCAAACGTTTGTAGACAGAACAGGTGTAATCAGATAATGTTCAGTATACTGTAATACTGTAATGTTAATCAGGTGTAACATTATGACCACCTTCCTAATATTGTGTTTGCTGCCAAAACAGCCCAGACTAGACCCCTGAATGTGTGCTGTGTTATCTGGCACCAAGATGTTAGCAGCAGATCCTTTAAGTCCTGTAAGTTGCGAGGTGGGGCCTCCATTAATCAGACTTGATTGTTCAGCACATCCCACGGATGCTCGACTGGATTGAGATTTGGGGAATTTGGAGGCCAAGTCAACACCTCAAACTCATTGTTGTGCTCCTCAAACCATTTGTGCTTTGTGTCAGGAGCATTATCTACTGGAAGAGCCACAGCCACCAGAATACCGTTTCCATGAAAGGGTGAGCATGGTCTGCAACAATGCTGAGGTAGTGGAGCGTGTCAAAGTAACATCCACATGGATGGAGGACCCAAGGTTTCCCAGCAGAACATTGCCCAAAGCATCACACTGCCTCCGCCGGCTCGCCTTCTTCCCACAGTGCATCCTGGGGCCATGTGTTCCTCAGGTAAGTAACGCACCCGGCCATCCACATGATGTAAAAGAAAATGTGATTCCTCAGACCAGGCCACCTTCTTCCATTGCTCCGTGGTCCAGTTCTGATGCTCACCACTTCCATGGAGCACTTTTGATACCACTGCAAACCGGGAACACCCCACAACAGCTGAACAACAGTAAAAGTATAAAATCTTGTATGTGAACACAAAAACATGACATTTTGAAGGCACTGATCTGTTTATTGACATTAATACTTACTTTTGAGAGGATTTCGAGCAAGTTACAGGCTTTTTCAGTAAAATATTGTGTGGTGCTGGTGCAAATTCTTTTGAGAACACTTAGGCCTACTGGTTTGCAATTCTTAAGGATGGTGATAATTTTTTTTTTTACCAAAGCGATCTGAGAAAAAAAAATAATACAAAATAAGTAGCTATAATAAAACACTTAAAATAACTAGGCTACTTTATTTACTTAGATGTAGCCTGTAAAAAAGGATATTTGCACTGATCTATATTAGTGGGCAATTGCAACTTTTTATCTTAAATTCTGACTTTATTTTGAGTTAACATGTCGATTCGTCGGGCAAAAAACAGTTTGGGAATCCCTGTACTCTGGAGAGAAACCGGCGGACTGGCCTCCAGGTGGCGCTACACAGGATCATATTTGAAAGGAAAGGAGAAAAGCCTCTGTGTTCCACACGTGACAGTTGTGTTTACTTCCGCGTGTAGGCTATTGCTCGTGAGGAGCAGTTTTCAGGTTATAAATGCCTCTGAAGAGAGCTGTGATTGTGCCAGGAAATGGAGCAGGGAATGTCGAGCACTGCAACTGGTATGGATGGGCAAAGAAACGAATAAACGAGGTATGATGATCAAACCAGAGATGTATGCAGACACCATCAGCTGCTATAATGACAGACAGGACTCATTTCTACTTACTTGGTCGAATATTATGTGGTGTACCATTTTTACAGATCCCAGATGTGGTATGCACGCTGAAAAACATGCCGGATCCTGGTAACGTTAGTTCAAATACACATGACTATACATGAGATGTGTTGCATATATTTCTTGAATTATACAATATTATATTTAACCTGACAGTAACTGCCAGGGAAAACATCTGGCTGCCGTTCATGCAGAAGGATCTGAAATGTGATGAAGAAACGGTCATCATCGGACACAGTTCAGGAGCTGCAGCAGCCATGAGGTACTGACTCGAAGATTCGGCTGAGCGATTCATCTGAATCATGAATCATCTCATTAGTGATTCGATTCATCGGGATTCTTTCATATACAATCAACACTGTTTGCCAGCAAAATAGCTCTTTGCTGAGAGAATGAGATTATAATTTCACCAACAGTAATTCTGGATATCCTCCACCAAACAGTAAATCTGGGGGGTATTCCAGAAAGCAGGTTATGTGACATACCCAGGTATGTTTAAGAGTAAGTTAACGGATAACCTCAGCTTTCGGTTCCAAAAACGGAGGTAACTTTCAGGGTATGTAAGTAACCATGGCAACTCACTCTGAACATGTTCCAGGGTTAGTTTGCTTAAGAAGTATTTAGATGTATTTTATATAATTAATATAGTTATTAATATAACTACATTTGTTTCAGTTATATAATATACGATATTACATATAATTTTTAAAGAATTATAATAAAAATAAATAAAAAATAAGTTTAAATGTTAATGCAATTCAAATATATTTATTTGATTGTCATCTTACGCATGGATCTGCATTCAATTAATTAGCATCAATCAAACTATTTCATCATTTTTCTCAGAGAATAAAGATTACTTACAGGGTGGGAAATTTACTTTTTTGGTCGATGCCCAATTTTACCAGCCACTTTTTCCGGAATTCAAATTTATAAAAGAAAGTACATTAGCATAGTATGGGGTGAATTGGGGTTGATTGAAAAACTTTTTCCCAGTCATTTCAATAGCAGAAACTCAGAATCATGAAATGAGTTACTCGACAAAAGTGCATTATTGTTACTAGCAACATCATTCTTTGACAAAAGCTGTCCAATGCGTTACAATGAATTTTTAAAATGGTAACCAGTAAAAATATGTTTTACAATTGACCCGCCACTGTGGCTGGTATACACGGTAAAGTCACTTTGAAAAAGTACCCGCCTGTTCCGAAGATAAGGTGTAGAAGCTCAGTCTAGGTGCTAATTCTGGGTTTATCACCAGGTTCACTCAGGTGTGTCGGCCAGAACACCACTTAAGGCCAAATTTTCCAGAGAATGAAATGAAGAGAGGGGAGATAATTCTTTTACACTGTTTATTCCTTCATCTTTCTTGAGTGTAAATGTGAGTGTAATTTCGAGTGTGGTTTTGTTGTCTATAATATACTTTAAAGCATCAATAGCGGTCCAGATAATTATATTTATGATCACCTCATTTGCTACTCAGCCACAGAGTACTTAACATTCATAACAACACATACTGAATAAAGTTTAAACATGTCTAAACACGATGCGGCCCAAAGCTAGAAAGGAATGCACGAACGGGAATATAATTAACGCAACGGTCGTGCGATGACCATTAAGCTCTTAACTTTTATCCATGTCGAATATTAGAAATAACAGCTGACAAAGAAATACAATATCACGAGTAATGCAACAGATTTACTTACTTTTCTCATTCACGCACACTCTGAGGAAAGTTTCACTCACAGTTAAAATCTAACTGAACGATCTCTATCGTATTGAACACTAACTGCGTGACAACTGACTGACGGTCTCTATCATACTGCATACTACTGCGTGACGTCAGATATAGTATACAAAACCAGCGCGCGCTCTGCTATCCTATTACACGCACTGAATAAACTGGAGTGAAAGTGAAAGTGAAACAAAGCACATTATAATCAACTGCACTAAATAATAGCAACACTAACATAACTTTGGGGCCTTTTCTACAGCCGCCCCCAAATGTATGTAATACATTTGCTCATCACTAAAGGCAACAAAGTTCTATGGCTGGGGTGTAGTGGCAGGAGCGGAACCATCTCCAGCTTCCCCAGAAGGAAGTGCTGGGAGGACAACCAGCCTGGCAACTGGCCGGGTGTAGATTCTCTCTTTCACCTTTACATCAGCGGACCTGATGTGCCCGTCAGGGCTGGGATGAGTCTTGACTACTTTTCCAATGGGCCAGAACGACCTCGGAAGATGCGGATCAGCAATCATTACTATACAGTCCCCTGCAATATCAGCTGGTGTAGCCTGCCACTTCTGGCGAGCTTGTAGACTCGGCACATAGAGCCGGATGAAACGGGCCCAGAAATGATCAGCCAAGATTTGGGAGTGTCTCCAACGGCGGCGACAGATGAGCTCACTTTCGGGGTAGACTACCTGAGGTAGCGAACCATCAGGCCGCCCCATTAGAAGAACACTGGGAGTCACTGGATCTGGATCACTCGCATCTGAAGATACATAACCCAAGGGTTTACTGTTGAGGATCCCTTCCACCTCAGTAAGTACTGTCCGAAGCACTTCTTCTGGAACAGGCTGAGCACCAACTGTGGCATAGAGTGCACTCTTAACTGAGCGTATCTCCCTCTCCCACACCCCTCCGAAATGGGGAGCTGCTGGGGGGTTGAAGCGGAAGGAGATCTTCTGTGGCGCAAGGAGATGTTGTAGTTCTTTAGACATTTCAACGAAAGCTTCACGGAGTTCTCGCTCACCTCCCTTGAAATTTGTCCCTTGATCGGAGAACAGCTCTGCAGGTGTTCCTCTACGGGCAATGAACCGACGAAGGGACATCAGAAAAGCATCCGTATCAATAGAGGTAAGGAGGTCCAAGTGCACCGCCCTTGTTGTGAGGCACTTGAAAATGATCCCCCATCTCTTCTCCCGGCGGCGGCCCACTTTGATTTCAAATGGCCCAAAGCAGTCCATCCCCGTAGAGTAGAAGGCAGGCTTGAAAAGGCGCAGGCGGGCTGATGGCAGGTCTGCCATCTTTGGCACGACAGGTTTTGCCCTCCATCGTCGACAGTCAGCGCAGCTGAACTGGTAGCGCCGGATAGCCTCACGCCCTCGCAGGATCCAGAAGGAGCGTCGAAGCTCAGCGAACACCCGCTCTGGTCCTGGGTGACGAAGGCGGTTATCAAAGTCTTGAATCAAGAGTGTAGTTACTCGATGACCTGGGTCCAAGATGACTGGATGAAGAGTGGTCAGTTCTAGGCCTTCTGCTCGCCGGAGTCGTCCACCAACACGAATAAGCTCTCCCTTTTCATCAAGCTCTGGAGACAGCGTGCGAAGTCGACTGCAGCGGGGAACAGGTTTGCCTGCTTTCAGGAGGCTGTATTCTTGCTGGAAACTATCCCGCTGAGCCCTCTGAAGTATTAGCTGTTCAGCCTGCCGGTAGTCTTCAGCTGTGGGCTTATCATTAGAGTTGGCCGCCCCATGCAGCTCCTGCACTGTTCCTTCCAACAACTCCTTCCACGAACCGTATTGACCCAGGTTTGAAGTTGACTGGCTTGATGCAACAGCAGTGATTCCACAGAAAATAGACTTGCGCAGCTCTGAGGTATCTTCTGCTTGATCAACAGTGGGGTCTTCTGGCCATGAGTCTGGGCTGGTCAGGAGGAAGGCTGGTCCCAAGCTCCATCTATTTGGCTGAATAAGCTCTCGCAGCTTCTTACCCCGTGTCACGTCATCCGCTGGGTTTCTTGTGGTATCAACATATCTCCAGGCATGCCCGTCAGTCAGCTCCTGTATCTCGGCCACGCGGGTGCCTACAAAGACCTTAAACCGGCAGGATTCAGACCTAAGCCATGTCAACACCGTTGTGGAATCTGACCAAAGGGTTGTCCGATCAATGTGGATGGTAAGCTCCCTCTTCAGCACCTGTGAGAGCTGTGCACCAGTAAGGGCTGCACAGAGTTCTAACCGAGGCATAGAGTGAAATCTCTTAGGAGCGATTCTGGAACGGGCCATCAGGAATGACAGATACACTTCACCGTGTTGGTCAGTGGTCCGGAGGTACGCCACTGAACCATACGCTTCTTCTGAGGCGTCGCAAAACACATGCACCTCTCTCTGGAGACAGGAGATGTCCACAGACTTGGACAAGTACGGTCGGGGCAGGGTGACTTGAGGTAAGACTTGTAGTTCTTCTTCCCAGTCTTTCCATTGCTGTAGAAGCTCCTGCGGTAATAGTGGATCATCCCATCCCCTGTGTTTGTCCCAAAGGTGTCGGACGATTATCTTAGCCCTGGTGGTGTAGGGTAGGATGAAGCCCAATGGATCGTACTGACTCGCCAGCACCTTGTAGATATTACGCATCGTGGGGACACCGTACTCCACATGACGATGCTTGTAACCAAGAACATCAGTGTGGAAGAGCCAGCTCAGCCCTAGAGTAGATTCTGGGGTATCGACCTTGTTCCGAGCCAGCCACAGCTCAACACTGGCAGAGCAGCTCTCTTCTGGTAGGTGATTTATTACACCTGGTTCATTGCTGGCCCACTGACGTAGGTCGAAGCCTGCAGATGCAAGAAGGGCTCGTAGTTTGTCGACTAGATGCCTCGCCTCAGCAATTGTGGGAACACTCTGGAGGCAGTTGTCCACATAAAAACATTTCTGAACTGATATCCTCACATCTTCATCTGGCTGGCTGTTATCAGAGACATGGCGCTGTAAGGCGAATGTGGCACAGCAGGGGCTACATGTTGTTCCAAACGGTAGCACCTGCCACTCGTACACTGCCGGAGGTCCTTCTTCATTGATGTCACGCCAAAGAAATCTGAGCAGAGCACGATCCTCTGGGAGGAGGCGAACTTGGTGGAACATGCCTCTAATGTCTCCGCTAACTGCAATGGCATGCTCTCGGAATCTTAGCAGGACTCCCAGTAGTGATGCTCCTAAGGTCGGCCCAGGCAGTAGATGGTCGTTGAGGTTCTGCCCTCGATACTGATAGGAGCAGTTGAATACCAGCCTATTCTTGCCATTATGGCTCACCATATGGTGCGGGATATACCATTCCTCACAACCTTCCTTGTCTGAAACTTTTGGTCCACACTTGATGACAGAGCCCGCCTTTATTAATTTCTCCATCTCCACTCTGTAGGCTTCTGCTCGGGCAGGATCTCTGGCGAGTCGCCTCTCTACACTTCGTAAACAGGGCATGACAGCTTCTTTGGTAGCCTGAAAGAGCGGCATGTCTTTCCGGCGGAGCAGTGGGGTTGCGTAACGAAGAATGCCATCAACCTCTACCCTGATAGTTTTGGTCTCCAGGAGGCTGATGGCCTCTTGGTCCTGCCTTGAACGAGTAACCAGTTTCTCACTTCTGAATGGAACAATGTCGACCTGCCATAATTTCTCAACATGTTTCATAAGCTCGCTCGCCTGGGGTGTTACTGTTGTAAATAGACACTGCTGTGATTGGGCATGGTGACGGACTACACTCGCTGGGCCCTGCAGAGTCCAGCCCAGCCGTGTGTGGATAGCAGCCGGCCCACCTGGAGGTCCCAATCTGACTGGTTCAATGGGAGTGACGAGATGAGGATGGTCACTCCCAATGAGAAGCAGGGGTTTGACTTTCATGAGCGTCTTTATGGGAAGGCCAGTGAGGTGCTTGTAGGTGTTCCGGAGTTGCGCCATGGGGTAAGTATGGGCAGCCAGTCCGATGCGATCACTAGTAAATGCACCTGTAATCTTAAACTTGATCCTTGGCTTTAATGGCGAAGAAATAAAGAACGACACCGAAGCACCACGGAGGGTCTGCACTTCCTCTCTAATTGTGCGTAGTGGTAGGTCCTCTTGAATCCCCTGCACACCTAGCTTCTCTGCAGCATCTGACAACAGCATAGTTCTCTCTGAACCGTCGTCAAGTATAGCATAGGTGTTGATTGATTGGTCACCATGGTGAATGCGGACTTTGACAACTTTCAGAAGGACCCGACTGCCTTCAGTGGGTCTGTCTAGATACAGAACCTCTGTTGTGCCCCTTGTGCCTTGGCTTTCCACTGCCGGTGTTGACGCTGCTTCCTTGGATGACCTCATATTCACCTCATGCAGAACCTGGAGATGTTTCCTTTGGCAGAGGCTGCATGTCTTTTTCAAGTTGCACTGGGCCGCCTGGTGTGGCCGTGCACATCGCCAACACCTCTTGTTACTTTTTATCCATTCGGTCAGCTGATCCTTTGTTAGCCTGGATACTTCTGAACACTGGCTAAGGTAGTGTTCCTCATTATTGCAGAATGGACAATATGGCTTGCTCTTGTTCCCTTTGAAGGAGCTGCTTGGAACTGGAGCCTCAGATTTCTTAGCAGGGTCCTTCACCCCATGGAGGACAGTAGTAGGTTGCTTACCCTTCCTACCCTCATATCTGGACACCGGCTTCTCCCAAGCTCTTCTCACAGCTAATTGTCCGTCAGAGTCCTGACACCAAGACTCGTATTTCAACCAATCTGAAAGATTGGTTAAGGTGTGGGTTTGTGTGCCCTGATGGTACATGCAGCGGCGAAACTCTGCTCTCTGCTCAGGCGGCAGTTTGCTCAACAGACGAGCAACATGTGAGCCGCATTGTAGTTCCACTTCACCCTCGTGGCCTAGTGTCTTCAGCATCCCCACCAGTGATTGTATCTGGAGTGCAAACTTCTCAAATGCCACAAAGTCTCCCCGCTTTATGTCTGGTGAGTCCATCACCGCAGCGATACGCCTCAGCGCTATCTGATGTGGCCGGCCAAACTTGTCATTGAGGGCAACCATTGTATCTGAGAAAGGTGTTGGGGAGTGGAGGTAAGCATCTGCTATTAACCTGGCTTCTTCTAGTTGCAGGTGATCGACCAACACTTGATACTTAAATAGCTCAGATGCATCCTGTGGTAGGAGATTCTCCAATGAAATCTTGAGCCGCGCAAACTCACTTGGGTCCCGACTTGAGAAGTTGCGGATTGTTGGGCGTGGCCCACGGTAACTTGGCTCTGCGATGCTGTAGTTATGACCCTGAAGTGAGCTGAAAGGTAGGGCCGGTGTCCATGCCGTGCTGGGATGTCGCTGTTGAGGTGTTAGGTTGCAGTCAAGCTCACTTCGTTCACCACCATGAGCAGTAGGGTATTTGGGCTCAGCTGTAGGTAATCTGTGTGGCTGCGGCAGAAACTGAACGGGCTTAAACCAGGGAGGTGGGTGATGGGCAGTGTCATTCCATGGCCTGACAGTGGGAAGGGACCCACGTGCTGATTGGTTAACCTGTGGCTGGCCCACAAACATGCCAGGAGCTGGGGCTGGCAGTGCTTCTTCCTTAATCCTTGGAGCTGCATCTATTCTACTAATAAGCGAATGTGCTATAGGTGGGTCACTAGGGAGAGGCTCATCCATTTCTGGGTCTGGCCATGGGGGTGGTGCAGGCCATTCATCCTCTTCCTCAGCTTTAAGTTCGCGTTCCACAGGTGGCCGTGGAGTAATCACCGTTAACTCTGGCTTTCTGGTATGAATAGAGGTTGGACTCTGCATGTTACGAACAGCATCTACTAACTGTTTCATGTCGGCTCGCAATGCTCTAAGCTCGACTAAGTCTGATGCCATGTTCCGCTGGGTCTGCTGCAGAAGGTGTCTTTCATGACGAATGTCATCTAACTCAACTTGGCACTCCTCCTTTCGATGTATGGGGTGCAACGCTGAAGGCAGGGGAGTAGAGTAGTCTCGTAGCTGTTCCCTAAACTCTCTCTCTGAAACCCGCTGGGGGGCTAGCTGATTCCTCTGGCTGTGCTGTTGGTTCTCCGCCCTATAGCCCAGGTCCATCTCCTGAAGAATAGCATCCCGCCTCTGCAGGCGAAGGGAAGAGTCATGAGGGGAGGTGAGGGGTGTCATCCTGGCATTTCCCTCCTGGTGAGTATTCTCTAATTCCTCTCTGTAGCCCCTATAATCAACCTCATAATCTGCATAGCGCACAGGTGGGCGAATGTGCCGTTTGGGACGTGCACCACAAACATCATACTCTGGATGTAATTCCATCTCTGACGTAAACCCAGTGAAATCCGGCTCGAAGGACCATCAATGTTCCGAAGATAAGGTGTAGAAGCTCAGTCTAGGTGCTAATTCTGGGTTTATCACCAGGTTCACTCAGGTGTGTCGGCCAGAACACCACTTAAGGCCAAATTTTCCAGAGAATGAAATGAAGAGAGGGGAGATAATTCTTTTACACTGTTTATTCCTTCATCTTTCTTGAGTGTAAATGTGAGTGTAATTTCGAGTGTGGTTTTGTTGTCTATAATATACTTTAAAGCATCAATAGCGGTCCAGATAATTATATTTATGATCACCTCATTTGCTACTCAGCCACAGAGTACTTAACATTCATAACAACACATACTGAATAAAGTTTAAACATGTCTAAACACGATGCGGCCCAAAGCTAGAAAGGAATGCACGAACGGGAATATAATTAACGCAACGGTCGTGCGATGACCATTAAGCTCTTAACTTTTATCCATGTCGAATATTAGAAATAACAGCTGACAAAGAAATACAATATCACGAGTAATGCAACAGATTTACTTACTTTTCTCATTCACGCACACTCTGAGGAAAGTTTCACTCACAGTTAAAATCTAACTGAACGATCTCTATCGTATTGAACACTAACTGCGTGACAACTGACTGACGGTCTCTATCATACTGCATACTACTGCGTGACGTCAGATATAGTATACAAAACCAGCGCGCGCTCTGCTATCCTATTACACGCACTGAATAAACTGGAGTGAAAGTGAAAGTGAAACAAAGCACATTATAATCAACTGCACTAAATAATAGCAACACTAACATAACTTTGGGGCCTTTTCTACACCGCCATTGGCTGGTGGCGGGTGCTAATTTCCCACCACCCTTTTTACTTATTAAGTGAAGACATTGAAAAAATTATTGCATAGCCACCTTGCACACTTAGACGATGTGCATTAAGTAGGTTATGTAACTCGTCTTTAAACAAAAGAAAAAGAGGAAGTAGAATGGTGCGCTTCTCCTCTGTTTCCATGAGGAATCCTCATCTTATTTCGTCTCTCTGTTGAGAATGTCTTGGGTGTTAGCCAGGAACATACTCTGAGTTGTCTGAACTCCAGGACTCGTTTTTGGAACCAGCACACCTCGAGTAAGCGCTGCGCTTCCCCGTCTTATGGTTCTTTCAATTATCAACTGGCCAGATTTTTTGAGACCGAAATAGACGTGATGGAGTACAAACTTGATTCCAAAAAAGACACAATTGTGAATGAAGAATGAATGCAAAATTTACAAATCTCATAAACGTATATTTTATACACAACATCATGGCTGCGTAGAAGAAGGATCCAGGTACTGAAACGGCCAGCGTGCAGTCCAGATCTTTCACCCATAGAAAACATTTGGTGCATCATAAAGAGGAAGATGCGACAAAGAAGACCTAAGACAGTAAAGCAACTAGAAGCCTGTATTAGACAAGAATGGGACAACATTCCTATTCCTAAACTTGAGCAACTTGTCTCCTCCTCAGTCCCCAGATGTTTGCAGACTGTTATAAAAAGAAGAGGCGATGCCACACAATGGTAAACATCGCCTTGTCCCAACTTTTTTGAGACGTGTTAATGCCATAATATTTAAAATCAATTTATTTCCCCCTAAAAATTATATATTTTATCAGTTTAAATATTTGCTGTGTCATATATTTGGTATGTTGTATTCTGAATAAAATATTGAAATGTGAAACTTTCACATCATTGCATTCTGTTTTTATTCACAATTTGTGAAAAAGTGTCCCACCTTTTTTGGAATTGGGTTAGTATAATGTGTTAAGAGCTCGCTCAAGTACTGGGGAACTAAAACATTTAGTGCTTTGTAAGTAATAAGCAAGATTTTAAAATGTATGCGATGTTTAATGGGGAGCCAGACTGTGCAGTGCAACTGGACTAATATGATCATACTTCCTGGTTCTAGTAAGAACTCGAGCTGCTGCGTTTTGGACTAGTTGGAGTTTGTTTATTAAGCGAGCAGGGCAACCACCCAGTAGATCATTACAATAATCTAGCCTTGAGCTCATGAACGCATGTACTAACTGTTCAGCATTTGTCATTTGAAAGCATGTGCCATAATTTAGATATATTTTTAAGATGGTAGAATGCAGTTGTGGAGGTTTTTTTTGTCTAATAGTTGCAAATAAAGTTGCTGGAAATTACTCAGAATTGTAAAATTTAAACTCGCAATTGCATATTATAAAGTAAGAATTATGAATAATCCTGAGGAAAAAAACTCGTCTTTATTCTCCCTAATTGGACATTATAACTAGCAATTGCAAGTTTCTCACAATTTTGAGATGTCAAAAAAAGTGAAAAGGTCCCAATTATTTAAACAAGACTCCCAAACGATCACAAAACATGAAAAGTCATGAAACTTCCAGGTAACAACACAGTTCATATTCAAGGGACATTTGACATTGTACATATTTGAATGAGGCAATTTGTATAAATTCACTAATTTTGTCTTAAGTATATGTAAACAACTATTATGTTTAATAAGTGTTATGTTAGATATATATATATATATATATATATATATATATATATATATATATATATAATGTATGTGATGATTTCTAAACTACTTAGTTCTAAACTGATTGTTTGCTGTCGGTGTGCTTCAGGTATGCAGAAACACACAAAGTGTTTGCCATAATTCTGATAGGTGCGTACACATCAGATCTGGGAGACGAGAATGAACGTGAGAGCGGTGAGTCTGAATAACAATCGCTCATGGCGTCATTGGGTCATCAATGTGATTGTGTGATGACGTGTCTTCTCTTGTTATGCTCAGGATATTTCAGCCGGCCATGGGAATGGGAAAAGATCAGAACAAACGTGAAGTACATACTTCAGTTTGGGTCCACAGACGACCCCTTTCTGCCCTGGAAAGAGCAACAGGAAGTGGCTGATGGACTTAAAACAGATTTATATAAATATTCAGACCGCGGACATTTCCAGAACACAGCCTTCCCAGAGCTCATCGATGCAGTAAAAAAGCTCAAAACCAACAGCTAAATACAAATAAAAAATTGACCCATCATCCTGCACTGCAAAAAGGCTTTTCTTATGTAGTATTTTTGTCTCGTTTCTAGTCAAAATATAAAAAAATTCTTACATTAAGAAACATTTACTAGACAAGTAAAAATTGTCTTTTTTTGGGGAAGAAATTACTCAAAATTAAGAGTTTTTGCTTAAAATAATATGCCAATGGGCCTGGGGCTGTTTGAATTAAGTTTATTTTTCTTACCCTATTGGCAGATTATTTAGCTTATTTTAAGCAAAAACTCTTAATTTTGAGTTATTTTTTTCTCAAAACAAGACAATTACTTTTGCTTGTCTAGTAAACACTTCCTGTTTTAAGAATTTTTAGATGTTTGGACTAGAAACAAGACAAATACTAAGTAAGAAAAGCATTTTTTGCATTGTGTGTGTATTTACACAACTGATGCGCTACAAGTTACTATTTTATTTCTTAAGGGCCAAATAAATCTCGCACATTACAAGAAGTGAAGACAATTTTTTATTGTTGCAGAATTTGGAACGGTCCGTTTTGATTTTCAGTACATCATGTAAATCCTCAAGTTTTTACAGTAGTATGTAGAAATATGAAATAAAATGCCCATGTAAACAAACTATGACAAAACAGTGATCAATACAAAATCAAAGTAATGGCACTTACAGCAGTTCTGTTTTCAAACACAAACGTCCTCTTGTACAGTTTAATAACAGCACATCTGTGCGAAACTTTATCTCAGTTCAGATAAGTTTTAGTAATGCTTCTACATAGTTTAACTCCTCATATGTATAGATAAAGTCCTATATTTAGACACAATGTTACAATTCTGGTTCTAATCAGTTATAGCACCATGTGTTAAACATGTGATTAAAATACACACATTCTCTTTTTGGTTGAGGAACGGTACATCTAATTAAATATTTTAATAGTGGACTGAAATAAAGCATTCATTTTTACTCAATCCAGTAACACTGACTTAATGTAAACAACCATTTTCTATAAAAGTTCACCCAAAAAAATGATCATTTTCTCATCCACATGTTTTAAATGCATCCCCCATAAAAATTGAGTTCACACTGTTCTTTGAAACTATTTTATTCTGCCTGACACACAAATCAATTGTACAGCTTCAGAAAATTTGAAGCACAAGACACAAATTGTAAACTTTTATCATCATTTTTTAGAGCTCAAAATAAAAACACTGGATTATAATGTGCGTGTGTGTGTGTTCCACAGGGTTTGTAACAATATATGGGTGAGTAAATGAACATTTTTAATAAAGAAACAACAACAAATGAAGGTCTCAAAACTGCTGTCATGAGAATCATATTGCTTATTCTATAAACCTGAGATTGGAAGTAAAGTGCACTTATCAAAACCAAACCATCATGTAAACCAGCTGAAGTGCTCACAAATAAACCTTTTTCTATTGGAAAGGACTTTATGGTTATTTTCAGAGCTGTATGTTTTCAGAAAAGCAGTTCTCTGTAACCCATGAGGTTGTGACGTCACATTCATCAGTAATGACCAATCAGAAACACTTTAAAGCAGCAAGTGTGTCCGTCTGAGCAGCTGTGTGGCACGTCATGCTTTAGGAACTACAAAGTCTTCTTTTTCCTTCTTGCTTTGGAGTAACCTCTTCCAAACCAGCCACCTTGAACCGCCGCGCCTTCGCCCTGAGCCTGTGCGTCTTGCGAAACGTCCTCCAGAGCAGCAGGTGGCGCGATCTCTTTACGAGTGTGACTCTTCTGCTCTTGTGGAACCAGTGGTTTAGCCAAGCTGAAGATGGGGTCTTGTGATCTGTTATTTACCAAAATGATGGCAATATTAATAAAAAAACACAGCAATGTAAATGTGACAGTAATACACTGGTCATTAAAGGGATAGTTTTGTCTGGCTATCACCAGAGAAAGCTCAATTTAAGAACATTGGTCTGAGTCTGCTCTGTATTTTCTACTGCACAAGAGGCGAGATAAAAAAGCATAATTTGAATAACTGTACGCAATTGGATTGTCCTTCAACCAATCAGACCACAAAAGGCGTGATCAACACAGGCACTGACCCATCACTTCTCCATCCGTCATCGTGTTAAACTCACCAATAGCGTGCCAGGTGGATAAGCCAGTCTGTGATTGGTTCCCGCAAAAGTGTAACAGAAGCAATAGAAATTAATGTACGGGTTTCCAGACCGAGTTGCCGGGCGAAATCAAATAGCTGGCAGATCATGCTGGGTTTACCCACTCTAAGGATAGTTAAACGAAAAATGAAAATTAGCCTGTGATTTACTCAAATCATCATAGGTGTGTATGACTTTCTTCTTTCAGACAAATACAATCGGAGTTATATTAACAAATGCCTTGGCTCTTATTAATGGCAGTGAATGGCTGTTTATGTTTTAAAGTCCTTAAGTGTCTCTATCCATCATAAAAGTGCTCCACACACCTCCAGGGGTTAATAAAGGCCTTCTGAAGCGATGCGATTGCATAAGAAAATATCCAATTTTAAAACTTAAACTGCAACCTCTAGCTTCCACTAACTGACGTACACATAAACTGGTCATTATAGGCATAGTTCACCGAAAAATGAAAATTAACCCATGATTTACTCTCCCTCATCCTAGGTGTAAATCATTTTCTTCTTTCAGACACACAATCAGATATATATATATATATATATATATATATATATATATATATATATATATACAGTCTTGTTCAAAATAATAGCAGTACAATGTGACTAACCAGAATAATCAAGGTTTTTAGTATATTTTTTATTGCTACGTGGCAAACAAGTTACCAGTAGGTTCAGTAGATTGTCAGAAAACAAACAAGACCCAGCATTCATGATATGCACGCTCTTAAGGCTGTGCATTCACTCCAATTATAAAGCTTGGAAGAGCCAAGACATTTTTTAATATAACTCTGAATGTATTCGTCTGAAAGAGGAGTCATTTACTCCTAGGATGGCTTGAGTGTGAGTAAATCATGGGCTAATGTTCATTTTTGGGTGAACCTTTGAGTAATAAAAAGCTTTCCTGTAGCTCAAACAGTAGAGCAAGGCTAGAACTGATAAAATTTTAAACTTGAATCCGATGCAGATCGCTGTGGTTTAAAGAGTCTACCAAATGCAGAAATGTATACGGGGAATAAAAGCAGTCAAGCTTGAGGCCATGTTATATTATGAATGCATTGTGTTTAACAATTGCCTTTAAGCCTCTGGTGCTGTTTGGTCATTTTTGAATTTAGAATCTAGAGGAAGCGTTTGGTACTGCGCCCGAACAAAATCTGACTGAAAGTGAACCTGTTTCTATTTATGTCTTTGATTTTCTCACCGTTTTAGAGAAATACATGTTTTGGAAAATATATAATTTAATATAAAATTTGAAAATAGTACATTGTGCATTATTCATAATAATAAACATAGCTTTTTTTTATTTCATTTTTTAAACTTTAACCAATTTTCAGTAATTTTTGACCACCACACAAGCAGCGCCAGAGGGTTTATCAGTAATAGCCTATTTTCTGAAGTCCTCCTGAAGGACTTAAAACACAAGCGGGTCTTGCCTGTTGTAAACTGGAACTTCCAAACCCAGCTCCTCCATGAGAAGACCCATCACAGCATCACACTTCCCATGAATTTTCAGAGTAGCCAAGTTATCTTTCGGTGTCCACTAAAATAAACAAGGAGAACACCAAGCTGTTAAATCATCAACTAAAAGTCAGAAGAATCACGTTATAATGAGCAGTTTTATGTAGGGAATTATTACCTGAAGATTTACAATGTACAGCTTTGGTCTTTTGTTGGCTGGTCTATTCATGCACCACAAGCAAGAGTACTTCTTCAACACCTGATGAACAAAACACACAAAACATCAAATCAAGCAGCATTATTTAGTACAAAACGGTCATTTTGACAAATGTTGCAACTCAAACTGCAACATGTGAAACTTTTAACATCATATTGATTCATGAATCAATACGCTGATTCATAACCGTTTGAATCTTTGAGGATTGAAAACCAAACACGGAAGAGAAGACAATGCTGAATTAAGTCGTAGTTTTTGATATTTTTGGACCGAAATGTATTTCTGATGCTTCAAGAGACTCTAATTAACCCACTGATGTCTCATATGGACTACTGTGATGATGTTTTTATTCCCTTTCTGGACATGGACAGTATAGTGTGCATACAGTTGCATACGCTCTCGGACTAAATATAAAATATCTTAAACTGTGTGTGAAGATGAACGGAGGTCTTACGGGTGTGGAACGACATTAGGGGGAGGAGTTAATGACATCAATTTCATTTTTGGGTGAACCAACCCTTTAAGCCTCTAGTGCTGTTTGGTCATTGAATGAAGACCGCACCAGGCACATCCTCACCTTCAAACTGGAGCCCAAACAGAGGATCACGTCAGCCTGCTGTGCGGCCTCCGCTGCCCCCCTCCAGTTGAGCGGCTGCTCCAGAGTGCCGCGCTCTCCGAAATGCACTATGGTGTCTCTAAGCTCCGCTCTGCAGTGAGGACAGAGGCGGCCTGTCCCGTGTCTGTGCAGAGCCGTACGCTCGGTCACGTCAAACAAGCGGATAAACTCTCGGGCTGGAGAGCAGGAAGCGCACACCTGAGTGACAGATGGGATAAGAGAGAGTCAGAATGAAAAAAGTCTGATAAACTCAGTCCAGTATGGACCACCAGATTTTGAGATCTTAAAGCTAAAACGAGTAATGGGTCCTGCACACTGTGCCATTTTCCAAAATCCTTTGCGTATGTTGCTTGTCAGACTGTACGAACATGAGCCCCGATTGTAAGCCATGTCACATTAGGTGCGTTTACATGGAGCACTATAATCGGCTTAAAAGTCCAATACGAATGAAAATGCTCCATATAAAAACCTCAATCGGAATAAAAATGCCCAAACCAAATTAAATTTTAATCGGTTTGAGAGGGGTGGGATAAACCTTTTCATGGACCGATGTAAAAATGTCACCATGTAAACACCCTGACCCCATTACTTTTCAGTGTGCGTTTTTATGACGTAATACACAACGCGCGCCTTCACCACTGACACGCAGGCTATAATGTTGAGAGGAAAGGTAATTATTTTGAGGGTTAAGATGATGTTGGCATAATGACACCGACATAGCCCAGCTACATCCTCTCATCTTGACAGGGTTTGTCCCAGGCACTTTTTACTTCAATTGCGCCTGACAGAAGAATTATTTTTTTCTGAGATGATTACACTTTACAATAAATAAATAAATAGCTTTTATAAAACCGTTTAAGCCCTGGTGGCCATTGAGAGTTGCTATGGCATACGTGAACACATTCCAGCTGCTGGAGATGACAGAGACGACATTTCTGATGCGGCAGACAAACTGCTCCATGATGATTGCGATGAAAATTCAGCACATGTAAACCCCAGATCGGTTTAGATAACGCCTCAATCAGTCAATCAACTTTATTTATCTAGCGCTTTTACAATGACGATTGTTTCAAAGCAGCTTCATAGTGTTAAACAGGACAATATTGCAACAAAATTTGATTTGGCTAGTTGGATTTGGATAGTTTATAGAATTAAATACGACCTAATTAATTAATTTAATTTACACATCTCATGTAAACAGTCCACTAAATCGTTCAATCTGAATTATTTTAATCGAAATGACAAAAAAGTGTGCATGTAAACGTGGCTACTGTAAGATCTCAGTTGTCATTAATGTCAGACTGTACGATAGTCAAGGCGTGCTAAAGTCGGACACACAAGAAAACTCATCCAGAGTTTTATATCATCAATGAATGACGCGTACGGTGACGGTGAGCTGCATTACACGTGGAACTGAAATGGAGGCTACAAAGAAATCTCCAGCCCTCATTTTGGTCATAGTTTGTCTTGGAAAAAACAAGATATTTGACAGTCGCCGTAGAAGTCACACTGCAGGATGGTGTGGCAAATCTTTTGACACTGCCAGAATTTCGTCTGAGGTAAAATTTAATCGCAGTGCTCATTAATCGGCTGACGGTGAACATGTCAAACTATCGATCAAAGACGTCAGATTTTAGACTAGGATCAGAGGAATCTTTTAGGATTTGCTAAATTTGTCTCAGACGGCCAAATCGTGGGCAAAACCGCACAGTGTGCACCCGGCTAAAATCCTGGCAAATCATCTATTTCTTTTAAACTAAATTTATGACTGATTTAAAACGTTACAGATCTCATTGGCAGACCTCAATGAACATGTTTCCGTGGAGTTCAGAGAGGGCGTGTCTGGGCAGACCGCTGCGCAGGTGAAGACCGTCACAGTTCTGCGACACCACGTGCTGAACCTGAAAACACACAAACTCTTATTTAAGTCAAGTCAAATTTATTTGCATTGTTTAATTGGCTATGAATGGTCAATAATTGGTTATGAATTCCTTTGATTCTCCGGCAACTCGTCCTCTCGTTAATTAAATAGGTATAGTAATCAAAGTGTCAAAATGAACTGTTTATGGATGATCTTTTAGCGCAATGAGGCAAGAGGGAGCGATATTAGCAACCTGACCAGTGCATCCAAACTCGAGACTGAGTTGGTGATAGGACACTGCCGGGGACATCTAAAGCAACGTCTGACATCCTTTAAAAGCAGGTAAGATCAATTTATGTTAGTATGTTACAATGTTATAGAAATACATCAGTAAATATACATTGTTTTCCAAGCAGCTTCAAAGAATTTATGTTAATATTTATAATATATTCAGGCCTAGTATAGTACAATATAGATTACATGTTATATTTTGCAACAATACAAGCTATCAAGTAGTTGAGATTTGCAATATAGTATACACCGATCAGGCATAACATCCCATAGTGCATCCTGGGGCCATGTGTTCCCCAGATAAGCAACACATACACACACCCGGCCATCCATGTGATGTAAAAGAAAACATGATTCCTCAGACCAGGCCGCCTTCTTTTATTTACATTTACATTTTACATTTAATCATTTAGCAGATGCTTTTATCCAAAGCGACTTACAAAAAAGGGGAGAGCAATAGAAGCAACGAAACAAACAAGGCCAACAACCTGTGAGCTGTAAGAAGTCTCAATTAATCAGCACAGTACACAACAATTTTTTTTTTTTTTTTTTAGACATCTACAACAAAAACTCACGTACGCAAAATGCCGAACACTGGATTTTGATAGCTATGATAACAACCCATTAGGACTAAGGCTGTTGCCCCAGCTGTTGTCGTTAATGCAGATTCAGTGGCCCAATGGGTTGGTTTTGTACGGCATTCTAGCTAAACGCGCAGCAATAGCCATCTACAACAAAAACTCACGTACGCAAAATACAGAACACTGGATTCTGATAGTTATAACTATGTACCATACCCGCCTGAAGGCACAAATCCGGATGAGAGACGTAGATATGATCCAGGAGTGTGCGCTTTTTGATCGTTGCTGTGGTGATCAGTAAGTGCTATTCTGTATTGGTCAAGTGCAAATGGAAAAGATGTGTCTTAAGATGTTTTTTAAAAATGGCTACAGACTCGGCAGCACGAATTGAGATCGGCAGGTCATTCCACCAGGTGGGAACGGTCCAGGAAAATGTCCGTGAGAGCGATTTCATGCCTCTTTGGGATGGAACCACGAGGCGCCGCTCGCTCGCTCGCAGAACGCAAGCTTCTGGAGGGTGTGTAAGTCTGAACAAGTGAGTTAAGGTATATTGGTGCAGAGCCAGTGGTTGTTTTGTAGGCGATAACTAGTGCCTTGAATTTGATGCGAGCAGCCATTGGCAACCAGTGCAGTTTGATGAAGAGAGGCGTAACATGCGCTCTCTTCGGCTCATTAAAGACCACTCTCGCCGCTGCATTCTGGATCAGCTGCAAGGGTTTGATAGTGCATAGTGCACCAGCGAGAAGAGCATTACAATAGTCCAGTCTGGAGAGAACAAGAGCTTGAACCAGGAGTTGTGCAGCCTGTTCTGATAGGAAGGGTCTGATCTTTCTAATGTATAAAGCAAATCTGCAGGACCAGGCTTTTGCAGTAATGTGGTCAGTGAAGTTTAACTGGTCATCAATCACAACTCCAAGGTTTCTTGCTGTCCTTGATGGAGTTATGGTCGATGAACCAAGCTGAATGGAGAAATTTTGATGAAGTGCTGGGTTGGTTGAGAAAACAAGTAATTCTGTCTTTGCAAGATTGAGTTTAAGATGATGCTCTTTCATCCAGTCAGAAATGTCTGTCAGACAGGCAGCGATACGAACACTGACTGTAGGATCATCTGGTTGAAATGAGAAGTAGAGTTGAGTGTCATCAGCATAGCAGTGATAAGAGAAGCCGTGTTTCTGAATGACAGAACCTAATGATGACATGTAGATGGAGAAGAGAAGTGGTCCAAGGACTGAGCCCTGTGGAACCCCAGTAGCTAGATGATGTGACTTAGACACTTCACCTCTCCATGACACCCTGTAGGACCTACCAGAGAGGTAAGACCTGAACCACTGGAGAGCAGATCCTGAGATCCCCGCCTTCTTAAGTGTTGACAGGAGGATCTGGTGGTTAACTGTGTCAAAAGCAGCAGACAGATCCAGCAGAATGAGCACTGAGGATTTGGAAGCTGCTTTTGCCAGTCTCAGTGCCTCAGTTACCGAGAGCAAGGCAGTCTCGTTCGAATGGCCGCTTTTGAAGCCGGATTGGTTGTTGTCTAGGAGGTTGTCCCGTTCAAGAAACATAGAGAGTTGATTGAACACAACTCGCTCAAGGGTCTTTGCAATGAAAGACAGAAGGGATACCGGTCGGTAGTTTTCTAAAAGTGCTGGATTCAGAGAGGGTTTCTTAAGCAGTGGGGTTACCGAGCCTGCTTAAATGCTGTGGGAAAGGTTCCCGTGTGAAGAGAAGTGTTGACAATGTGAGTTGAGTGCAGGAGTGATTGAAGAAGAAATAGCCTGAAGGAGGTGAGTGGGTATAGGATCAAGTGGACAGGTAGTAGGGTGATTGGAAAGGATGAGTTTAGAAATATCTGCCTCGGAGAGTGGAGAGAAGGATGGAAGCGTGTTCGTGTTAGTTGTTGAGATGTGCGTGTCAGTTTGTGATGAGGAGAACTGTTTGCTAATGAGAGATGTTTTGTTTGTGAAAAATGATGCAAAGTCATCAGCTGTAAGAGTTGATGAAGGAGGGGGAGGAGGAGGACAAAGGAGAGAGGAGAATGTTTTAAAGAGTTGGTGAGAGTCAGAGCAATTGTTGATTTTGTTGTGGTAGTATGTTGTTTTAGCAGTGGAGACATTTGTAGAGAAAGAAGAGAGAAGAGAACTGATAAAAGGCAAGGTCAGTATTGTTTTTAGATTTCTGCCATTTCCTCTCTGCCGCCCTGAGTCCAGAGCGATGTTCACGGAGAACATCAGACAGCCAGGAGGCAGATGGGGTGGGGCGGGCTGGTCTGGATGAAAGGGGGCAAAAACTGTCTAAGCAGGATGTTAGAGTGGAGCAATTGTAGCAACGTTAATTGTAGCAATGTTAGTGTCCAGTGCTGAGAACTGAGCAGGTGGAGGGAGTGAAGATGAAACCATAGTGGATAGGCGAGAGGGAGAGAGTGAGCGTAGATTAGGCCGAAAGGTAATCTGTGTAGGAGTACGTGTTGTATCAGGAGTCAGTATGAGGTTAAGAGTGATGAGAAAGTGGTCTGAGGTGTGTAATGGAGTAACTAAAGTGTTGTCCGTGGAGCAGTTGCGTGTGTAGACAAGGTCTAATTGGTTACCTGATCTGTGAGTAGCCGTAGTAGATACTAACTTAAGGTCAAATGAAGTCAGTAGAGTGCTGAAGTCTGCAGCTAGGTGTTTATCAAGATGGATGTTGAAGTCACCAAGCAGAATCAGTGGAGTGCCATCCTCAGGGAAGCTAGAAAGTAACACATCCAACTCCTCCACAAAGTTACCGAGGTGACCTGGAGGACGATAGACCACTACCACATGGATTTTAACAGGGTGAGTAATAGTGATTGAGTGCGATTCAAATGAATTGGCCGGTAGAGACGGTAATGGATCAAATTTCCAATCATTTGAGATAAGCAAACCAGTACCCCCACCCCTCCCAATAGGCCGAGGAGTGTGTGAAGAAGTATAATTGGTTGAGAGGGCTGCAGGAGTGGTAGTGTCCTCTGGTTTGATCCAGGTCTCAGTTAGGGCCATGAAGCTGAGCTGAGAATGAGTCCCAATAGATGAAATAAAGTCTGCTTTGTTTACAGCCGACTGGCAATTCCAGAGACCAATTGGAATAGAGAGTAAAGTAGCAGAGGATGTTAGGATATAGCTCAAATTATTAGGATTATGGCGTCTTGTGCGTACAGAGCGTGATTTACGAGTGCTAGTAGTTATAGTTGAGATTTGAAAGCACATGGTGAATACATATCAGAGAAAAGGCCCGAACACAAATAATGAAAAGGAAGATGATACTCAAGTGCCTTGCCGGGGTCCTTGCTCGGGCGGCGTTGCGCTGGGAAGAGTTGAAGTCCTTACACTCGTTGGTCTTCACACAAGGAGGGCTTCACACTGCCGCTTCCGCTGCCGCGGACCATCACGCTATTTATACTCACTTGAGTATAGTTATTGAAAGCAGCTGGGAACGCCCCCAACAAACTCACTCCCAATGTGGCAATGACCAAACAAATGCTAACTCAACAAATGCTAACTCCCACACACACCGTGAGAATACACCAAAACTAATAATACACACCTCTGCACTACACAGACACACTTATCCAACAACAAATGAACAAACAATCAAATGAGAAAAGTTACAAACACTTACAGAGTAGTTGTCTATCAGTCAATTAATTGCTCCTCTCTAGCCAAAATGTTACAAACACACAAGGCTTTTAATACCTCGCTGGCCACGCCCCCAACAAACTCACTCCCAATGTGGCAATGACCAAACAAATGCTAACATAACAAATGCTAACTCCCACACACACCGTGAGAATACACCAAAACTAATAATACACACCTCTGCACTACACAGACACACTTATCCAACAACAAATGAACAAACAATCAAATGAGAAAAGTTACAAACACTTACAGAGTAGTTGTCTATCAGTCAATTAATTGCTCCTCTCTAGCCAAAATGTTACAAACACACGAGGCTTTTAATACCTCGCTGGCCACGCCCCCAACAAACTCACTCCCAACGTGGCAATGACCAAACAAATGCTAACTCAACAATTGCTAACTCCCACACACACCGTGAGAATACACCAAAACTAATAATACACACCTCTGCACTACACAGACACACTTATCCAACAACAAATGAACAAACAATCAAATGAACAATCAAATTATTGCTCCATGGTCCAGTTCTGATGCTCACGTGTTGGCGCTTTCGGCGGGGTCAGGGGTCAGCATGGGCACCCTGACTGGTCTGTGGCTATGCCGACCCATACACAACAAACTGACACCTTTCTATCAGAACCAGCATTAACTTCTTGAGCAATTTGAGCTCCAGTAGCTTGTCTGTTTGATCGGACCACACGGGCCAGCCTTCACACGTGCATCAATGACCCTGTGGCCGGTTCTCCACTGTTCCTTCCTTGGAGCACTTTTGATAGATACTGACCACTGCAGACCGGGAACAGCCCACAAGAGCTGCAGTTTTGGAGATGCTCTGACCCAGTCGTCTAGCCATCACAATTTGGCCCTTGTCAAACTCACTCAAATCGTTACACTTGCCCATTTTTCCTGCTTCTAACACATCAACTTTGAGGAAAAAATGTTCACTTGCTGTCTAATATATTCCTCCCACTTACATGTGCCGTGATGAAGAGATAATCAGTATCATTCACTTCACCAGTAAATGTTATGCCTGATCAGTGTATATATCCACCTATATGAGTACATTGAATGTATGCGGATAAAGTCGGACAAATGCAGTATATCCAACTTAATGCATATAGTCCAGTGGCATAATGAAAAGATTGCTATTTTTTTTCATGAGAGCCACACTGACAGGACAAAATCAATGTGAGCCACTTTCACTGCAAAGTATCAAAAGTTACATCCAGTCATGAATAGCATGTCTGCTTATCAATCTGTCATCCCTGAACATACAATATAAAATGCAATAAATACAAAGGTATCTAGGAACCTACCCAATGGGTTGACAATGCGTATCATATGCATGTAAAAAGTCCTTTTGGCGTATGAATGGCAAGGTAAATATATAAATATGCATTTTTTTTTTGAACGTTTTGATCTATAAAAGCACATTCACAGGTAAGAGCTGGAAAGACCTAGCCTGGATGCCAGCCGAACTTAGCCCTGCCCACAACATTTTTCGGTCGAGCAGTTCGGTCTGGCCTTGCTCCATAGAGGAGTAATTATCCCCGAACAGAAACTGTTCGGACCAATGAGATCATCAGGGCGGGCTTTAGACGATGACGGACAGATGATCAACAGTAACGTAATCATCACATCATCAAAGGGGCTTGGATTAGATTTGTTCGAATCCTAAACGGAGAGCTTGTTTGTATCTGCGTTCACCTTCACTATTTCTCTGAGAAATGATGATCATTTTGGGTACTCTGTGTATCATTCATTTCTTTTATTTTTTTACAACACCGGCAAAGATCGTTTATTCCAGTGCGTGCAGACAGGGTTGCCAAGTTTTAACAACAAAACCCGCCAACTACTAGCCCTAAACAATAGCTTCTCGGGGGGTTCTCCAGAAAAAAATGGCGTTTGGGGGGTAAAATGTGTGTTATTTTGGCACAGATGCCTGCTAAAATTCGCACTCATGGGTCTATATATCAAATAATAGTTGCTTCAACCCTCAGACATAGAAAACAACCCGCGGAAAAAAACACGGACTTGGCGAAACAGTGCAGTTGAGCTCTGTTGACATTTGACAACTAGTGTAATGCGTCACTTCGTCGCTCTGATTGGTTGTTGGTCTGTCCAATCGATGTCTTTCCTGGTTGGGTTGAAACACGCCCCATAATCACAGCCCAATGGAGCATCAGACTCATATTCTGACTAGAACTGAGTATGACCACGTCAGGCTAGGAAAGACCACCAAAACTGGCAACTCTTTTCTATATTTCAATCTTGTAATGCTGCTTTTTTAGGTTTTAAAAAAATATATATAAATAATTTGTAAAAGAGCAGACAGTTTTTAATGGGTTATGCTACAGCCCTGCTTGTTTTTATGAAATATCTGTATTGACTACATGATAATTTTTAGCTAGGCGAAAAATATGAAAATGAAAGCTGGACGAGACACAGGAGGCTCCCAAGCCACACAATAAGTAATGCCATTCTTTGACAATATAACAATCATGCAGCCAATATATGCCACGTCTTGCTTAGCGCAAATGCACTGTTTATATTAGGGATGTGCATTTCAAGCAAAAATAATATTCGATGATCGCTGGGAATTATTCGAATATTATTCGAAAATCGCACCCCTCCCCCGCATGCACGCAAACTGGCATAGGTATATCCTTAAATAAAAGCCTTTGGTCAATTAAACGCCGGGTCTCTGATAGTGGCGTGGTCAGCATAAACAAATAAAGACCGTGGGAAAATGTGTGTATAATTTCATAAATGCCTTCCATTTAATGTGCACTCAAGTTCATCGTGTAGGCTACAGTCGGGTTGTGCCGTGAAGGCTGACCAACATCACGCAATCATCCTGATGCCACGCCCGTTCTTGCGAGTGCGACACACCCTAATTCTATATAGTCTCTTCTATAGTTAACCTAAAAACTTTGTAGGGATGGCTCTGTAAATTAAATTGAGAATATAACTGATGCATTTATGCCATTTTAAATAGGCTAAATGATGAGAGATGAGATCTGTGAAAATACCGTGTCAGGCAGGCTACACAAATATTGATCTTCTCGTCTTTTTTTATACGTCTTAAACACTATTCGCACGGGATTAGTATAATCTAGGGACCTCTGTGATTTAGAAATTACTCCCCCACAACTGAGTTTTGCGTGGCGCGCATTCGCACGGGATAAGCCTGTGATTTTACTCGAATTTACTGACTTATTACCCGGATATGATGTCAAGACTTCGTTATAGATATAGCTGTATGAAATCATTAAACAGGCATCGATTTCGTTTTGATTATTTTATAGTAATAAATAAACATAATTTCGTTTTTTATTTATTACGCAAAACTCAGATGTGGGGAATTAGCCTAATTTCAGAGGTCCCTAGATAATACTAATCCCGTGCGAATAGTGCTATAGCCTACTCTGCATTTAACTTAAAAAATATTTTATTTTGTACACAGAACAAACAGAATAGAATAGGCCCTATCTCCGAGAAAAGTGCGTCAACCTATTGGAAGCACGGGTGAGTATTAGTTTGGTCAGAAAAATAACTAAATTATAGTTAAAAAAAACTTAGTTAAAAAAATTATGTAAAGCGACATATAAAGTGCATAAACTCTTCTTAAGTGGAAGGAAGCTTTTTTCCCTCACGTGCAACGATAGCCTATAGAAAGCGCGGAGTCATTAATTGGGTTAAAAAAATAACGAAATTATATATATTTTTTAATAGAAAATAATATTTATGTAAAGAAATATATTAAATTAAAAAGTGCTTAAAAGTACACTACTCTTAATGGAAGAAAGCTTTTTCTCTCACGTGCAACCTAAAGCACTGAGTAGGCTAATTAGTTGGGTTAGTAAAATAACGAAATTACAGTTTAAGGATAAAAAATATTTATGTAAAGAGATATAGTAAAATAAAAAGTGTTTAAAAGTGCACAACTATTCTCAAGTGGAAGGAACCTTTTTCCCTCATGCGCAATATAGAAAGCGCAGATGGATCATTAGTTGGGTTGGAAAAATAACGAGATCAGTTTTTTAAAGTAGACAATAATATTTATGTAAAGAGATGGCCTATATTAAAATAAAAAGTGCTTAAAAATAGGCTATACAACTCTTAAGTGGAAGAAGGCTTTTTTCCCCTCACGTGCAACCAGGCTGTAGAAAGCTGAGTGGTTCGGCTAAAATAACCTCACGTGCAACCTATAAAAAATTAAGCGAGGAATAAGCATTTTACATTTTTCTCTGTTACCGATTAGGCTACAGTAATTCTGACCGAAATTGCTTTGTCGACTTTCTAGCTTGTTGTTGTTTAAATGGTGATATGTTTGCATGTTTCGGAAAAAAAGAAAAAAAAATCAATGATAGATATCTGTCCACTGGAACGTTATCGCTTTTATTCGCTATTAATTTAAAACGGTTTAAAGGCTACATATATGAAGAAAGAGAGGGAGAGAGACCAATGGTGACTGTTTAATTCATTATGGTATAGTTAACAATTAATTCACTGTAATGTGGATAAACGCGCTGTCCATGAATCTGTCGTCAGTGCCATTTTTTCAACTATCCCTAACTGACTGTGCAGCTCCCATGGTCATCAAAAAGTTTCTCCAGTCTGACAGTGATCGTCTTTCTAGACGGGACAGTAAACTCGGGTTCTACAAACTCCATCAGACTTCTAAAACCCTCTCCTTCTACAAAGCTGATCGGAAGCATATCTTTAGCGATCATCTTCGTGATGAGGGCCGTTGTTTGCTCTGCCCGTCTAGCATCCGACTTGGTTGATCGGATCATAAAACTAGCCACTGATTGCTGCTGACCTGTGGATGGACCTGCTGGGTATTTTGCTCTCAGATGACTGTGCATTGTAGTGGTTGACCTATGATAAGCAAGCATCGCATGGCAGAGTTTGCACTGCACTTCTTTTTCATTAATTTTATTATAAGAACTCCACACAAAACTCTTATTCGACATCGTGACTCCACGTAGTGTGCATGATGATGTATTATTTTTTTGTTGTGTGAAAATTGATTGACAGCTTTTATGTGCGGATTTGACAGCGCGCGCCACCCGCTGGTTACATTAACACGTCACCACCGCATCAGCGCAGCAAACCTGGATTTTTTTTAGACGACAATCGCACAGCCTATTCGATATTCTATAGTTAAATCAACTAATCGAATATTCGAAAATCGTGACTCATCCCTAGTTTATATCAGGATATTCTGATGATTCACAGCAACTTTCCACATAAATCACGTGCTGTCACTCACCATCTTCACTTTGTGTAGCATCCAGATGCACATGTGTGTGAGGGTGGGCTCAGCTCGACTCAGATCTGATGTACTGACAGATACAAACACAGATGTTAACATATGACACCAGAACACAACTATTAGGGAAAAAAACAGTAGAAAGGACTAAATGTACACTGCAAAAAAAATGCATTTCTTACTCAGTATTTTTGTCTTGTTTCTAGTCAAAATATCTAAAAATTCTTACATTAAGAAACATTTACTAGAAAAGTAAAAATTATTGTCTTGTTTTGAGAGAAATTAACTGAAAATTAAGAGTTTTGCTTAACATAAGTAATCATAAATAATCTTGTTTTCTGTTCGAATTAAGATTATTTTGCTTACCCCATTGGCAGATTATTTAGTTTATTTTAAGCAGAAATTCTTAATTTTGAGTAACTTTTTCCCAAAACAAGACAATCACTTTTGATGGTCTAGTAAATACTTCTTGTTTTAATAATTTTTAGTTTAAAACAAGAAGTTTTAAGTTGTTTGGACTAGAAACAAGACAAAAATACTAAATAAGAAGAGCATTTTTTTGCAGTGTAAATTTTAGACGTGAGACTGTAACAGTGGATCCCGCACCTCACAGAATGGCCCTTCTGCAGCTGAGTCCAAACCCCATTGGGTCCCCGATAGTCTGGGATGGAGGCCGCCTGATGAACACGAAAAAAAGCAGAAACTTACTAATAACCAGGAAACTACATAATAAACAAAACAGGGATGGATGATATATCTATTTATGTGATTCATGCAAAAGTAAGGAGTTTTTGTGTGCAGAGGGTCAATACTTTTCATAAATATATATATTTTTTGCCTGAGTCAAAGGCAAACTGTGGCAAAAAAACAAATCATCTAATGGTGAATAATGGAAACAATAATAATGGAGAAACCGATTCTCCTCTAGATATAGAGTTAAAATATGTCATTAATTATTCAGCTAATAGCTTTGTTACAACAACATTTATTCAGACACCTTCATAGTTCTCTCACATTATCAGTTTATTTGCTATAGTTTAGAAAACGGTAATAAAATATGGCACGAAAATAACTTTGATAGAAAGGGATTACAATCAACCAATCAGATGTTAAATTTAAGTACACAATTAGATAATACCAATTTAGCTCAACCAATGACCAAGCAATGTTTAATTTTGTTCAGTCCGTGGTGTAAAAGGTCACATTAGCAATACAGGTAAAAACACTTCAGCAAAACAAGGTCAGCTCAAAGTGTCTTCTCTGACACTTCAAAAAAGTCATGCTGGGCGCCGTGAACATTCATTCACAACATTCAACATTCACAACTAACTCCAGTTTTGTTTTAACATGTAAGCCAAGAGTGAAACGGAATTAGCTCGTAATTACATTCGTTTGTTACAGTAACCGTGTGCTGTAATGGATTTACTGCATCACTAAGTAGTAGACTTTAGAAGGCAGAAAGCAAATGATCTTAAGTTTCTTATTTATCTGAATTTTAATATATTTTTATTTTCCTCTGTTCTGTTGTGACAAAAAAGAGTTTTATAAAAAGTTTATTTTTAAACTGCATTATCATTTTATTTTTGAGAGGCTAAGGGATCATGAATAACTACAAATAACTAATGTAAGGGAAATCTGTTTTTTTTTACATGTTTCTGTAAAAAAAAAAAAAATATATATATATATATATATATATATATATATATATATATATATATATATATATATATATATATATATATATATATATATATAAATCTCGGATATCAGATTTTTAAATCACCAAATATTTGTAATCGGTATCGGCCTTAAAGAGAAGTTATCGGTCGGGCTCTACGGTTTATTTTATTTTGCTATCCTCACTTACACACACTGCACCCACTAGTGAAAATTTATATCTGGTGTCTGAATAACTTTTGGTCTGACTGGATATTGACTGAACTACATGGTTAAGGTACGGTTATCACAACTAGTTATGAAGGGAGTGTTAGAACATCATATAAAAATGTCTCTGGTTTAAAGGTTTAACCTTTTTAAAATATATAAAAAACTCAAATAGGGCAGGCTTGTGCGATTATATATATATACACATTATGTAGATTCTTCATTCGACCGATCCGCGCACACTAATGAGGCTTCTATAATATATATATATATATATATATATATATATATTATATATGATCGCGTCTGTTTGACCTTACTAGACGGAAGTCACTGCCGATGGGAAAACTTGATGAGACTCATCAGGATATGAGGTAAAAAAATAACAAACACTGTTGCGTTTCTCACAGAAACCGATCGGTTCGTGTCTTAAGACATCAATGTGTCGTCAGGAGCAGCAGGGTTTTTGTGCATGTTGTCTAAGCATGTTTGTTTGTTTTGCTCTCATAGAATTGTTACCCATTCACATCATTATATGACTGGCACACAGCAACGGTTGAGTTAAAAATCTTCATTTGTGTTCTCCTGAAGAAACAAACACACCTACATCTTGGATGCACTGGGGGTCAGCAGATAAACACCACATTTTCATTTTTGGGTGAACTAACCCTTTAAGACTAGTCTAAGTGGTTTATGCAACCAGCCCCATTTTTAAGCGTATGAAAGCATGTTCCGGCATAAATGGTATCACAAAGTCCTAATAATAAATCAGTAATTTTAAGAAATGTGACTTAAGTCAATCTACATTATTTTAAATTACTGTCCTGCACATTTTTTTCACTCAATGAAACAATGTGCAACAGTCTGTCAGCAGTGTCTCCTTATTTAAATGATTATATAATCATTCTGCTCTGGGTTTTCTATTCTCTGCATCCACTGAACCACACGAGGTGCTCTTTGAAATACTCTCAAATCATGCTAGAAAACACAGATCATCAGGCAAAAGGTGGTCACACCGAAGACATTCTCATGCAAACCCAGTAATGATGATAATGTAATTTGTGATAAAAAATGAATGTGAAAAGAATGCAAAATAGAAGCACATTCCCGGTTGGCCCCCCTGTAGAGACACACATACAGTACTGATTCCTGCTCCGGTGTAGATGACCACATGCTTGGCCTGCTGGACCGCCTCCGCCAGCTGCTTGACTTTAGTCTTCAGCTTCTCAGCCTCATCAAAGACCTGCAATCAGAACAATGACATTTACATGATCACTGACCGTGAAAGAGTACATGCATACTTCTCTGCTTTACAATATACATACAAAAAACTCCATTCCAAATAAGCAAGACGTCCAAACACACAGTATTCATCAGTAGCAAACTAATTATGCTATTTCATGCATTGAGCTTTTTACACTGTTAAAGACTTAGATTCCCATGCTAAATATAGACAAAGTTTCAAAAAAGAAGTTGGACATTTGATGGAGTATTTCTGTGCCGAAAATATTCCTTCCGGTTTCTCACATGTTTCGGAAAAAAAAATTTCGACTATGGGCCTGCTCGTCAATAAGGGCAGAATATCCTCATACGGGCTCTTGTCCTGGGAGGGCAAGCGCACACACCGACCAGAGCAAGAGAGCAAATTAACGCCCATCAACACGCTTCGCTCGGCTTTAGGGAAGTCACAGGACTTCACGAAATCAACACTGTCACCAAGATGTCAGGGCAAGACAAAGCTGCTTCCCAAAGAACCAAGTGTTTTTACGAAATATAACAATAAAGTTTTTGTATGTTCCCTGCATTTCAGGGAGCGGATTTCAACTCCGGTTCAACTCCGGATTTGCAGATCGTCTAAAGCTGAAAGATGGAGCAGTCCCAGTGATAAAGGTTCACGGCCGTGCGTTGGAAATGTAGGCGGGGAGTAAAATTGCTTCAAACGTCTGTGTTGTTGGCTATCAGCGCGTAAGTATCTTCAGCTCCGCCCACACGATACGCCTCCAGCCGCTCGGTTTAAAGGTGCCCTAGAATGAAAATTGAATTAACCTTGCCATAGTGAAATAATAGAGTTCAGTACATGGACATCACATACTGTGAGTCTCAAACATCATTGCCCCCTACTTCTTATGTAAATCTCATACATGAAAAACACCACGGAAAAACATGCGATTCTCAACATAACACCACATGTGACACAATCGTCGGGATCATTAATATGTACGCCTCCAACACTGATGGAACTGACGGAGCCGAATCATCGGGACTGCAGGTAAACAAGCGTCACGCGAGGATAGCAAAAACGGCAGCTCTCATAAACACATATCATGTTCCAGGCTGTGCAGGGGATGTGAGGACTTTTCTACCCTTCCCACAGATAAAAAATGTCATCTGTCTTGGTTGATATTTATTATAATCGGAAACCGCAACAATTTAATTCAAAATCATTCGTTTGCTCGGCTCATTTCACCACGGAGGTTTTTCTAACCTGGGACAATATCAAGTAGGATTCGCTCAGCGTCTAAAACTGAAGAAAGAGCCGATTCCAACTGTATTCCTCCAAGCAGTAAGTAGCAATTTTTTCAATTATTGACTGTTTAAACAATTTCTGATTAAATTTAGTTTCTTAGAGAGACAGCATTGTCTAGACCAGTGTTTCCCAATCTTTTTTCAGTCATGGCAGATCTTTCTGTTTCTAATAAGGCAAAAACAGAGCATTACAATCCTATAGGGTTGTAAATGGACCTGTAAAACTGTATCTGGACAATTGTTTCCCTTAAATAAGCCACATACCCTCTATGTAGATGTCAGAGAACAATTTTACATAGTTTCAAATCATTCTAGGGCACCTTTAATTCAGAAAGACTCTTCAGGATATTTTTGACTTTTGATGTATGATAAATTAAATTAAATAAATTAAATTAAAGACTCTTCAGAGATATGAAGGATGCAATACTACTCTATAGGTACTCAAGATTGACATGAGATTGACAAAAACACTCTGTGTGTTTTTTGTCAGGAATACACTTGCATATGCTCTCGGACTAAATATCAAATATCTTCAACTGTGTTCTGAAGATGAACGGAGTAGAGGTCTTCACGGGTCCAAAGATTCATGCCCGAACCCGAAGAGACCCGCGATGTTCTACACAGAACCGACCCGGACCCGTCTATTATTTGATAGCTGTAACCGAACCCGACGGGAAGACACAGACCCGACTGGACCCGATTGTCTCATATTACACAATAAACTGCTGTTAACAAGTTATTAAACAAACTGCGGTAAATAACTCTCAGTCAGCCTACCTAACGATATATAGCCGTTGTCTCCCTTCCTTGTACCTTGATTGTGATGTATTACAATATTCCTCTGTAATTGTTCCAAGCATGCTTAATTCACTCATTTCAGCTGTAAAAGTCAACTTTATTTCACAGTGACGGATTTATGAGTTAACTGGCATAATAACTTTGATTGTTTGCCCTTTTGAACTAATAACTATTGCTCGTTCAGTGCCATGGCCGCTTACGTTAGCATTATTTATTTGCCATAATCTCTCTGAGCCAAGTCTGACTAGCAGAACTTTAAGATTAAACAAGACGGTTCGTTCATATCATCTTTAAAGTAATTTCAGTCACTGCGGAAGCTCGGGTTGCCATAGAAACATGACACGCTAGAGACTGCACTCGCGCATCAGCTGGAGCAACCTGAAATATGAGCTTTTTTTTTAACGCAATTTGAGCATCACAGAAAACATTTATGTGACAGTTCACCTAAGGCCTTGTTGCTGATATGAAATATATTTTTGAGTACATTACAGCGCGCATGCATTAAATCTTCCCTCTTTCTAAACGGCTGAGAGAGTGCGAGTGAGCGAGAGAGAGAGAGAGCTTGTGTTTTTGTTGTTGTTGTGTATTTCTAAATTTCCCGGCTCACACTTTTCTTATCCTAATTTAGCAATTTGTAAGATACACAAAACACACAAGCTGCGCTGACTCTCACGGCCAGGTGTTCTCCGAGTCCGATTGACGTATTACATAAGCTACAACGTTAACATACCCTGGACCCGAAGTAATAGATTGGGACCCGACCCGGACCCAGCTGACCATTTAAAATATAGACCCGAACCAGTACGGGTCCCGGGTCGGATCCCCGTGAGGACCTCTAGAACGGAGGTCTTACGGGTGTGGAACGACATGAGTCATTAAGGACATAAATTAAATTTTTGGGTGAAAAACACTTTAAAACGCATTATTTCATTCTAATTATAGCATTTATGAGGTAAAGTTTAATCGCAATTACTCCAAAATAAAATTATCGCATTATGAGGATGCATGTAAACGCACTGAATGATTAGTTTTCTGTCGATGAATGATCCAAAAGGTTTTTTTGCCTAAAAACAAATCATATATTAAAGCGTCTCCGGTGTCTCCATGGTTTCTTCAAAATAAAACAAATCTGAAATCGAGGGAAACGCGGGTATGATGTCATTGATGGGCGACACAAGGAGACGGACCTGTGTGTCGTGGTTAAAATATGGGCCTATTTAATTATGTTTCGAAGTAAAATGGGGCTCATTTGTATTAAAGGCCAACATGCTGGGCGTAGTGTGTCGGGCAAGTTCTTGGATGAATCTCTAGTGAAGGCTGTATTTGTGAGCTGCGTGATGAGCTGTACCTCCTCTTGTTTCCTCTTCAGCAGGTTTCTGCGGCTCTGCCGTCGGCTCAGCTCCTGAACGGTGTCCTGATGGTCCTGCAGCAGCGACCGCTCCTCCTGCGTCCGCTCTCCTTCACACTTCTGCAGGATCTGGGAGATCTTCAACACACAGAGAGAACAGCACACACATAAACACACACACACATAAACACACATAAACACACACACATATAAACACACACACATATAAACACACACACCTCTAACTTGATGTTGATCAAGACACTATTATATATTATGAATTCAGCTATTCTGCTGAGACAGACTCAAAGCCCAGTGTCACAAAAGGAGTTTCTTTTCTTGCAACTGTTCACAGACCTTAAAGGGATTGTTCACCCAAAAATGAGTAGGCAATAAACTGCCGTAGCTTTAAAAGACAATATCTCCGTTTGCATTGAACTTTCAGCGCTGTACCTTTGCGAAAACTGTTTATGCTCAAGCAACAACATTACACACTAACTAAAGTTAAAAAAGTGAAATCGCATGCAACCACCCATTTAAGTCTGGATGTCTTGTAAAAACCACATTCAGGGCTTTTCAGAGATACCATTTGTTTTGAGGTTTCACCAGGACAACAACTTAAATTACTGAATGATCAAATGTAACACTTATGTAAATATAATATTTTTAAATTATCATTTAAATCTGACAAAATGTATAATTGTTTGTAAAAAATAAATAAATCATGTTATAAATATGTCTTTCTGTTATGAAACAGGGCATTGATTTCATTCATGACATCAATAGAGGACACCAGGACTTAAATCATGTTTATCAGGCATTCTGGGAGATGCAACAAGTAAATTGGGAAAGAAATTACATATTAATGCTGCTGTAAAATATTAGATATTATTATAAAAAGGTCACCAACTATTACTCCATCATTATACTTCTTTTAGATATTTTAAAAAGGATTATGCAGTGCATAGATACATTTCATTGAAAGAGAAAACCTATGTATGGACATTTTACGCACATATTGCATAAAGTAAAATGATAAATCACCTTATTCCATTAAGTCTTTCATAACATAGTTCAGAATCATCTTTAAACAAAGTTTTCGCCTCTACATGTCATTTTAAGTTCCGGTGTCCTCTACAAAGGGCATAACATGAATGAAATATATTTTAACCCATTTTGCTTTATGCTCTAAAAACAATGTAATGCCATGAAATATATATATATATTGTGTGTTAAGCAGAAGAAAGAAACTCATACAGGTTTGGAACAATTTAAAGGGGAGTAAGTTAAATGATGACAGAAGGTTTATTTTTGTTTGCACCATCCCTTTAACAGCTAACAAGCATACCATAATTACAATACTTGCTTTGGTCCTACGACAGAGTAATAAATAACATGGGATCTCCTTCAAACACTGCCAGAAGCTTTCTAAATCTTGCTTTCATGTTGATTAATGTTCATGCAGCAGACCATTAGTAGCGTTACGGTTCCCATGGATATGAAGGGCTTTCTACTGGACATCAGCTAACGTTAGTTTTACCGGCTCGCGTCGCTATTGTTTCTGCTGCTCATATGAATTCATTATAAAATCCATTATATGTTCATAGTATAATATCTCGTATTCATACCGTCTTCACCGTCAGTCGTTGTTTCTCTCGCTGGATTATTTTCGCCTTTTCTCGCTCTTTTCTTTCCGCTCGCGCAGAGCAGCCGCTGTTTGTTTGGGCGTCCATGCCGGACATCATCGCCTCACTTCGCTATCGCGAGGTAAAACGAGACTGGCGTGACGCAGACGAGAAGAGGAGACTGCTCGGCGCAGTAAAACAAGTGCTTTTATTCGTTTTAATTAATATTTTGTATTTACTTTATTTGTTTAATTTAATGATTGTATTTGCTTTATTTGTTTAAATTAATTAATGTTTTTATTTATTTATTTATTTTAATTAATATATTTTAATTACTTTATTTGTTTAAATTAATTCATTTCAATCAATCAATCAACTTTATTTATATAGTGCTTTTACAATCACGATTGTGTCAAAGCAGCTTCACAGTGTCAAACAGGATAATATTGCGACAAAATTAGATTTGGCTGTACAGTCGTACTGGAGAAAACAGTGATGTTATCAGCTTATTTTAATTTATCATATAGCGACAATGTTGGCAGATCAGTATTATAGTTTATAGAATTAAATAAGACCTAATTCATACATTTTATTTGCATAATAAGTTGAATAACTTTAATCATAATTCTAGTGTCCCCAACTGAGCAAGCCAAGCCAAAGGCGACAGTGGCAAGGAACCAAAACTCCATCGGGGCATGATGGAGAAAAATAAACCTTGGGAGAAACCAGACTCAGTCGGGGTGCCAGTTCTCCTCTGGCCTATTAACACACCGTGTAAGATTATTATTCTGGCAACCTTACAGGTCAGAAATCATATTAGATTGGAATATTCAAAATTTCAGGGTATCCCGGAAGAGATGGGTTTATTTAGGATGGGGCGTCGATTACACAAGAGTATGAATACAAGAAAGATCGGAATTATTGCGTCTGAGACGGGTTTTTGAGCATGACGTGCCGGTAAGGCAAATTCGGAGGAGACACCATTTGACACGGCTCAGCAGACACTCCAGGATGCGTTGGTCATGTCCAGGCAGGTCCACCATCCGATCCGGACAGGGCCCAGATCCGGGATAAACCTCGGGGTAAACAGAGAGACTAACATTAGTGTGGATGCCACTCTTTTTATGATGTAACATGTACATCAGGTGTTATGGGAAGTGTTCCCGGTTCCGGCTGACCTAGTTAATGCAGCCTAACAATCAGTCAATTGATTTGAATAATGAAAGTTAAAATGTTCTATGTGTATGCCATAGTAAAGAGATGTGTTTTTAGTCTAGATTTAAACTGACAGAGTGTGTCTGCTTCCCAAACAATGCTAGGAAGACTATTCCAGAGTTTAGGAGCTAAATAGGAAAAGGATTGACCGCCTGCAGTTGATTTAGATATTCTAGGTATTATCAACTGGCCAGAGTTTTGAGACCGCAATAGACGTGATGGAGTATAATGTGTTAAGAGCTCGCTTAAGTACTGGGGAGCTAAACCATTTAGTGCTTTGTAAGTTATAAGCAAGATTTTAAAATGTATGCGATGTTTAATAGGGAGCCAGTGCAGTGTTGACAGAACTGGACTAATATGATCATACTTCCTGGTTCTAGTAAGAACTCGAGCTGCTGCGTTTTGGACTAGCTGGAGTTTGTTTATTAAGCGAGCAGGGCAACCACCCAGTAGAGCATTACAATAATCTAGCCTTGAGCTCATGAACGCATGTACTAACTGTTCAGCATTTTGCATCGTAAGCATGTGCCTTAATTTAGATATATTTTTAAGATGATAGAATGCGGTTTTACAGATGCTAGAAACGTGGCTTTCAAATGAAAGATTGGTATCAAAGAGCACACCCAGGTTCCTCACTGACGACGAGGGCTTGACAGAGCAGTCATCAAGTGTTAGACAGTATTCTCGGTTACTACTTGTGGAGCTTTTCTGTCCAATAATTAAAAATTCTGTTTTATCTGAATTAAGTTGCAGGAAATTACTATTCAATCCAATTTTTTATATCAGCTATGCATTCCGTTAATCTTGTGAATTGGTAAGTTTCGTCAGGGCGTGAGGAAATATAGAGCTGAGTATCGTCAGCATAACAATGAAAACTAACGCCATGCTTCCTAATGATATCTCCCAGTGGTAGCATATACAGGGTGAAAAGCAACGGTCCTAACACTGAGCCTTGCGGTACCCCATACTGAACTTGTGATCGGTGTGACATCTCTTCATTTACTGCTACAAACTGATAACGGTCAGATAAGTACGATTTAAACCATGCCAAAGCAGTTCCACTAATGCCAACATAATTTTCGATTCTATTCAGAAGAATATTGTGATCGATAGTATCGAATGCAGCGCTAAGATCGAGTAACACTAATAGAGAGATACAACCACGATCAGATGATAAGAGTAAATCATTTGTAACTCTAATGAGAGCAGTCTCAGTACTATGATACGGTCTAAATCCTGACTGGAAATCCTCACATATACCATTTCTTTCTAAAAAGGATCATAATTGTGAAGACACTGCCTTTTCTAGTATTTTTGATAGAAATGGTAGATTCGAGATTGGCCTGTAATTGACTAATTCTTTAGGATCAAGTTGCGTTTTTTAAATAAGTGGTTTAATTATAGCCAACTTAAAAGTTTTTGGTACATATCTTAATGATATTAAGCAGAGGATCTATGACCTCTGGAAGTGACTAGCCTAGTCGGTATAGGGTCAAGCATACATGTTGTTAATTTTGATGATTTTACAAGATTAGCCAATTCTTCTCCTCCTATAGTAGTGAATGAGTGTAATTTTTCCTCAGTGACACTACAATGCTCTGTCTGGAGTGATAATGTAATAGACGGCTGCATGGTTATAATTTTATTCCTAATATTATCAATCTTACTAGTAAAGAAGTTCATAAAGTCATTACTGCTGTGTTGTTTACAAACGTCAGAAGTTGAAGCTTTATTTTTTTGATAATTTAGCCACTGTATCGAATAAATACTTAGGGTTGTGTTTGTTTTCTTCTAAAAGAGATGAGAAATAAGCAGATCTAGCAGTTTTTATGGCCTTTCTATATGCCATCATGCTCTCTTTCCACAAATTGCGAAAAACCTCCAGTTTTGTTTTCTTCCAGCTGCGCTCCATTTTTCTGGCTGCTGTTTTAAGGGCCCGAGTGTGCTCGTTGTACCACGGCGTTGAAACCTTGTTTGTCTGGCCCATGATCACCAGCATTTCGTAAAGGAAGGACAATGGACTCTGTATGAGTATGAATGGACTCTGTATTATGCCAAGAGTCAGTAGATAGGAAAGCTCAACATAATAAGGAAAATGTTATTGCTGTATTTTTTGATATTGAAAATGTGTATCATGGAAGGATGGTCTTCTAATTAAACTTAATAAATTAGGAATAAAGGGTAAGATGTATAATTAGGTATTATATTTCCTGAATAGAAGAACAATAGAAGTTAAAGTATATGATTCAAATAGATATACAGTGGGAAATGTTATCCCACAAGGCAGTGTATGTAACATAATATTATTTAATATTATGATTAATGAAATGATCAGGTTGAAGGAAATATAGACAAGTCACGTTATTGATGAGGCTATAGAGTTCAGAATAGAGAATATTTAAGAAGGAAAATAAGAAATGTAGGGAAAGAATAGTGGACAAATAAATGGGGATTTAAACTTTAAATCTCAAAGTCAAAAGTTAAATGTTTTGTTAAACGTCACTTAAACTAGCATCCCTAATAAACATCTATCAGGCTTTTCTTGTCATAATATTTGTATTACGTTTTCTTGAACACACAACAATGTACATCACATGTCTGTAACAACACACATAATGTACAAAAACAAAACACGCAAAACAAACAAAAAGGGGCTCATATTACAAGAAAAGTGCAATAGCACAAATCATCAGGCTTTTTAAGATCCACATTATGGTTGCCTAGCATATAAATGTCAGAATCAAATCTTAAAAAGCTTGATGTGGAAAAGGCAAAGGCCCTTCAGATTCGTACTAAATCATCACCAGTACTGAGATAGGAGAGATGCCTTTTAATGTTTAGGAGGATCGAGATCATGTTGGCATGCTTAATAAACTTACAAGGACATAGTGGGATACATCCCACTTATGTTCAGATATATATATCTCGCTCATGGACACCTCGACACTTCTGCGTCCGAAACCTGGAAAAAACTGCCTTCGGAGGACACATTTTAAGGCAAGAAGGCGTCAAGCAACGTCCAAATCTAATGTTAGCTTCACTGTCTCCTGAGAGACCTTTATCTGATCGATTTTTGAAGGCAGCGTACATGTGTCCTTCGCTTCCTTTGGTATCCCACAATCCTGTGCTTTCCATTTAGTGACAGTTGAGCTGGGGGAAAAAGATGGCGTCCGAAAGTTGCGTTTGCTGGTCAGTTTGTGTGAATATGAAAGTTTGTTTTACCAATATTTTCCACTTCTGATGTCACTTCTGATGTCACACATGCTGGGTTAAAAGCAACCCAAGTTGGGTTGAAAATGGACAAACTCAGAAATTGGGTTGTTTGAACCCACTGAATGGACCCCTTCAAACAACCTAATTTCTGGGTTTGTCCATTTTCAACCCAACTTGGGTTGTTTTTAACCCAGCATATTTTAGATAGCATTTCTAGCGAAAAGTTACTACTGTAGTAATTAAATATGTGTTTAGTTCTCACCAAAGCTCTCTCTATTTTGCTGTCGATCATTAAACTGTTACACTGCCTTAGAAGTCTCTCCGAAATTAGTTTTGTGAGGTGCCTTCATGCGCAAAACGCTGCCTTACAAGCCACACTCTAAAAAATGCAGGGTTGTTTAACCTGATGCCCACACTCTAAAAAATGCTGGGTTGTTTTAATCCTGCGGTTGGGTTAAATATTTTCTTAAGACAACCCAATCACTGGGTTAGAACAACCCAATTGCTGGGTTAGTCCATATTTGACCCAACATTGGGTTGTTTTTTACTCAGAATTTTTTAGAGTGTATTGTCTGATAAGGCAGCGAAGCAACGAGTCAGCTGCCTACACTCTAAAAAATGTTATTGGGTTGTTTAAACCCAGCAATTGGGTTGTTTTAACCCCACAATTTTTTTAACCCAGCGGTTGGGTTAAATGTTGCTTAAGACAACCCAGTTGCTGGGTTAAAACAACCCAATCGCTGGCTTAAAACACTTGGGTTGTTTTTAGTCCAGCATTTTTTAGTGTTTTCGGACACAGCCTTGGTCAGGTGGAACCGGGGATTGAAGACTTTCTAGACAACCTACATGAACCACTGCCGCCCCTTACAGTTTGGGATGGATAGGAAATGCAAGCCTCAGCCATGTTACAAGTAAGTCCCACTGTGAAATTATCAACGGTACATGGACATTTATAAAGCCATCTGTAGACATAAGTCTTCAAGAAATGTTAAAAGAAAAGTATAAAACAATGCCACAGATGATAATAGTCAATACGGATGGATCAAGATAAGCTATTCATATTGGATCAAAGCAGCCAGAGACAGGTCATACTGCTTTCTTCATTCCTCATTATGAAATAACAGTTATAAAGATCTGCAGATCCTTTATCAGTGTACACAGCAGAGCTTTTGGGGATTTTATTGCTGTAACAGTGGCTGGAAGGAAATAGTCAGAACCAAAGCCATGACAGCATATTATCTACAGAATTGTAGTTCATGTGGATCAGCAGAAACAGTAGAGCATGTACTATTATATTGTACTGCTTATTAAAACGAATGGGTAATTCTGTTGGAAGAATTAAGAGAAATGGGGATAGGCAATCTTACACTTCAAACACAGCTTAATCATGGATTGAAGAATCATAAAATATACAATGCATTAATTGGTTATTTAAGAAAGGTACATCTGTTTAATACGATTTAAAAGGCAATGCAGTTGTTGTTGTTGTTTTTAAAATAATTTATTTATTTTTATTTAATTGAATTATTTATTTCCATCAATGGTCCATACTCCAGTCCAGTGGGTGGCGGGAATGCACCTATCGTTTGTTTGCCAACCGCCATAAAATAAAAACGGATAAAAAGCATTAGACAGTAAAAAAAAAAAAAAAAAAATCCATAAAAAGCCAGAAGAAGAAGAAGAAGAAGAAGAAGAAGAAGAAGAAGAAGAAGAAGAAGAAGAAGAAGAAGAAGAAGAAGAAGAAGAAGAAGGAGATCACCAGCAGGTGGCGGTAGGCTACTGAGTTCAACCAATGCGAACCGTTGTCAACATAAAAGAAGAAGAAGAAAAAGGGACGCGTTTCCGTCTGCCAAAAGTCCATCCATGCTGATTTGAAAAACAAAAAAAGATTCAGTTTCTCTGATTCTTGGCTTATTTTATTATTTTCACCATGTCTATTAAACTGAACGCTCTTTTCAGCGACTCGTATGTGGATATAAGCCAGTACAGAGACCAGCATTTTAAGGTGAGTGTATGCAACTTACATGCTATTTTTTGATGATGATTGTTTCCTTTTGATAAAGGAGACACATAAAATGGACTTAAATATATTAACAAATAGGTTATTTATAGATATGTCACTCATACGCTGTCAAGTACTTTAAAAATAAATAAATAACTCGGAAAATAGGAATAGGAGAAGGAGTCCTTGGAGAATACATGTTAAATATTTATCATATTTTAATTCAAACATTCAATATTTGATTGTTATTATTATTCCATATGGTTCCTTTTTTAGAAGTATGTTAGAGAAAGATTATTATTAAAGGGAAATTACTAGCAAAATATTGTCTAATAAAGCCAAAGCTTTATTTAATATATATATATATATATATATATATATATATATATATATATATATATATATATGGTAATATTATTACAATTTAAAATAGCTGTTTTGTTTCTATGTGAATATATGTAAAGCTGCAATTTATTCCTGTGTTCAAAGCTAGATTTTCAGCATAATTTCTCACATGATTTTTCTAATATGATGATTTGAGCGCAAGAAACATTTATGATTATTATCAATGATGGAAACAGTTGTGCTGCTTAATCAGTTTGGAAATTGTGTCTTTGTCTGGGATTCTTTGATGAATAGAAAGTTCAAAAGAACAACGTTGATCAGAAATATAAATATTTTGTAGAATTTTTGTAGAATTATGTAATCTGATCAATTTAATGTGGCCTCTTTGTACAACCATATTAATTTACTCAATTAAAAGCATTAAAGTGGTCCTGGACTAGAGCAAGGGTGTGTAAGATCTTCACTCATGTGGCTCGCTCAAAAACAGCTCCTACATTGTTGTAAATGATTGCAGGGTAACCGCTACGAGCAGGAGAAGCTCCTGAAGCAGAGCTCTACGTTGTACGTGGGAAACCTGTCCTTCTACACCACCGAGGAGCAGGTCCACGAGCTCTTCGCTAAGAGTGGAGACGTCAAGAGGATCATCATCGGCCTCGACAAAGTCAAGAAGACGGCGTGTGGCTTCTGTTTTGTCGAGTATCCTTTTCATTCACAACCAGGGGGTGTGAAATGCTGTTGTCATCTTAATGTGTGTGAGAGTCTTAATCTGTCCTTCTGCCAGCTTCTCAAATCTAAGGAACGTTTAGTATCCAGACTGATATATGACACGCCAATTCGTATGCCATTTTGGCGTGCTATCAAGACGCATAATTGCTTTTTAGCGTGTTTATCAACACCATTTCATTCTATCCCCCTACACTACCCCTACCCCTAAACCTACCCAGCACACACACACACACACACACACACACACACACACTGGCCCTGCCCCTAAACCTACCCATCACAAGAAACATTCTGCATTTTTACATTTTCAAAAAAAACATAATTTAGTATGTTTATGAATCCATTTACATTGTGGACACACACACACACACACACACACACACACACACACACACACACACACACACACACACACACACACACACACACACACACACACACACACACACACACATAATGGTTAGTTTCGGCGTAGACATTCATACGGAATCACACTTCGTAGACATACACGCAGATGACTCAAAATGCTAACAGATAACACGCCACTTTAGAAAGTGGAGTGTATGTTTACGCAAAGTCATGATTTCATGTAATCATCATATAATACTTTATTTTTAAAAAGTAGTTTGTTTCTTTCTGAGAGTTTCACACCCTCTTTGTCTTATAATTAAAGTGGTGTGTTTTGCTGCCAAGACTTTTTAAAGGGATAGTTTGCCTAAAAATTCTGTTATCATTTCTCATCCTCATGTTGTTCCAAAGACTTTCATTAATTTCGAAACCCATTAAGATGTTTTTAGATTTGTATCCCTCCATTGAAAGTCATGGTGGAATACGGGCCCCTGGATGTACAGGCATCAACCCCTACACACAAACATACAATTATCTATCTCAACTTCACTGAAACTGGCTTGTAGAGGTCTTCAGGCCAGGGCACTTATCAAACGGGAAGTTTAGAGCAGATCGGACATTGTATGCCCGAGTTACAACAACTTCCTGTTTCATGGCGAAACATTGAATTTTGTCAGGCCGTCATAGACTTCAAGAAAAACTCAGGATCTTAAGATTAGACTGACCAAAAATAATGTTAATCTGATTAAATCTCTAGGAGTTCGTACAACGTAGTAAAGTACAACGTCTGGAAATGGCAAAAATTGCAAACATTTTGCAGAGAAAATTCAAAATATCTCACTTCATGGTGGGGTGTCAGATTTTGCTCCACAAACTTTTTTGTAAGTATTGGGCTTTTACATGTGTGTAATGAATTTCATACTTGTATGTGAAACGTAGAGGGAACAACGCTTAATTGAACTTTTTCTAGATGGCGCGTTAGAGCCATTTTGCCACACTTAAATCTGAAACCCATATCAGATGTAAATTTTCACCACTTATGACGCATGTGCAAAGTTTCATGAGTTTTCGAGCATGTTTAAGCACTCAAAAATGTGATTAATTCCAGAGAATAATAATGACTCTATTGGAATTGCTTGAATTATTATTACACCATTGGTGCTCTGGCCCTAATTACAATGTAATGTACAAACTGTATTTACTTGAGATACTCCACATGATGGGCATGTTGACAACTGTCTCTATTTGACCATTCAGAGAGAGAGATAGCCTCGTGTGTCATTCAGCATGACTCATTGAGTTATTTTTTTCACTACTTATTTTTTTTTTTAAGATCCTAGTTGTATGTACACAAGCATAGGAAACCGTATCAATGGCCACTATGGACCCTTTTCACATTTCCAGGGTTCTCAGCGGGAATCGTAGTAGGGTAAACTTCTGTAGTGGTGAATGGAAGACAACAGCAAATATAATATTTGTATTTCTATTTTATCCAATAGAAAAAAAAATACTGATACATATTGTACATTATACATTTTTTAACAAAAATTGATAGCTGTGGAAAACATGCTGAAAGGGTCCATTTCATGAATATGGTTTGAAAACATCCATATATATATATACACACAGACAGAGCATTATGAAATCATTTACTTGTGATTTGTGATGAAGCTGCTTTCAGATCAAATACAGTCTCTACTTAATGCTTCAACTAGTTTTTTGCAAACTCTCAATTACACGGCCTCATTTACAAAACAATCTGCTGTCAAATGCTCCGAACAAACATATAATCCTCTGACACGATCCGGGAAGCCATTTAAAGGTCCACTGAAATCAAAATTTAAGTTTTTTAGCTTTTAGTATGACTTTGCTAGCCTAAAGTTATGAATAAGCTGGTATGTTCCAAAACTATGACAAAATGTGCATTTAGGTGATATAAGCGTTCAAAATTTACAGTCTCCCACTTCCGCTAAAACGAATCTCAAATTTTAGTGACATCATCGCAGACTTCACTTTCTCGTCAAATCTTCTGTCCAATCAGAATGCGCTCTAGAATGTAAAGCCCGCCCTCTCCGCTGCTGAAGCTGCGGCTGAAATCGGTCAGTTGTTAACAAACATTTACTAATTTATACACGGTGAAAGGCACACAGCACACTATATATGCGACAGGAAATGATTCAGTGTAAATGCTTTCATTTGAGGTGAATAAAGTCTGTTTTCACGTTAGTTTCAACCACCGCAGCAGCGCACACACACACGGCTCTGGTCTAAATTTAGACTACAGACATGAGAGCGCAGCGCGGATCATATGCGCGAGTCCGCGCAGACAACAATCATATCGACTCATTTGAATTCTGCACAGAATGCTGCATCTCAAAGCGATATGAAGGAGATTATGATGGTAAACAGTGTTACAGGAAACTGGCTTTACTAAACAGAGAGAGAAGGTCCGCTCTTGCGCTCTAGTCAAACTGTAAATTAACGAAACGCTATTGGCTGTTTCAAAAAAGGGGAGGAGCTGCTAACAGCTGAAGTCGTTTCAGGGGAAATCACGTCAACACATTGAATAATGCGGCGCGTTTCAGGCACTTCAGTGGGCCTTTAAATAAACCATCCAATTGTTTCAAATATTGGAATCCTGCTGAAGTCTGCACAGAGACACAAACAAACTGTTTAAACTGGACTATCAAAGCGAACAATCTTTCACTTTTCCATTTGTCCTGTTGTCAGCAGATTTAAGGGCGTGGGTTACATCAGAAACTGAACACACATCTGTATGCTGTATCAGTGTAGACAGCATCAGTCATTATAGTGGCTTATATTTGCTTTTAACACAACAGTCACATCCGGTGTAGACAAATGTCAGCCGTTAAGTGTCTGAACGCCAGTGGCACGATGTGTAACTTCGTCGATGTTTTCTTCTGGAGGAAGTCGTATGCAAATGTATTTGCCTGTGTGACATCACAGATCCTGCAATATCAAAACAAGCTGTTTACAGTTTGATTAATTTTAATGCTTTGTTTAAAATGGAGGAGGATGTTTTAAGCTCTGATACTTGCAGGATGTTTAATTGTATAATGGTATGGGTATTAATATATCAAAAGAAAAAGGCAAATTTTATTTGTCATGTCATGACCCCTTTTTATAATTCGGGTACACTAATTTATCAGTGTTGGAGATTAGTACACTGTAATTTAATTCCTCAAGATATCAATCTTTGATCACAATCACATTTCGGTTTCAGCAAAGACTTTTCCTTTCAAACATTGAAACTTTAACAATAGTGTCAATTCTTTAACTACTGATATGAAGATATTACTCTCGTGCCGATGCTGAGAATGCCATGAGGTTTATTAACGGTACAAGGCTGGATGACCGGATCATTAGAACGGACTGGGACGCCGGTTTTAAAGAGGGCCGACAGTACGGCCGGGGAAAGTCAGGCGGTCAGGTAAGTGCATAATGAAATAACAATAATCACAATAAATATTGCATTTATATTTCAGGAATATTGTTTCCTTTGGAGCCCCTAAAGGGACATTGTGATGGGAAAAAATAAGAAATGGGAGAATTTTTTTTATTTCTATGCTTCCCACAAAAAACAATCCTCTGGAGAACGTAAAACATTTGCGAGAGGACACAAACGCCATCACGATGTCGCTTTAGGATTAGTAACACAACACAAATTTAAAAACATATCCCTATAAACTGACAATTTTCATGCTCCTTATCTGGATTCTTGTCTGTTTTTCAAGCCTTACAATGTTAGAAATCAAAAATTAAAGCTCTGTCATTAATTACTCTGCCCTCATGTCGTTCCGAACCCATAAGACTTTTGTTTACTGTCCTAACACAAATGAAGATCTTTTTGAGGAAATCATGAGATTTCTGTCCCTCCGTTGCTAATACACACAACTATCACTTTGACACTTCATATGAGTCTATATGAATCGAGCAGTTTAGTGATATCAAATAGCCTGACGTGGTCATACTCAGTTCTAGTCAGAATATGAGTCTGATGCTCCATTGGGCTGTGATTAATGGGGTGTTTCAACCGAACTAGGAAAGACATCAATTGGACAGACCAACAACCAATCAGAGCAACGAAGGGACGCATAACGTTACTTGTCAAATGTCAACAGAGCTCAACTGCACTGTGATGCCAAGTCCGCGTTTTTTCCGCGGGTTCTTTTCTATGTCTGCGGGTTGAAGCGACTATTATGTGATATATAGACCCTGGAGTGCGAATTTTAGCAGGCAACCTTGCTAAAATAACACATTTTACCCCCCAAACCCCATTTTTTCACCGGAGAACCCCCCTAGTAGTTGCCGCGTTTTGTTGTAAAAACTTGGCAACCCTGTCTGCACACGCACTGAAATCAGGCTGGAATACACGATCTTTGCCAGTGTTGTAAAATAATTTAATGATACACAGAGTACTTACCCAACATGATCATCATTTCTGAGAGAATTTGTGATGGTGAACACAGATACAAACAAGCTCTCCGTTTAGCATTCAAACAAATATAATCCAAGCCCTTTTGATGACGTGATGATTACGTTACTGTTGATCATCTGTCCGTCATCGACTAAAGCCCGCCCTGATGATTTCATTGGTCCGAACAGTTTCTGTTCGGGGATAATTACTCCTCTATGGAGCAAGGCCAGACCGAATAGAGTGCCGAAGTCATGACGTCACTTTGTAGGCCAAAACGCGGAAGTGAGTAAGCATTTTAGCACTTCTGGTTCCCTCGCTCCAAAGTCTATGGGTTTTTTGAATGGGTTTTTGCTAAATCGCCTGAAATAAGGTCTGTGGTTAACAAAGCCTCTAAATATTTTCACGTTTTGATCTATGATATAAAACACACTAGTTCTAACCTGCTTGAGATTTTTTTAAAACTTTGTGTCTTAAAAATGGCGGTTGCTAACAAGTTGCTAAAAGGGACTACATCCTTTGGCCGGGACTTTAGACGTCATCGTGACAAACGGGAAATCTCACCGGCCCGCGTTTCAGTCACTCTTGAATTCTGTAAGTTTTATGTTTAATAAAAATAAAACACTAGCCCGCGTTTCAGCGTCACGTTCTTAGTTTACCTTTCAGTTAATATACATAAAGTTATATATTTAGTCCTTTCAAATAGTAGTTTCCAAATATTGTTGTACACAGAAATATGTGATAGGTAACCGATTGCCAGTTCTTCATTTCTGTGGAGAGACTGTAGTGTTTTGTTTTGTCCCGAAATTGAACAAGTCGTCGAATGAAAGCTGCGCTGTTCTACATTTCTAGATTTATAGTGGTTCTCTCCTCGATTATGATCAATCGTCTAAGGAAAATGACATACGATTGTAAATTGATACGGCTAAGTTATAGCTTACGTCGTCAGTGCTTCTGAGGTGGTAAAAACACGTTTTTTTCCCCTGGTGAATTAGCAAACATACAGTCAAACATAATACAGTGAAAGATAATCTTTAAAGTCTATTTGGGGCACGGTGATCAGGCATAATAGCCTAATCTTAATCACAAAGAAAATAATATTTAGATTTATATAAACTAACTAAACAATAAACGAATAAATAAAACATTAACAAACGAGAAAACAAATCTCAGAGAGGCGCATAAACTCAATTAGTTTCTAACATTTTTGGAAAAAACTAATGGTCAATATTTCTCATGAAGAAGTGGATAAGTGTTCATACAGAGCACAGATCATAATGAGCGAACGTGTTTTAAATAAAGTTTGAGGAAGCTTGATGATGACGTAGATCCGCGACTGTGTGCTGTAGTCCGTTTATAGCCTACCGTTAGCATTTTATATCTGACGGCTTTATTTAGGCTTCAAACGGTATACATTTTGGATTCACTTGTAAAGATTATCTTGATAGACAAACCGTGTAAGGGTCATAACTCTTTGTTGAACACAGATCTTATTTTTTGCGATTGTCCAAAAGTCTATGGGGAAAATGCATAGGCTTTTGATCGAGGGAACCCATGCGCCGCTAACTTCCGGGTTGGCCTACAAAGTGACGTCATGACTTCGGCACTCTATTGCCCGACCTAAATAAATTGTGGGCGGGGCTAAGTTCGGCTGGCATCCAGGCTAGATGGATATCAAATGCTTTATATGGTGAATTGATTAAATTTAGGCTTTTCACAAATAAACATTGATCAGCAAACATTAACTGAAGCTATGCTTGACGCTCGAAAACAAACCTCATTGGTTCTTGCTGAAGCTCGAAGAATAAAGGTTTTGGAACGGCATGCGGGTGAGTAACTAATGACAGATTTTTCATTTTTGGGTGAACTTACTCTTGAACACTAATTTAAATGTCATTGGTTGTCTCCCTTTTGGCCTCCCCTGTACATGTAGCATTATTTTACATAGTATAGCATTGTGTGATCCCGTTTTTAAAGTGTGCACCTGTTATCAGCCAAAGTGTTTTTTCCAAGCTGTCTTTCTTTGTTTCCAGGTCAGAGATGAATACAGGCAGGACTATGACCCCGCCAGAGGGGGTTATGGGAAGCTGGTGCAGAAAGTTTGAACATGCCTTTTGCTAGAAATGTTTTTTTTTTAAACATTTGCCTTTTCCAGGTTAAAAATAAATGCAGACAGGATTATAACAGGACCGGAGGCTCTCAGAAATGTTAGTTTTGGGATGTGCAGTAACAGATTGAGGATTTGTGCTTGTAATGTACATATTAGAGTTTAGTGCTTTAGCAATGTCCATGCCTGAAATTCGAGTCTGGCATTTGTATTTTTTTTTTTTTTTTTTTTAAATAAATGCTGTTTTATAAACTGTGCCTTGTGTTTTCAGTGTTCACTCTGCATAATTTTGTGATTTGCAAGAAATCTAGTCTGGTGAAACATTAAAGGGTTGGTTGAAATCGTAAATTGGTATAAAATCACTTCACAATTAGTCTTTCAACCACAGTATCTGCATTACACAGATCAGATCAGACATAACATTATGACCACTGACAGGTGAAGTGAATGACACTGATTATCTCTTCATCACGGCACCTGTTAGTGGGTGGGATATACAGGTCCTTCTAAAAAAATTAGCATATTGTGATAAAGTTCATTATTTTCTGTAATGTAATGATGATAATTAAACTTTCATATATTTTAGATTCATTGCACACCAACTGAAATATTTCAGGTCTTTTATTGTTTTAATACTGATGATTTTGGCATACAGCTCATGAAAACCCAAAATTCCTATCTCAAAGAAATTTGCATATTTCGTGCGACCAATAAAAGAAAAGTGTTTTTAATACAAAAAAAGTCAACCTTCAAATAATTATGTTCAGTGATGCACTCAATACTTGGTCGGAATCCTTTTGCAGAAATGACTGCTTCAATGCGCCGTGGCATGGAGGCGATCAGCCTGTGGCACTGCTGAGGTGTTATGAGGCCCAGGATGCTTCGATAGCGGCCTTAAGCTCATCCAGAGTGTTGGGTCTTGCGTCTCTCAACTTTCTCTTCACAATATCCCACAGATTCTCTATGGGGTTCTGGTCAGGAGAGTTGGCAGGCCAATTGAGCGCAGTAATACCATGGTCAGTAAACCATTTACCACTGGTTTTGGCACTGTGAGCAGGTGCCAGGTCGTGCTGAAAAACCAAATCTTCATTTCCATATAGCTTTTCAGCAGATGGAAGCATGAAGTGCTCCAAAATCTCCTGATAGCTAGCTGCATTGACCCTGCCCTTGATAAAACACAGTGGACCAACACCAGCAGCTGACATGGCACCCCAGACCATCACTGACTGTGGGTACTTGACACTGGACTTCAGGCATTTTGGCATTTCCTTCTCCCCAGTCTTCCTCCAGACTCTGGCACCTTGATTTCCGAATGACATGCAAAATGTGCTTTCATCTGAAAAAAGTACTTTGGACCACTGAGCAACAGTCCAGTGCTGCTCCTCTGTAGCCCAAAGTGTCTTGACCTGGGGAATGCGGCACCTGTAGCCCATTTCCTGCACACGCCTGTGCACGGTGGCTCTGGATGTTTCTACTCCAGACTCAGTCCACTGCTTCCGCAGGTCCCCCAAGGTCTGGAATCGGTCCTTCTCCACAATCTTCCTCAGGGTCCGGTCACCTCTTCTCGTTGTGCAGCGTTTTTTGCCACACTTTTTCCTTCCCACAGACTTCCCACTGAGGTGCCTTGATACAGCACTCTGGGAACAGCCTATTCGTTCAGAAATTTCTTTCTGTGTCTTCCCCTCTCGCTTGAGGGTGTCAATGATGGCCTTCTGGACAGCAGTCAGGTCGGCAGTCTTACCCATGATTGCGGTTTTGAGTAATGAACCAGGCTGGGAGTTTTTAAAAGCCTCAGGAATCTTTTACAGGTGTTTAGAGTTAATTAGTTGATTCAGATGATTAGGTTAATAGCTCGTTTAGAGAACCTTTTCATGATATGCTAATTTTTTGAGATAGGCATTTTGGGTTTTCATGAGCTGTATGCCAAAATCATCAGTATTAAAACAATAAAAGACCTGAAATATTTCAGTTGGTGTGCAATGAATATAAAATATATGAAAGTTTAATTTTTATCATTACATTATGGAAAATAATGAACTTTATCACAATATGCTATTTTTTTAGAAGGACCTGTATTAGGCTGCAAGTGAACATTTTGTCCTCAAAGTTGATGTGTTAGAAGGAGGAATAATGGGCAAGGGCCATATTGTGATGGCTAGACAACTTGGTCAGTGGAAGGAACAGTTGTGAACCGGCCACAGGGTCATGGGCGGCCAAGGGACATACTACGTCATCTTTAACAGACTCTGTTGCGTAGTTACGTGCATCCCATCACCGCTTAACTGCCCTGCCAATCATAGTCAGATTTGTAACAGTTAAAATCCTCCACGTTCAGTTTAATCTCCTGCCGTATCGGAGAGAAATGTAGCCGCACATTGATTTGCCATGTGTGGGTCTTTAATGCAGAGACTCTCCTCATGTGTTTGCAGTTTAAATATAATGATGCATTTAAAAGTTAATGTCCAAACGTGTCATTACAAAAGTTCACAATGCTGCTACAGGTGAAATATAACGTAGACACCACTGAATAAATATATTTTCGTCAGGTTAAATACTGATAATTGATCACTCAAACCTTTATCTAAACCTCTCAACTGTCAGACTCGCACATCCGTCATGTTTGTAGTTTTTTTTAACATTATTTATCCGTTTGTAGTTCGAATCGAATCCTCGTCCAGGTCCAACAAATGGGTTGTGGGTAATATCAGCTGTTAAGAGCATCGATCCGCACTTCGAATTCTGACCAGAAATAGTAAACCATCCGGGTATCTTTGGAATACTCTTTTCAACATACTAATTCTATTTTCGAATACTATTTAGTATGGATAGTATGTGAATTGGGACGCAGGGTGTGTGATGCTTTGGGAAATGTCCAGCTGGGAAACCTTAGGTCCTGCTATCCATATGGATGTTACTTTCTGAACAAACAAGTCAGATCTATGAAGGCCCCATCTTGCAGTTCACAGGACTTAAAGGATCTGCTGCTAATATCTTGGTGCCAAATACCACAGCACACCTTCAGGGGTCTAGTGGAGTCCATGCCTTGATTGGTCAGGGCTGTTTTGGCAGCAAAAGGGGGGCAAACACAATATTAGGAAGATGGTCATAATGTTATGTCTGATCAGCATATGTCATTATCAATTTTAAAATAATGTATTATTATAGAATTATACCCATTACAAGTTAAAAGTTTATAGTTCAGATATACACTCACCTAAAGGATTATTAGGAACACCTGTTCAATTTCTCATTAAAGCTACACTGTGTAAGTTTTTTAGTTTATTCTTAGCTAAAATCACTTAGTTCTTTCAAAAATATATGTGCTCATTAATGTATATTTACTTCTTTTAAGTAATAAAGTATTCTCGTAATTTTATAATATACCATTGAAAATACATACGGGTGAGGGGTTCGAATGCCGGTCGCCATGTTGCCCCTCCATCTTGAAAGTACATTTGCCAAAGAGGGACATAACGCGAAAAGCGAAGCTTGAATTTACGGGTTTTACACTTGATGGCACCGTGTCTAATGTGAAGAGGAGGATTGCTTGAGGCTGCTATATGATGATGGAGGATCACTCTTAGTCTCGGGGATATGTATCAGAGTCGCCAAGGAAGCGGAAAAGAGAATTAAGACGGCAACGCAACGGGCAAATCAACAAGACAAAAGTAAATATTGGAGTGGCCTTTCCAAGATGGAAAGAGCTCATGAGGAGCAACGATTTTTAAAAAGAACGCCGACGTTGCCTGCTTTCTTCTCGACAGGTAATATTAATTCAGCCTATTTGTGTATATTGGAAGTTTTATTGTTGCTTGGCTAATTATATCATGGTGTGCTGTGCATAACACTAGAACGACGTCTAGGATAGTTTTCCTCGCGTCAATGATGAAAAAGTATTGTTTACCTTGTAACATAAATCCATGTTCTATGACGGATAACATGAGATTAATATTTTAATTGCATTATAATTTGTTTGCCTTATGCTAGTGATGTCGTACAATATACAGAATAACGATAGCACTGATAAAAGTTACTAAGATTAGCTTGCATTCGTCTGGGAACCTGATAGCTGATGTTAGCAATGAAATGGAAGCCATAATCTTTGAATAAATCGGCCACCGTAGGAGTTGAAACGAAATCGAAATTTAGAGGAACAGAAACTAATATTCACTGGATGGTCATATACCGTTTCACCACTAGAAGGGGAAAATATCACACAGTGTAGCTTTAATGCAATTATCTAATCAACCAATCACATGGCAGTTTCTTCAATGCATTTAGGGGTGTGGTACTTATTAAACTTATCAAGACAATCTCCTGAACTCCAAATGAATGTCAGAATGGGAAAGAAAGGTGATTTAAGCAAATTTGAGCGTGGCATGGTTGTTGGTGCCAGACGGACCGGTCTGAGTATTTCACAATATGCTCAGTTACTGGGATTTTCACGCACAACCATTTCTGGGGTTTACAAAGAATGGTGTGAAAAGAGAAAAAACATTCAGTATGCGGCAGTCCTGTGGGAGAAAATGCCTTGTTGATGCTAGAGGTCAGAGGAGAATGGGTCGACTGATTCAAGCTGATAGAAGAGCAACTTGAACTGAAATAACCACTCGATACAACCGAGGTATGCAGCAAATTTTTTGTTAAGCCACAACACGCACAACCTTGAGGTGGATGGGCTACAACAGCAGAAGACCCCACCGGGTACCACTCATCTCCACTACAAATAGGAAAAAGAGGCTACAATTAGGGACAGGTGTGGTGGTGTGGGTGAGTTTAAGGGTAAAGTTAGGGACAGGTGTGGTGGTGTGGGTGAGTTTAAGGGTAAAGTTAGGGACAGGTGTGGGTCAGTTTAAGGGTAGAGTTAGGGACAGGTGTGGTGGTGTGGGTCATTTTAAGGGTAGAGTTAGGGACAGGTGTGGTGGTGTGGGTGAGTTTAAGGGTAAAGTTAGGGACAGGTGTGGTGGTGTGGGTCAGTTTAAGGGTAGAGTTAGGGACAGGTGTGGTGGTGTGGGTGAGTTTAAGGGTAAAGTTAGGGACAGGTGTGGTGGTGTGGGTCAGTTTAAGGGTAGAGTTAGGGACAGGTGTGGTGGTGTGGGTGAGTTTAAGGGTAAAGTTAGGGACAGGTGTGGTGGTGTGGGTGAGTTTAAGGGTAAAGTTATGGACAGGTGTGGTGGTGTGGGGAAAGTAAAGGGTAAAGTTAGGGACAGGTGTGGTGGTGTGGGTGACTTTAAGGGTAAAGTTAGGGACAGGTGTGGTGGTGTGGGTGAGTTTAAGGGTAAAGTTAGGGACAGGTGTGGTGGTGTGGGTCAGTTTAAGGGTAAAGTTAGGGACAGGTGTGGTGGTGTGGGTGAGTTTAAGGGTAGAGTTAGGGACAGGTGTGGTGGTGTGGGTGACTTTAAGGGTAAAGTTAGGGACAGGTGTGGTGGTGTGGGTCAGTTTAAGGGTAAAGTTACGGACAGGTGTGGTGGTGTGGGTGAGTTTAAGGGTAAAGTTAGGGACAGGTGTGGTGGTGTGGATGAGTTTAAGGGTAAAGTTAGGGACAGGTGTGGTGGTGTGGGTCATTTTAAGGGTAGAGTTAGGGACAGGTGTGGTGGTGTGGGTGAGTTTAAGGGTAAAGTTAGGGACAGGTGTGGTGGTGAGGGTCAGTTTAAGGGTAGAGTTAGGGACAGGTGTGGTGGTGTGGGTGAGTTTAAGGGTAAAGTTAGGGACAGGTGTGGTGGTGTGGATGAGTTTAGGAGTAAAGTTACGGACAGGTGTGGTGGTGTGGTAGCCTGACAAGCCAGACCCACATCAAGATGTTTGGTCTGGAAACTCACCATAGACAGGGCTCAGTCCGAGGGGCGGGATAAACGGTTGTCTTTCAAACTCCCTCTGCACGTGATAGGATAGCGGTACACCAACCGGAGCAACGACGGTGAAGGGGAGCTCGCTGACTGATTAAACATTCGCCGTATCCGGTCGGCTTAGTTAGGGACAGGTGTGGTGGTGTGGGTGAGTTTAAGGGTAAAGTTAGGGACAGGTGTGGTGGTGTGGGTGAGTTTAAGGGTAAAGTTAGGGACAGGTGTGGTGGTGTGGGGAAAGTAAAGGGTAAAGTTAGGGAGTGGTGTGTTACGGACAGGTGTGGTGGTGTGGTAGCCTGACAAGCCAGACCCACATCAAGATGTTTGGTCTGGAAACTCACCATAGACAGGGCTCAGTCCGAGGGGCGGGATAAACGGTTGTCTTTCAAACTCCCTCTGCACGCGATAGGATAGCGGTACACCAACCGGAGCAACGACGGTGAAGGGGAGCTCGCTGACTGATTAAACATTCGCCGTATCCGGTCGGCTAAACTCCGAACACATCTTCCCTTTTTAAGAATGTCTTCAGTGCCGCACTTTGTTCTTTTCTCAGAGGAAAGCTTAACTCCAAGTCTTCCGGAGGCGCGGGCAGAGCTGATTCGAAAGACTGCTGCCGTTCGCCAGTTTCTGTGTTTACTAGAAGACTGTGTTACTAGAAGGACGCAAACGCAACTCGGCCGTCGTCTTTATGGCCCCGCCCGCCGACTCTATAGCCTACCTACACGATGTGATTGGGCCGTCCAGATTCTGAGGAATACAGCTCAGATAGGAATTGAGAGTTGCTAGACCACACTTGCGGGCAAATTAAATTTGCTGCCGCTAGGGTGCGTCTAGATTTCTAGGCTAGTGGTGTGGGTGAGTTTAAGGGTAAAGTTAGGGACAGGTGTGGTGATTTGGGTGAGTTAAAGGGTAAAGTTAGAGACAGGTGTGGTGGTGTGGGTGAGTTTAAGGGTAAAGTTAGGGACAGGTTTGGTGGTGTGGGTCAGTTTAAGGGTAGAGTTAGGGACAGGTGTGGTGGTGTGGGTCAGTTTAAGGGTAGAGTTAGGGACAGGTGTGGTGGTGTGGGTCAGTTTAAGGGTAAAGTTAGGGACAGGTGTGGTAGTGTGGGGAAGGTAAAGGGTAAAGTTAGGGACAGCTGTGGTGGTGTGGGTCAGTTTAAGGGTAAAGTTAGGGACAGGTGTGGTGGTGTGGGTCAGTTTAAGGGTAGAGTTAGGGACAGGTGTGGTGGTGTGGGTGAGTTTAGGGGTAAAGTTAGGGACAGGTGTGGTGGTGTGGGGAAGGTAAAGGGTAAAGTTAGGGACAGGTGTGGTGGTGTGGGTCAGATTAAGGGTAGGGTTAGGGTCAGGTGTGGTGGTGTGGGTCACTTTAAGGGTAAAGTTAGGGACAGGTGTGGTGGTGTGGGTGAGTTTAAGGGTAGAGTTAGGGACAGGTGTGGTGGTGTGGGTGAGTTTAAGGGTAAAGTTAGGGACAGGTGTGGTGGTGTGGGGAAAGTAAAGGGTAAAGTTAGGGACAGGTGTGGTAGTGTGGGTGAGTTTAAGGGTAAAGTTAGGGACAGGTGTGTTGGTGTGGGTCAGTTTAAGGGTAAAGTAAGGGACAGGTGTGGTGGTGTGGGTCAGTTTAAGGGTAAAGTAAGGGACAGGTGTGGTGGTGTGGGTGAGTTTAAGGGTAAAGTTAGGTACAGGTGTGGTGGTGTGGGTCAGTTTAAGGGTAAAGTAAGGGACAGGTGTGGTGGTGTGGGTGAGTTTAAGGGTAAAGTTAGGTACAGGTGTGGTGGTGTGGGTCAGTTTAAGGGTAAAGTTAGGGACAGGTGTGGTGGTGTGGGTCAGTTTAAGGGTAAAGTAAGGGACAGGTGTGGTGGTGTGGGTCAGTTTAAGGGTAAAGTAAGGGACAGGTGTGGTGGTGTGGGTGAGTTTAAGGGTAAAGTTAGGTACAGGTGTGGTGGTGTGGGGAAAGGAAAGGGTAAAGTTAGGGACAGGTGTGGTGGTGTGGGTGACTTTAAGGGTAAAGTTAGGGACAGGTGTGGTGGTGTGGGTGAGTTTAAGGGTAGAGTTAGGGACAGGTGTGGTGGTGTGGGTGAGTTTAAGGGTAGAGTTAGGGACAGGTGTGGTGGTGTGGGTGAGTTTAAGGGTAAAGTTAGGGACAGGTGTGGTGGTGTGGGTCAGTTTAAGGGTAGAGTTAGGGACAGGTGTGGTGGTGTGGGTCAGTTTAAGGGTAGAGTTAGGGACAGGTGTGGTGGTGTGGGTGAGTTTAGGAGTAAAGTTACGGACAGGTGTGGTGGTGTGGGTGAGTTTAAGGGTAAAGTTAGGGACAGGTGTGGTGGTGTGGGGAAGGTAAAGGGTAAAGTTAGGGACAGGTGTGGTGGTGTGGGGAAAGTAAAGGGTAAAGTTAGGGACAGGTGTGGTGGTGTGGGGAAAGTAAAGGGTAAAGTTAGGGACAGGTGTGGTGGTGTGGGTGAGCTTAAGGGTAAAGTTAGGGACAGGTGTGGTGGTGTGGGGAAAGTAAAGGGTAAAGTTAGGGACAGGTGTGGTGGTGTGGGGAAAGTAAAGGGTAAAGTTAGGGACAGGTGTGGTGGTGTGGGGAAAGTAAAGGGTAAAGTTAGGGACAGGTGTGGTGGTGTGGGGAAAGTAAAGGGTAAAGTTAGGGACAGGTGTGGTGGTGTGGGTGAGCTTAAGGGTAAAGTTAGGGACAGGTGTGGTGGTGTGGGGAAAGTAAAGGGTAAAGTTAGGGACAGGTGTGGTGGTGTGGGGAAAGTAAAGGGTAAAGTTAGGGACAGGTGTGGTGGTGTGGGGAAAGTAAAGGGTAAAGTTAGGGACAGGTGTGGTGGTGAGGGTCAGTTTAAGGGTAGAGTTAGGGACAGGTGTGGTGGTGTGGGTGAGTTTAGGGGTAAAGTTAGGGACAGGTGTGGTGGTGTGGGGAAGGTAAAGGGTAAAGTTAGGGACAGGTGTGGTGGTGTGGGTCAGTTTAAGGGTAAAGTAAGGGACAGGTGTGGTGGTGTGGGTCAGTTTAAGGGTAAAGTTAGGGACAGGTGTGGTGGTGTGGGTGAGTTTAAGGGTAAAGTTAGGTACATGTGTGGTGGTGTGGGGAAAGTAAAGGGTAAAGTTAGGGACAGGTGTGGTGGTGTGGGGAAAGTAAAGGGTAAAGTTAGGGACAGGTGTGGTGGTGTGGGGAAAGTAAAGGGTAAAGTTAGGGACAGGTGTGGTGGTGAGGGTCAGTTTAAGGGTAGAGTTAGGGACAGGTGTGGTGGTGTGGGTGAGTTTAGGGGTAAAGTTAGGGACAGGTGTGGTGGTGTGGGGAAGGTAAAGGGTAAAGTTAGGGACAGGTGTGGTGGTGTGGGTCAGTTTAAGGGTAAAGTAAGGGACAGGTGTGGTGGTGTGGGTTAGTTTAAGGGTAAAGTTAGGGACAGGTGTGGTGGTGTGGGTGTGTTTAAGGGTAAAGTTAGGGACAGGTGTGGTGGTGTGGGTCAGTTTAAGGGTAGAGTTAGGGACAGGTGTGGTGGTGTGGGTCAGTTTAAGGGTAGAGTTAGGGACAGGTGTGGTGGTGTGGGTGAGTTTAGGAGTAAAGTTACGGACAGGTGTGGTGGTGTGGGTGAGTTTAAGGGTAAAGTTAGGGACAGGTGTGGTGGTGTGGGTGAGTTAAAGGGTAAAGTTAGGGACAGGTGTGGTGGTGTGGGTGAGTTTAAGGGTAGAGTTAGGGACAGGTGTGGTGGTGTGGGTCAGTTTAAGGGTAGAGTTAGGGACAGGTGTGGTGGTGTGGGTCAGTTTAAGGGTAAAGTTAGGGACAGGTGTGGTGGTGTGGGTGAGTTTAGGAGTAAAGTTACGGACAGGTGTGGTGGTGTGGGTCAGTTTAAGGGTAAAGTTAGGGACAGGTGTGGTGGTGTGGGTGAGTTAAAGGGTAAAGTTAGGGACAGGTGTGGTGGTGTGGGTGAGTTTAAGGGTAGAGTTAGGGACAGGTGTGGTGGTGTGGGTCAGTTTAAGGGTAGAGTTAGGGAGAGGTGTGGTGGTGTGGGTCAGTTTAAGGGTAAACTTAGGGACAGGTGTGGTGGTGTGGGGAAGGTAAAGGGTAAAGTTAGGGACAGGTGTGGTGGTGTGGGTCAGTTTAAGGGTAAAGTTAGGGACAGGTGTGGTGGTGTGGGTCAGTTTAAGGGTAGAGTTAGGGACAGGTGTGGTGGTGTGGGGAAGGTAAAGGGTAAAGTTAGGGACAGGTGTGGTGGTGTGGGTCAGTTTAAGGGTAAAGTTAGGGACAGGTGTGGTGGTGTGGGTCACTTTAAGGGTAAAGTTAGGGACAGGTGTGGTGGTGTGGGTGAGTTTAAGGGTAAAGTTAGGGACAGGTGTGGTGGTGTGGGTGAGTTTAAGGGTAAAGTTAGGGACAGGTGTGGGTCAGTTTAAGGGTAAAGTTAGGGACAGGTGTGGGTCAGTTTAAGGGTAGAGTTAGGGACAGGTGTGGTGGTGTGGGGAAAGTAAAGGGTAAAGTTAGGGACAGGTGTGGTGGTGTGGGTGAGTTTAAGGGTAAAGTTAGGGACAGGTGTGGTGGTGTGGGGAAAATAAAGGGTAAAGTTAGGGACAGGTGTGGTGGTGTGGGGAAAATAAAGGGTAAAGTTAGGGACAGGTGTGGTGGTGTGGGGAAAATAAAGGGTAAAGTTAGGGACAGGTGTGGTGGTGTGGGTGAGCTTAAGGGTAAAGTTAGGGACAGGTGTGGTGGTGTGGGGAAAGTAAAGGGTAAAGTTAGGGACAGGTGTGGTGGTGTGGGTCAGTTTAAGGGTAAAGTAAGGGACAGGTGTGGTGGTGTGGGGAAGGTAAAGGGTAAAGTTAGGGACAGGTGTGGTGGTGTGGGGGAAGTAAAGGGTAAAGTTAGGGGCAGGTGTGGTGGTGTGGGTCAGTTTAAGGGTAAAGTTAGGGACAGGTGTGGTGGTGTGGGTCAGTTTAAGGGTAAAGTAAGGGACAGGTGTGGTGGTGTGGGGAAGGTAAAGGGTAAAGTTAGGGACAGGTGTGGTGGTGTGGGTCAGTTTAAGGGTAAAGTTAGGAACAGGTGTGGTGGTGTGGGTCAGTTTAAGGGTAAAGTTAGGGACAGGTGTGGTGGTGTGGGTGAGTTTAAGGGTAAAGTTAGGTATAAGGGAAGTGTCAACAGTGTATTTCTAAATGCAAATACAGAAATTAATTACAGATGTAATTACATACAGGTAATTTTAAAAATGTAAGTACAATGTAAAAAGATGTATGCACACAATAAGTGCATTACATCAAATGATTAATTTAAATTCAAGTAAATAGTAGTTAAGGCCACATAATATAAAGTGGGTCCTATTATTTAAATAGACTGCAGCAATTAACATTTTGTCAGAACCATTTTGTAATTATTATTTTTTGTTTGTTTAGTTGTATGATCAGAACTGTAGGAGAATCATGAGCATGATTTTAAACAAAATGGTGATTCATTGTATCCAGCAGCTTTACCATGAAATGTAACCGAACGCAACATTTAAGCAAAATCTTCAACCGTTAGCCATTCCAATGTATATAAAGCTATTTTACTCTAAACTATTAAAATTTTGGAAACAGGGTTGCAATATTGAAAACATTTATACTGAATTCTAGAGGTAGACAATCAGCATTTCTGAAAGGTCAAGGAATATTTGGACACAATAACAGACACAGAACTGGTTATTCACCATGATTTTATGTATTTTTAAATAATGATGAAACTAGTAGTCAGAAACTCAGTCTGAGGTTATGATTTGTTGGTAAATTTCAAGTAACTAAAATGACAGTATCTCTTTTGAATGGTGGATCACTGACAAAAGTATAAAGCTACTATTCTGAAATATTTTTGTACCAAACTGCATCACAAGGTAGAAAAATGCTCCTCACACACAACTAAGGATGATGATGACTCGCAACAATCAACATTCGGATGTTTTGCTTGGCCTTCAGCGTTCGTTTGAAACGATGACAGAACAGCGGATTTCTTCAGATCAGTCTTCACCATTAAGAAAAAGGAAAGAGTATAAATAAAAAGCAGAAACCTGCAGCTTTCACTGCAACAAACTGTGCTCATTGAAAATGACCTTTAACTGACTTCAATTAATGACAAATCTACATGCTACAAGAACCATTTTAACTGCTGACCCATTTTAGAAAAACAACGGAAAGTGCTCAGAAGTGAGAGAACAGCAGTTTGCAACAAAACGGTCAAATAATGCCAGGGTTTACAGCAAGCAGCCTGATATTAAGCATCAATCCTGTGGCTTTGCCATTAAAAACCACGGAAGATCTGGGAACTTAGAACATAATTTGAAGTTGATCAAATGTTAACAAAGCAAAATCTGGTCCAGGACTTCAGGTATCGCCACAAACTTTGTTTTCAAGTTACAAGCTTGACTGTACAAGTAGAATCCCCATGTTTTACAGTACATTCATTAAAAGCCTTTATAAAAGCTTCTTGTACCCCCCTAACAATGGCGTGACATTTATAATCTATAAAAGTCCTTCAAGTTTCATGCTGCAAAGCAAAAACTATTTTCTTTACAAAAAGAAACCTGATAGAAACATGTAGTCTGTGTCATGGCTGTGATACAAGATGAAAAGATGAATGGCAATAAATGAAATTTAAAATAAGTTTACAAAACAAAAAAATATCCACACGCTTGTGATTTGTGAGGTCTGGAAACGTGGTTGCCAGTAAACGTTTTCTCCCCTGCTGAGGATTTACTCGTTTGTTTCTGAACAGCCACCTTGTTCTCTGAGAGGCAGTCACAGCCTTCCTAAATTCAAGGTTGAGGACACTGGGAAAAAGGCATATCTGAACCGCCGATGTCAAGCGAAGAGGTAAACGCAACCTGAAAGAAAAACTCCAGCAAGACTTTCCACTGTTTGGACAGGCTTATATATTGGGAATTTCAAGCTTTGCCCGACCAAAACTTTGGATTTCATTGTCTTGCTGTGAGACCTATTCCTGCCTGTTGTGTTCATCGTCCAAACACGAGTCTATGAGTCCTCAAATCTATGTGGCTTTGTCTTGGTTTGAACAGTCAGACAGTCTGCAGTCACAGAGCTCTCTGTAGATCCTCTTGCGGACTCGTGGCATGTCCTCTTGAGTGAACAGCAGCGGCTTCATGAACGCCAGGCACTTGCAGTACTGCAAAAGGAAAAATGCTTCAGTTTGATGATAATATGGGGGCTTATACTATGTGGAGTCATTTTATAATATATATATATACATATACACACGTTAACAAAACCCCCTCAACAACAACAGGGAATCTCTCTTGCCACGAGTTATTACCCATATATACACATCTTTATATCTATCTTTTAGGCTGCATCCAAAAATCGCATACTTCCCTACTATACAGTAAAACAGTATGTGACAAAAGTAATATGTCTGAATACACAGTAAGCAAAAAGTACCAGATGTCCTACAACTTCTGACGCAAGATGACATCATGACTTAGCGTAAACAAACATAATTCTAAAGTCAAGTGGCGTGTTATCTGTACGCATTTTCAGCTATCCATGTGTATGTCTACGCCGAAACTAACCATTGTGTGTGTGTGTGTGTGTGTGTGTGTGTGTGTGTGTGTGTGTGTGTGTGTGTGTGTGTGTTTGAGATGGGTAGGTTTAGGGGCAGGGGCAGTGTGTGTGTGTGTGTGTTGGGTAGGTTTAGGGGCAGGGGCAGTGGCAGTGTGTGTGTGTGCGCGCGTGTGTGTTTGTATGTGAGATGGATAGGTTTAGGGGCAGTGTGTGTGTGTGTGTGTGTGTGTGTGTGTGTGTGTGTTGGTTAGGTTTAGGGGGAGGGGCAGTGTGTGCGATGGGTAGTTAGGGGCAGGGGCAGTGTGTGTGTGTGTGTGTGTGTGTGTGTGTGTGTGTGTGTGTGTGTGTGTGTGTGTGTTGGTTAGGTTTAGGGGGAGGGGCAGTGTGTGCGATGGGTAGGTTTAGGGGTAGGGGCAGTGTGTGTGTGCGTCTGTGTGTGTGAGATGGGTAGGTTTAGGTTTAGGGGTAGGGGCAGTGTGTGTGTGTGTGAGATGGGTAGGTTTAGGGGCAGGGGCAGTGTGTGTGTGTGTGTGTGTGTTGGGTAGGTTTAGGGGCAGAGACAGTGTGTGTGCGTGTGTGTTTGTGTGTTGGGAAGGTTTAGGAGTATATGGTATAATAAAGACAACATGTTGAATGTAGTACATCTGGATTACATGCATACTACACACATTCATACTATATAAAGCATAATTTTTACCGCTCGCAAAATAAGTACCTACTTTTAAGTAAGTATATGATTTCAGACTTAGGCTTCTCAGCACTTACACAATCTCTCATCCACATAGCCATCCATTGTTGTTTTAGCTTGCAGGTGTTTCTGTCTCTTTCGGTTCAAAGTGCCCCTATTATGCTTTTTCGAATGTGTCCTTTCATGTAGTGTGTAACATAGCTGTTTGTGAATGTATAAGTCTGCAAAGTTTTAGAGATCAAAGAATATGACAAATACAGTTATTGTCTCCTAAAGAAAGCATCAAACTGAACTGCTGAAACGAGACCTCAGTACCAGTTTTACACCCTGCTGAGCCTACTTAATAGTGTAATACATTTGCATAAGGCCACCCTATGGTCTCCATTGGCTGCTCGCAAACAACGTCTTCTTTTGTCCCTCAAACACTGTAGTTGTAGCTGAGCTTGTATTAGCCGAGAAGATGCTGTTTTCAGCGCTGCAAATCCACTTTACATGAACTTCAAAAGGATGAGATTGATACCCTCACTATTGTTTCTATTCGTATCACTGTGAATGAAGTGCTGATGAAGATCCAGAGCTGAAATTTCTGTTTCTGACAAGCCTTATAAGTGGTCAACCAATCATAACTGACCAATGACAGCAGAACAGACCAATCACAACAGACTGGGTTTTAGAGAGACTGAATCTTTGAATGAACTGTTCTTAGACTCTGAGAAATTAGGTGATGTGCAATGTATACTATATTGCCAAAAGTTTTGGGACGTCTGCCTGTGCAGGCCAGTCAAGCTCCTCCACACGAAACTCGTTCATTCATGTCTTTATGGACCTTGCTCTGTGTCATGTTGGAACAGGAAGGTCCATCCCCAAACTGTTCCCACAAAGTTGGGAGCATAAAATTGCCCAAAATGTATTGGTATGCTGAAGCATTAAGAGTTCCTTTCACTGGAACTAAGGGGCCAAGCCCAGCCCCTAAAAACAACCCCTCACCATAATCCCCCCTCCATCATACTTTACACTTGGCATAATGCAGTCAGGCAAGTACGTTCTCATGGCAACCGCCAAACCCAAATCCATCGGATTGCCAGACAGAGAAGCTTCTACATGCCTAGGGCTTGATTATATACACCTGTGGCCATGGAAGTGTTTGAACACCTGAATTAAATTATTTGGAGGGATTGGCCATTACTTTTGGCAATATAACTGTTGGCAATATAGTTTATTATGAGAAGATTCAAGTGTTTTTTTGTTTTTTTGGATGCATGTAAACCTACTGTAGGAGACTCCAAACCAAAACCAGAAGCCTTTAAAATAGCATAATATGGGCACTTTAATGAAAATGCAACCTAATACTACCTACCAAGTCATAGTTTTATTTAACAGCATCGGTCCTGGACATTCGTGTCATTCAAACTGACATTTTGAAGCTTGGTTTTTGCATAATTTCTGTCTGTCACCCTTGCATAACAAAGCAGTCCTGCCCACTGATAGCCATGCAAATACATCTACTCGTTTTAGTCGTTTATAGCAAAATCTATAGCACTGCTGCATGGTGTTTATATAACAGCATTACCCTTATATTTATAGTCATTACAAGCACAAGTATTAATTGCTGCTGAATACATGATGTTTACAATCCACATAACTTTTATTATATTATAGCTGTATATTACTGCCATATGGACACTACTATAATAAACTCATCTCTGACTGATAACAGAACACATCCTGTTTGTGTCATTGAAACAAGGATTTTTGGTAAAGCTGCCTTGAAACAATATGTATTGTAAAAAAGAGCTATAGAAACAAACTTGAATTGAATATATATCATGCCACCCAGCTCTAATGTACGCAAACATTTCTTTTACCTCCAAGACAAAAACTCCACAGTCATTGTCGTTCTTCTGCTGTGGAATGGTCTGTAGAGAGCGCAAAAACAAATAAAAATAAAGCTCTTGCTGTGTGTTTATTCAGAACATCAGAAAACGGGTTAATTACGCTCACGCTACAGACCTTGTTGATGACCATCTTCCAGCCTTTCTGAAAGATGGGTAGCTTCTTCTCTTTTGCTTCTGCCAGGATGTATTTCAGGATGTTCTGTAGATAAATTATAAATGTGAGCACTCTCAGAAAAAAAGGTACAGCGGAGGTACAATTTTGTTCCATGGAGAACAAAACGTATAACTGTACCTTAAAGGTACAAAATTGTTTCTTATGATACAATTATACCATTGTTTTCCTTAGAGCAGGGTAGACAAGTTCGGTCCTAATGAGACGCCGTCCTGCAGAGTTTGGCTCCAACCCTGAAAGACGTCTATAGAAGCTCTTGCTGAGAATTAAAGGTGGGGTGATTGTTATTTCAAAACCGTTTTAGAAAAAGGACTCGGGCCGAGTGGAATAACAAACTTGTAGACAATCAGCAGGTAAAAGGCGTGTCTACTATTGATGGTGAGAAGAGCGCTCGCTCTCGCTCTGTGCACGTCATTATTCAAAACACACGACGGACACGGACACGACGGTTACTAGATATAGCACTTACCCCACCTTTAACTGATGTTTAGATGTTGATGTTTTATTTATAATGTTTGGTCAACATTATGGAGATCATTGTTTCCTTTAGTTGGGCAGTTTGATTCTTGGCTTTTTATGTGAGTTTGTGGTTTTTGTTACAGTGTTAACAAAACACATAATCTGTTCATATCAAAAGAAGCAAATAAACAATCAATAAACAAACAATGTATCATGAAGAAAAATGTTTGACTAAATTCATCACTGACTAAAATTGTTAATAAATACTTTCTTGTCACAGATCAGACATTCTGAATTTTGATTTTTAAAAACATTCTTCATGGGGAAAAAGTTTAGAAGCACACAGATATCAAGAATCAGCACATGAATCTCAACAATGTAGACATGCTTAATGCTGCAATGCATGCTGGGAGCCACACGTTTTATACTGGGGTGGCTTAAAAGGGTTGGAGCTAAACTCTGGAGGATATCAAATCTCTAGGACTTCTTGAACTTGCCTACCCCTAAAATAGAGGTACAAAAACATACCCTTAAGTGTACCACCCCAGTGACGGCCACTTGTACCTTAAAAGGTAAATTTTGTACTTTTCTTGAGAGTGAGGATTTAATTTTAAATTGCTCTGCAAAAGCACTCACATCCACAGCAAACTTGAACAGGATGCCCTGCGAGTCGTAGAAGTTGATGTTCTGCTTGGAGACGTCCACGGTTATGAGTGACCAGTGGATCTCCAGGTGAAGAGGAATCAGAATCAATGTCTTAGAAAACAGATCAACCTGAAGACATCAAGACAGAAGACATTAGCCACTCCACCATTCTGTGTGCCAGGAATAGTGACACAATACACATATTCTTTAGAAAAAAAAACTATTAGACAAAATAAAATAATTTTTTTGTCCATGCAAAGAAAGTGAATAGACACCAATGTTGTTTGGTTTCCAATGTTTATTAAAATATCTTTGTGTTCCTCAACAGAAAGAAAGCCTTCGGGTTTGGAACGACATATGGGTGAGAAAATGATGACAGCTTTTCATTTTTGGGTGAATTAACCCTTTAAGCACCTGAGATTCAATCTATATGTAATGTTTTGCATGCTGTGACATTTACCTTTTTGGTCCACCGTCTCACTCCTTCATAACCTTTTGCTACAAACTGTCGGTAAAAAAAACTGTTGAAGAAATGAACCTAGAAAAGGACAGATAAAATAATATGCAACATTAGAGCTACACCACTACAAATTCAAAAGGGAAATGAAGAAAAAATAGTTTTTTCCAAACATACAGAAACTTCAGAAGCCAAGCATCGTTACTGTTGTATTATTCTGCATTTATTTTGCCAGTAATGTGTCGCCTCTAGAAAACTTGCCAGTATTAATCTATTCATTTCAATATGAGTATAATTTTTGCACGAGGGTAAAAGATTGACGATTGACTGACGTCATTCCACTACCTCATCAGTCAGTTAAATAACTGCTCTTGGTCACTTGTCACTTTAATCAGACTTAACAAGATATTTTAGATATATAAGTTGCACTAAAAACTTCACTGCACTGTTGTTCACTTCATTGATTTGCACTATATCTGTTATTTGCCTTGCGCTGCTTTATTTAACTCTATTTTTAATTTTATGATATGTCTTTTTTATCATTCCCTTATTGTATAGTTGTACCTACATTTTATATTTGATCTAGTTATTTTTTAGGCTTTAATGTGAATGTTATCTGTATGCACCGGGGTCTGAGAGTAACGCAATTTTGATTCTCTGTATGTATGTACTGTAGATGTGGAAATTAACAATAAAGCAGACTTGAACTTGAACTTGAAGATTTCCCCATGCAGATTTCAAAACAAGCACGAAAACGAAATTTCGCTCGGTTTGAAAATGGTGTTCTGTACTTATACACTACATGACTAAACGCACCTTTAGACTTTGCAATATTTAAGCAATATCACACTGTCAATTGTGCTGCTGAATATCAGTTGTAGACTCAGGGCTCACAGCCAAACTGATATTCAGAACAGCAGCACGACTGTGAGTTAATGTTGCTTTTATAAACATGAGTAATTTACATTTAAGACAATATTGTCAGCTACTTTGGCAATATTTGCTCCATCAATAGAAAATACGTTGTATGTCTCAGACTAACACACTAATGGTGTTTTATTCCTGAATAACTCTGCGTTTTTGATTGAATCGGGCGAGCGAATGATTCAATAGGCCTTATCATACACCCGGTGCAGTGCGACGCAAGTGTTTTTAGCTCGTTTCAGTCCGACGCAGTTATCATTTTCATGTCCAGGGCCATGTTGCTTAAATATCAAATGCACTCACACTTATTTGTTCACCGTCTGAAAACCAGGTGTGTTCAGGCGCATTGTTGGCTCGTTGCTTTTTTTAAGGAACTGAAAACGATTGTGCCATTGACCGACAAAAACCTGCTCTTATCTTAAGTCAATAACGCAGTATTTTTTGTGTTAGTGTTAGTAATATGCAGCTATAGACCCTTTTACTGTTTGTATACAATGATGACGTAGCAACGTATGCGCGCGCATTTTGGCAACAAACTGTGGCGAGAATCAGCAGCATGTCAAGCTACGTGAGCGGATTAAGCAACACAAACCGAGAAAGTTATTTTAAAAAGTTGACTTTATCAAATGGTATTCGGCTACCAGATCCGTGTACTATAGTGGAGTGGATAGAAGACGTTAGCAGATGGCCAGATATAACTTAGTGGTCGGATATATACGTATTTAGTTGAGAAACCGAGCGTGTACACCCGAGACAAGCATATAAATCACTGGATGCTTATGAATACGTTGTCTGTGGGCATGTACAGAATGTCCAATACAATTTTCTACATTTATTCTTATTCTTCACACAGACATACATTTATCATTTTCCTTACATTTTATGTTATTGATTCGTGTCGACACTTCTGTTTAAAGTTTAATTTTGTAATGCTATAGTACTTTAATAGCAACTATATTGCTTGCATACATTTCTCAGATGGTTATTTTGCAATTAAACTATTAATAAAATCATTACAAATGAAATTGATAAATACTGTGATTATTGATATGATAATCTGGGGGTGGGGGGTACATTATGCACACCAGTGGCAGCCAATGTTGGGAGGTTTATTATAAATAATTAAGTTTCAAGTGCAGTAAATGTTTTACAAATGATTTTTTTTATGCGAGCATTTTTATTTCCTCGTTCCAATCAATGCATTTAATCGCCTGCGTACCGCCGGTTCTTCTGAAACGGCCGTGATCCTGTCAGAATTCTATAAAACTTAAGCCCATTGGTGGAATAGCGATTAGTGCAACCAAAAACACAACAGCCAGATGCTGGGAATACATTTTGATGCTGGGAAACCGTTTTGATAAACTTTCGGAGTTGCTCACACGTTAGAACCACTAGGGAACAACACCACTTCCGTTGCCAAAATGCGCGCGCAACTCTTTGATCACGTGGGCTGTAAAAGGGTCTATAGGCGGGTGCACAACACACACACACACTGCTTATAAAACACACAGGGACATGCAGCAGCACACAAACATTTTACAATATTAAAAAATAAAAGGATTTCTCTCTGGGGAAGCGTTCAGTCTTTCCGCTCGCAAACTCCGGCATGTAAATAGTAAATCTGCCATTGTGCGAGCGCAACTGGCTATTAAAGGGAATGGAAGATGAGACACTGATTAGTTTATTGCACGTTATGCCCAAAACACACCCATGACTCCTTAAGAGACGAGTTACAATCCTTTTGGACCATGGCGCGCAGACTGTTTTTTCCCCTGTTAAACTAGCAAAAGTGGATTCGGGGACACACCTGCACCGCGAGCTTCAGACCATGAGCTCAGGTCGGTAAAATAGAGCCTTTGTTACGACTCAGACTCAATCATAATACACAAAAGGTCAATGCCGCAATGTTGTATCTGATGAAAATGTGTAAACACAATAGGGCTGGGTGATTTTAAAGGTCCCGTTCTTCACGATTCCATCTTTCAACTTTAGTTAGTGTGTAATGTTGCTGTTAGAGCATAAATAATACCTGTAAAATTATAAAGCTCAAAGTTCAATGCCAAGCGAGATTTTTTATTTAACAGAAGTTCCCTTTCAAGGCCTACAGCGAACGGCCGGTTTGGACTACACCCCTGCACTTCCTGATGTAATGACGTCACTAGAACCTTGACGAACCCTCCGCCCACAAGAGCACACAAAATAGGGGGCGTGGTCTCGTTGCTCTCTCACGTGGACATTCAGCGCTTGAATCTCCCCGTTATGGTAAGAGGCAGGACCTTTCCGGGCAAAGTGCGCTAAGCTGCTGTCCAATCACAACACGGGAAGCGCTGGCCCAATCAGAACTCGCTACGTGTTTCTGAAGGAGGGACTTCATAGCACAAGGAAATCATCAGGCCGTTTTTAGGACAGAGGAAACAGCGCAGTACAGATAAGTCAATTGTGTGAAAAATACTGTTTTTTTACACGCGAAACATGAACTCATGTTATATTGCAGACTGTAACCACAATCAAAGCTGTAAACACAATCAAAGCTTCGAAAACACGCAAAGAACGGGACCTTTAAGAAATATTTTATCGATAATCACTATAAAAAATTCTGCAACATCTTATCTGATTATATTGTCCAACCACCAGAACTCGGTTTTCTCACCATGTTCAGTTTGCCTGAACTTTTTGTAATTATAGCCTATAACTCTGTTAGCTTTACTTAATTATTAAAAATGTAAAGGTTAGTTTTACCATTAGTTTCTAACAGAAAATATTAGTTTTCCTGTTGTTAATGATGTCCTTCTTTAACTTTTTTACAAAAAAGTGAAGTTTGTAACTGTATGAAATGTAGTGTGATAAACATGATAATCAAGAAATAAAGTGCATTAGGGAAACTCATTAATGCTTTTACCTTATGGTTTGTAGCTTCCATGATCAATTCTCCATACATGTTGATCACCTGCAAAAACCCACAGAACAAATCCTAGTCCAGCAGATGTGCAAATGCATTTTAGAAGTGAAAAAGGTCGCACCTCAACAATTATTTGCGCTTGATCAAATGCTCCCAAATAAATGTTGAGGTTGCACAGATTCAATTTAGTTTGCAAAATGGTCGCGGTTTCGAGCCTTGTATAAGTACAGATTTTTAAAGCCTACCTGATCATTGACCCAGTTTTGGTCATCAAGGGTTGAAAGGTCATCTAAGGTCAAAGTGTGCTTGTTGTAGGTCACTTGGAAGAAATGCATAGGAGCACAGGCCAGACCAGCCCTGTACTTGGCCACTTCTGCGGTTATCAGCTTCATCCTGAAGGAATATACAGAATATAAAGTGAACCCTAAACATTTTCATAAGGGATCAGATGGAGAACAAATTGGTGTTTTATTAATGTTTAAGAATCAGTGGAGCCACAAACCCCATGTTCTTAGAAATGCAAAATATATAGTTTATCTAATATAATCTGAAATTAACATTTCATGAGAGATAGCTCGATTTTAACACAACAAATCAACATTTTCCCAGATTGTTGACGGTATTCATCAAGCTCAACCATATAATCTTGCTACTAAAGCTTGTATTCTTACATTCATTGGAAATACAGCGAGTAAAATAAGTATTTGAACACCCTGCTATTTTGCAAAATAGCAGGGTGGTTAAATACTTATTTTCCTCACTGTATACACTACCATTCAAAAGTTGGATGTCGATAAGATTTTTGTGTTTTTAACAGAAGTGTCTAAAGCTCTACAAGGCTCCATTTATTAAAAATACAGTAAAAAAATATTATTGCAGTTTTAAAGAACTGTTTTTTATGGGAGCAGGGTAAATGCACCTATTAAGTTCAAGTACCCATTAAGCACACTACTATCTTTGAGATCAGATTATAAAAATAAAATAATAATTTATCGCCCTACTTGATGTCTTAACCAATGGATGTGTTTGTTACTATATACCTCTTTAAATGTCAAGCTAATCCGACCACTGCACACTGAGTTATGGGTATCCATGTGTTCACACTGCCTGGCAGCCATTTTGAAAGCTTTCTAAAAACTTTCACCAAAAGAGTAGCCTTTTAAATGTGCATATTTTTTTAGATGTTTAAGCTTTTTTTTGGATAAGTATTACTTCTCATAGCAAAATTGAGAGATTAATGTTCAGACTTTTGCATATTATAACCTGGAACCTGGATGAGGAAAATAATTAGTTTGATCCAAAAGATAGTTTTAGCAACATAGTGCAGATGCTACAGAACATTGTTAGCTTACTAGCTGTATAAGATTGTGTGCTACACTAATATATTACTGCACATGCATTATTTTACTTTTAAATCAATTTTATTATAAATGTACAGTTTATTGATACCCTGTGGTTTTACACTTCTATAATTTTTAAAGGTGCCCTAGAATGAAAAATTGAATTAACCTTGCCATAGTGAAATAATGGAGTTGAGTCTCAAACATCATTGCCTCCTACTTCTTATGTAAATCTCGTGCATAAGAAACACCACAGAAAAAAAAGTGCTTCTCAACATAAGGCCAACTGTGAAGCAAGCGTTGGGGATCATTTATATGCACGCCCCTAACATTTGCATCTGTCCAAACATGTTCATTGTCAGGCGGAACCGAACCATTAGGACTGCAGGTAAACAAGACACTTGAGGATAGCAAAAACGGCTCTCATGACACGTCATGTTCCAGGCTGTGCAGGGGGCGTCAAAATCGTTTGTTTGTTCGGCCCATTTCAAGCAAGCTTTTTTCAGCGTCTTAAACTGAAGAAAGAGGCAACTGTATTTCCTGCAAGCAGTAAGTAGCGATTTATCCCCTTATTTGCTGTTTAAACAATTTCTGATTAAATTGAAAGTTTCTTAGAGAGACCGCATTGTCTAGATAACGCAAGATGCTGGTACAGTAACAATAAAATACTCCAAGCAGAACATCTCAAATGGAGATTGCTGAAATGCAGCTTACTTGTTTATTGGTGTTTTCAGATCGTCCGTGCGCGAGAGAGAGCTTGCGTGCGTATGGTTGCCAGATTGGAGATTGTTTAGGTAAAAACCAGAGTGTGTACGGGTTTCTTTTTACAGAAAAGCTCTGTTTGGGGATTTAATTACTGAAATCTGGCAACCACACGAACGCGAGCTCTTTCTCGTGGGCGGATGATCTGAAAACGCCAATAAACAAGTAAGCTGCATTTTATCAATCTCCATTTGAGATGTTCTGCTTGGTCTGTGTTGTGTCAGGACGGTCAGGACTCACGAGCAGCTTCACTGAACTGCTGAAATAAGCCAATCAGAGCAGAGCTCAACATTAATATTCATGACTCTTCCAAATAAGGCAAAAACAGAGCATTACATCCTAGGGACAATTTATTTCAAGCTGTTTATAGCTGTTTATATTAAAATATTATGTAAATACTTTATAAACAGACTTTAAATATTAACTGATGGTTGTCTTGAGCTTCATGGGAATATGTGTGTGACGGGACAAACAAGTAATTATTAATCACAGGCACAGCCAGACTTTTATACATCTCACTTGAAATGCTTTTGTCATTTAAAATAAAATATTATTGTGTGAGAGATTAATATTGTATTTTAACACAACTTCTTATACTTAAACCAATACCCTGTGCACTAAAATGTCTCAATGTAGAGGTGAGCTTAATAGGTATGTTTACCCTATTTTAAAATGTAATTTATTCCTGTGGTCAAAGCTGAATTTCCAGCATCATTACTCCAGTCTTCAGTGTCACATGATCCTTGTTGAAGAAACATTTATGATTATTTTCAATGTTGATATTCATTTTTTGTGGAAACTGTGATCCTTTTATATACTTATATATGTATACATTTGATTTCAATTAAATGCATCCCTACTGATTTTTTTTTTTTTTTTTACTTACTCCAGACTTAGGTATTATTGAAAAAAAAACTTCCCAAATTTTGGTAAAAGGTTTTTGTAATGAACTGCAAAGCTCAAACCAAATACATGTGAATTATAACATTTCGTTCGACCTCCTGTGGTTTTTCTAAAGGCTATAAAAAAAATTATTGAAAATAAATCACATAAATTCGACTTTGTACCCTATTTGTGGAAAGTGCCAGTAATGGGCATTAAAGGTGCATCAAATTAGTTTGATGACGACAAGTTTGAGCGCAGCATCTTGGGAAAAGAGTCAGGATAGGACTCGGGCAGAAATCATGTTGATGGATGCGGTTATTAACGTTACTGTAGTGTAAAGCAGAGCAGGACCGAGTGTTGTGGAGCTGAGCACAGCCGCTGGAGCGATTGTTAAACAAACACACTTTTACACAGCGAGTACCGGGACTTTTATTATGACGGGTCAAATCGCCGGCGCCATTTCTGCTTTTCCAGCCATGAGTATGAGGTAACACTACTCTGTTTATCATATTAGATACATTTAAATGTGCTTAAAATTATGTTATGACATTACTCTGTGCATTTTCTTGCCGTCTGTTGTGACACTTGTTCGCACTGCTAAGGCAAGGCAAGTTTATTTGTATAGCACATTTCATACCCTATGGCAATTCAAAGTGCTTTACATAGAAATGAATTAAAACAGTGGTAATAAATGCACGAGAAAAAATAAAACCATATTCTTTTTTAGTCTTAGCACTCTATACCATAGAGTGCTAAGAGTAAAGTGCTTCTGCCAAATAAAACCCGAAACCGAGGGTAGCGCAGATATGACGCAATTGACAGGCGACTCCCTCAGACGCTATGCTGAAACGTCCCGGGTCCGTGGTTAAAATAGCAATTTTCTCACAATTTACAAATAGTTGGCCACATTTGGGATATTGTAGGTACTCAACTGAACAAAATATATAACACTGGCCTAGTGGTTTTTGGATATTTTACTGCTAAAATACTACCTTTAACATTGTCTATGTGAAAAAACTCCCCAGATGAATTAGGGATTGAACTTGCCAGTCATTTAGATCCGACTGAAAGATCTTATTTAGGTGATCGAGCACATCAGTCTCACTTAACGGGGTGAAGCTTCCATATTTCCCATAGAACTGCTCAAGGAATTCTGGGGAGAGAAAAAAAGCATGTTCAGGAAACAACAAACAACACCATGTTGGGACACTAAAATTATGATCCAAGTTATTAAACTAAATATACAAATAAAATGTATGAAATAGGTTTTATTTAATTCTATAAACTATAATACTGATCTGCCAACATTGTCGTTATATGATAAATTAAAATAAGCTGATAACATCACTGTTTTCTCCAGTACGACTTTACAGCCAAATCTAATTTTGTTGCAGTATTGTCCTGTTTAACACTGTGAAGCTGCTTTAAAACAATCGCCCTTGTAAAAGCACTATATAAATAAAGTTGACTGATTGATTGTCATTATTCAAGTCATCAAACTACCATGAATGCACTCGATGATGCCCTCCGTTGTGAACTCAGCAGGAGGCGGTGCAGACGCCTCGGTGGAGTCACTGATGTCCCCCGCGAGGGGTTTGCAGTAGTGGTGGTCCCAGGAAGCCTTAATTACATTAGCGCACGAGATGGGCGGCTCAGTTTCCATCGCATCATTGTGAACGGAAACGTCCGGCTCTGCACTGGTCAAGGAAGAATCTGAGGGTTTCTTCGTTAAGTCGCTCGGTATTTCAGAACCGCTCAGCTCTTTGGTGTCACTGGGATGCGTGCATTCGGGATGAACACTGTTCTCCAAGCCGTTCACCAAGACCGTGCTTTCACTCGCACTCTCGGTTTGGGAAAAGTCTGACTTCCCTCTGGGAGACGTTGCCTCCTCCATTTCAGACACAGTCCCTGCGTCCACAGCGTCCAAAGTTACGATCCCGGATGTGCTCACCACCTCCTCCGCGGCCACTTCTTCTTGGCTCACCATGGATTTTTTCTTGCGGCCACGTTTCTTGGAGAGCTGGTCGTGTCCTGGCGCGTGGGGCTTGCCGTTGGGCCCGCAGCAGTCGCACGTTTTCGGCACCCGTTTCCTTCTGGAGCGTCCATTTTCAGGCATCTCCCCTGAGCCGGATTTTGCCCGATTGGAGCTGTTCGGTGCCGGGACCCTCATCGCAAACTCTACCCCATTCCTCCCGGGATCCTCGCCACACTCTTTAGCAAGATTCCACCATCGGGAGTTTGGATCTTGAAACTGGAAATCTTGGCCGTTTGGATGCACTTTTCTAATTTTTGTACGTTTAAAGGGAACAAAGAGTAAAACAATCTTAGTGACTTGAGATGAATATTATGAACAGTGTATAACTGCAGTATTTTGCAGAAGCATAAACAGTATTGTGTGGCTAACAGTGCCTGCCATTAAAGGGTTAGTTCACCCATTGGTCATTAATTCCTTGCCCTCAAGACCGTTTATCTTCAGAACACAAATTAATATATTTTTGATGAAATCCGAGAGCTCTCTGACCCCCCCAAGGACAGCAATTTAATAACACTTTCAAGGTAGTAAAGACATTGTTAAAACAGTCCATGTGACTCCAGTGGTTCAACCTTAATGTTATGAAGCGATGAGAATACTTTTTGTGTGCAAAAACAAACCAAAATAACGACTTAATTCAACAATCTCTTCTCATCTGTGTCAGTCTCTTATGCGTGGTTAATACAGTGCAGAGCTTCCGAGTTCTACGTCAGAACGGCGGCTCACCATTGAGCGTTGACCAATGGCAGGCCGCCGTTCTGAAGTAGTGCTTCGAAGCTCTGCACTGTATTTACCCCATCAACAGCGTAAAGGCTTGTACACACCGGGATGAATATCACATGACGCGCTTATCACCAGTGTTTTTCCGAGATGTTTTTCAGCATGTCTGGGGTGTTCAAACCCAAGCGATTTTCACTGGCAATGTGCCATTCAAATTAAAAAAAATCACTCCCTGACAATAGATGGCGCTTATTGAAAAGTCTTATTTGAGCTGCGATTCCTCTCCATAACAGCTCCCTCTTATCAATATTTTTGTAGTCACTGTGGCATTTGTCATACAACTCGTTGTGTTTAGACACCAACGAGACCAGCATATCTACATTCATCTTTCCTCATCACATCTTCTTTTTCACCAATGTGTGCTTGGCAAGACAGTTCTGTGCTTGAGCACCACCAAGTCATGTTTTACTGTAACTACAGCAGCTCCAGGCACGTGAACAAAAGCGCCGACCTCATTGGTTGGCCAGTTTTTAATGCGCCATGTCAAAATAAAAAAACGAACCCACTGTTTTTTTATTTTATTTTTAAAATGCCACTTTTACACCTGCCGTTTTACGCTTTGGTGTGCACACTCACATTGACGCCCTTTGTTTAGTCATGAGGCATTAAGCGTCTGCGATAAACGCGCGTGAAAACCGTCCCAGTGTGAACAGGCCTTAAAGGAACACACCACCATTTTTAGAAAAAGGGCTTATTCAAATTCTTTCCTACATTTAGATATGTGAGCAAATGCATTTTTGTTTCAGTGCATGCATGGTTTTAGTTTGGCAGGGTGGCCACTAGCTTAGCTTAGCATAATGAATGGATTCCTATGTTGCCAGCTAGCATGTCCCTAGTGAAAGTGATTTTTGCCCACATTTCTAAATGTAGCAAAGAAGTTAGATAAGCCCTTTTTCTAAAAAAGGTGGAGTGTTCCTTCAAGAGACTGACACAGACAAGAAGAAATTGTTGAATTAAGTCGTCTTTTATTTTGCGCACAAAAAGTATCATTGTCACTTTATAACATTAAAGGGATAGTTCACCCAAAAATGAAAATTAGCCCATGATTTACTCACCCTCAAGTCATTCTAGGTGTGCATGAATTTCTTCTTTCAAAGGAATACAATCATTACATTGAGTTATATTAAAAAATGTCCTGGCTCTTCCGAGCTTTATTATGTCAGTGAATGGCTGTTTCTGTTTTAAAGTCCATAAAAGTGCATCTATTCATCATAAAAGTGCTCCACATGGCTCCGGAAGGTTAATAAAGGCCTTCTGAAGCAAGCGATTTGTTTGTGTGAGAATATATCCATATTTACAACCATATTTTCTTGTGTGCACAAGAGACTGGCGTGCCAGCGCATAGATGCCGTTTTATGGACTTTAAAACAGAAACAGCCATTCTAAAGCATGAAAAAGCCAGGACATTTTTTAATATAACTCTATTGTATTTGTCTGAAATAATTATGTCATATACACCTAGGATGGCTTAAGGGTGAGTAAATCTAATTTGCATTTTTGGGTGAACTATCCCTTTAAGTTTGAACCACTAGTGTCACATGGACTATTTTAACGATGTTTTAATACCTTCTGGAACTTGGAAGTGTTAATTAAATAGCTGTCTATGGAGGGGTCCGAGAGCTCTCATATTTCATCAAAAATATCTTAATGTGTGTTCAGAAGATGAACGAAGGTTTGGAACAACATGAGGGCGAGAAATACATTTTTGAGTGAACTAACCCTTTAACTTTAGCAAACCAAATGTGTCCAACTCTGCTGAACAGTAATTTAATAATCTATTAAATATTTCTTATAATGTATCCTTAGTCTATTAAGTAAGACAATTAGTAAATAATTTTGATGGCTTATTTCCGCAGATTCTGTTTACATGTTTCTTCGTGGAGTGCTGGGTGAGAAAAACTCAGTATTTTTGTTTTATTCTTTCGCAAAAGCAGATTCTTTATCGCATTTGGCTGTCAATGTCTGCATGTTGTTAAAGGTAATCGCATTGGGGCTATACTGTCGTACAGAATGACCACCATATTCATAACCATTAAATATTAACATGGTGCATGTTATAAAAAACATGTTTTATCGATGCTTTCATATGGTAAAACGTTGCGCGTTCGACAAAAAACGTGATATATGCTATAAATGATTATAATAATCTTGTATCGTGGTATTTATATGTCATGTCAGTCAAATCCACGGATCGCAGACATCCACAGAATGACTTCCTTAAGAATATGAGAAAAACATGATTTTAATTTTCTGAAACTACAATACGCATGCATAAAAGTCATAAGACACAATGCCCTCGTCGAGATCAAAGGCATAAATAATCTGAGATAATGATAATCAATGATTCAGATCAGATCATTTATTTATCAAACAAAACCACCAGGTCTATCTTTTGAAACACTCGCACACAAAAGGGCGCAGACATCTGTGATTCACAGCCTCACCGTGTGTCCGCCTCAATGATGAAGTGTGCAGGACCTTTAAGGCAGTGCGAATAAATTCCAATCAATATTCCACTATCAATGATATCGATAAAAGTGAGGGTTATCAGGCGTTGTTATGGTCGCAGAGCGATCGCGGCGCACGTCGATGACGTCACACGCTGCGTTTGGCGACATCTAGCGGGAAGGAGACGCAGAGTCGCTGACTGAATCCGAAATCGTCCCCCAAACCCTCATTTACTATTCCCTATCCCTAATTCAGTCCACTAATATAGTTCAATTGAAGGATTGAATGAAAACGAGTGCGTGATGTCGGATAGCCGGTGTGTGTGTGTGTAGGCTGCATCGGCTCACACTCGTTATGTCGGTGCAATTATGGGACTGAATGATTGCATTCAGTAATGTCCACTATGGTCTCAGACACCACTACAAATTGCTATCCCCTTAAATAATGCCCTATTTGAGGGTATAGGGGTCGATTTCGGCTTCAGCCTTAATGCTTTGTTTTCTTTCTGGCCAGCATCACACAAGTAGCCCACATGTCAAAAATCAAAACTTAAGAAACGGCCAGTGTAATTTTTTACATTTTTAAATTTACTTTTAAAAGTTACAGCAAAATATCTGAGTTACTTTTTCACATCTTTCACAGCTCCCCTCTACCCATATTGAGAAAAATTGAGAGTAAGTGCAAAGGCGTGTGAGTATTATTCATATAGCCTAGGCCTAGCTAGCTAATCTATGGAAAAAAATTAAGAGACCACTTGACATTGATTTCTCAGTGGTCTCTTAATTTTTTTTTCCGGAGCTGTATAACATTTCATTGTGCTATGCTACATTTGGTCCTATATGCTAAAGAAAACCCAGGCTACATTATAAGCCTAAGAAGATTCCTGCTGATGTTCAGCTCACATTCTCATAATGGACACAAAGGTGTGGAGCTTCAATAGCTTGTTTATTAATAACGACAACAAACCATAGATAATACAACAAATTCAATATTTACAAAAACAGTGTGTTATATTGTACAAAGATACATATTTCAAATGCATGTCTGTAGACATCGGCCTAATTGAAGCAGCAGTATCCACAGCTGTTATAGCTGAGACGTGTGCTGTAAATCAATCTGATCCAGCCTGATATAACTGATACAGTATAAGGCACTGACATATCATAGAAAGTTTACTATTTTACACTGTTCTGCTTGAGATTAATGAATTACATTCATAATAAATTAAATCAGACATGCTGTTGTTAGAAACAGCCCTGTTCAAATCTTGAACTCCAAACAGATGTTGTGTTGAAATTTAAGGTTACACTTTATTTTATGTTGTCATTGTAACAGTGTAGTTATAATTTTAAGTACGGGGTAATATTAATTAACTACATGTACTTAAAGGATAAGATTAGGGTTTGGTTTAGGGTTAAATGCATGCAATCATGCATCATTTATTATTATTATTATTATTATGGTAAGTACATGTAACAAGAACACTGTAAAATAAAGTGTTACCAAATTTAATATATTACATATATTGATGTTTGACATTATTCATGAAACACGCACAGAATTAATTTCTGTGTAAATTAATAAAAAAGTAACTTAAAACAATGCCAGCTTACCTAATAATGGTTTTGCAAACTATTTAGACACAATCATAACGCTTGAGTTTTATGAATGAGGCCCATTGAGTATAAGCACATGAAACTTCTGTATGAAAAAAACATAAATGTCAATAAAATAATATGAGACAACTATATGCAACTACATACTAAATACATCAGTGCTACACATTTGTACATAACAAAAGCATTGTTTGGTTACTCAACATTCATATCAGTACACGGACTGATCTAAACCCTTCCATGTTGCTCCAGTGAACATGCTGGTCTGGTGGGAGTGGCCTCCAAACACAATCAATCTCCATGACAACAGAGAACGGCTGGGAGAATCTGGAGTTTGATAGCATTGTCTCTGTGATGATTTTACATTTAGTCATTTAGCAGATGCATGGGTCCAAATGAGGAACATCACAAGCACTTCATGCATGAGTAGCTTGATTCTGTAAAAAAAGAAAGAATAAAAAAAGTGAATATTATTAGCCATTGCTGTGTAGTGAGCTTCAGCGAATACTGACTGTAATTTGGTTCTGTTTTACCGTCAAAGCTACTGTATGATCTCAAAAGTTACACAGACTTGTATTTTAGACAGTTTTTATTACTTTTTGCCCTTTTTAGAGCTTGAAAGTATGGGAGATACTTTTGAAGATTTATTTTTATTTTTATGGTATAACATTCTTAAATATGATATAGTATTGTAAAAGTCAAAATAATAAGGTGAAAGTCAAAATGAACGTACAAAGAGATATTAAATACTATAAAATAAAGTCAAAATGATGACATTGATGAAATTATGAGATTAAAGTCAAATTTATTAGCTATATAAAGTCAGGCATGTCATATTAAGTGTCAATTTTTTTAAAATCCCAATTCTGATTTAGGCTATGCATGGACACGGTCCATGTCCTGGTTAAAATTGCTTATTTCTCTGGATTTAAACATTCTTGGAAACATTTGGGATAATGTAAGTACACAAGTCAACAAAATAACATTGTTCTAGTGTTTTTTTTAATTATATTTTAATCCAAAAATCCTTACATATTGTGCCTTTAACCCTGTTTATTGTCCATTGACTACTATTAGTTTGCCACTCATGGATTTATCATCCCCAATTGTGTAAACATTAAGCCTCCCAGTCAACATCTAAACATGAGAGCATCTGCTCAGATCTGTCAATCTCTTTCAGCTCTTATAGACTGTATAGCAGGCTGAGAGTTTGGGCCTGGCTACTGTAGAGGCAGGAGGCGCAACATGTGAAAGGGTGTTTGCAAACAAGGTTGTTTAAAAATTAGGGCTGTCAATCGATTAAAATGTTTAATCGTGATTAATCGCATATTGTCATGAGTTAACTCGCTAAGTTTGTAATACTCTAATCAACATGGGTATGGACAAATATGCATGCTTTATGCAAATATATGTTTATTATTAGTGAAACCAAACTCAGAGGATGAAGACTATGTGTATCAAAGGTCACAGATGTTTTTTCAAAGAACTAGTTCATGTCTCTTAAGCCCAAGCTTAAAAATTCAGAACAAGCAGTTATTTCTCTCAATTTAAGAATATAAATAAAGTGAGTTTTTACACTCGCAGTTTAATTAAAAAAAGGGCACAGTTCGTATGAAAAATTGCTAACTGTGAAAGCTGTAATGCGGACCTGGGAGTGCAGCAGCACCACACCACATACCTTGAGGAGGTCCATATTCCACGAGCAGGAATATAGTGTGGTCCCTTTAAGAGATGCGCGTTCTCTATTGAATTGCCGGTATTTTGTGCGTGCGCCAAACTGTGCCGCGATTCACACGAACAATGTGAGAAACACAGACTTGGGAGCGCTCTTGTTCAGAGAAGAATGTGGATTTTAGCCGATTGTAATCTATTTAATAAGTTCAATAAAACACATGTACTGTAAGTGGTGTGATTGTGTTAATGACCTTGGACAGTGCGCTCGGACTGCAGAGAATGTGCTTAGTGAAAAAACTGACTTTTCTTTCGACCTGGAGTCTAAAAAGTTATAAGCAGAAAATATGGTAGCTTGTAGGCTATAACTGCACTTGTTTCAGAGTAATGTTATTGTTAAAGGTCCACTGAAGTGCCTTGAAACGCAGCGCATTATTCAATGTGTTGACGTAATTTCCCCTGAAACAGCTTCAGCTGTTAGCAGCTCCTCCCCTTTTTTGAAACAGCCAATAGCGTTTATATATATATATAATATACAGTTTGACTAGAGCGCAAGAGCGGACCTTCCTGTTTGGTAAAGCCAGTTTCCTCTAACACTGTTAACCATCATAATCTCCTCCATATCGCTTTTATCAATCAAATGGGTCGATATGTTTGTTGTCTGCGCCGACTCGCGCATATGATCCACGCTGCGCTCTCGTGTCTATAGTCTAAATTTAGACCTGAGCCGTTGGGGTTAAATTAAATTAAATTAAAAATTAAAATTAAAGCATATTTACACTGAATGGTTTCCTATCACATATATAGTGTGCTATGTGCCTTTCACCATAGAAATTAGTAAATGTGTGTAAACAACAGACCAATTTCAGCCGCAGCTTCAGCAGTGTAGGGGGCGGGCTTTACATTCTACAGAGCATTTTGATTGGACAGAACATTTGACGAGAAAGTGAAGTCTGCGATGATTCGTTTTAACGGAAGGGGGAGACTGTAAATTTTGAATGCTTATATCTTTTAAAGGCAAATTTTGTCATCAACATACCAGCTTATTCATAACTTTAAGGCTAACACAGTCATACTAAAAGCTAAACAACTTAAATTTTGATTTCAGTGGACCTTTAACTCTTTCTTTCCCTATAAATGTTTGCTGCTGCATCCTTTACGTCTATGGCTTATCTCAATTTCTCCAACTAGGGGCTAACTTAGGCCACAGATCAAACAGAAAATGTGCGCTGCGTTAATTGCGCGTTAAAGGTACACTATGCAACCTTCCGTCCACTGGAGGGCAGCTATTCAAAATAAAGCCGTAGTTTGATGTCGCAAAGTTTGAGCGCAGCATCTTGGGAAATGTGGTCTTCACCTCACAGCCGGTGGGAAATAGGACTCGGGCAGAAATCACGTTCATGCATGCGGTTATTAACGTTACTGTAGTGTGAAGCAGAGCAGGGCCGAGTGTTGTGGAGCTGAGCACGGCAGCTGGAGCGATTGTTATACAAACACACTGCTTGCAAATATACCGGGACTTTTATTATGACGGATCACAGTCGCCGGGCGCCTGCACTGATTCGCTCTTCCGGTTATGATTTTGAGGTAAGGCAGCTCTGTTTATCATATTAGATACATTTAAGTGTGTTTAAAACTATGTTATGACGTTACTCTGTGCGTTCACTTGTTCTCACTGCTAAGAGTAAAGCGCTCCTGCCAAATAAAATCCGAAACCGAGGGTAGTGCAGATATGACACGATTGACAGGCGACTCCCTCAAACGCAATGCTGAAACGTCCCGGTTCTCAGTTAAAATAGCAATTTTCTCACAATTTACAAATAGTTGGAAACATCTGGGATATTGTAGGTACTCAACCGAACAAAATATATAACACCGGCCTAGTGGATTTTGGATATTTTACTGCAAAAATACTACATAGTATTTCAATAAAATTAGTGCTGTTAAAATGAATTTGCATTAACACGTTAATTTTGACAGCCCTATCAAAAATGTTATAAATTCTGATAGGTACACCAAGTGTTGTGTTATTGTGGTGCTGACAGGTGTGATCTGTACCTCAGAGGAGTGTGCCGTTCAGATGAGGAGTGTGGAGCGTTTTGGCCACCAGCGGGCCACTTCCTGCTTCAGACAGAACCTGCACCTCCACTCGGTACACACTCTCAGGCTGGAGCGAGTCTACAGTGAGCCACAGCTGATCCTGAGGACACAACATTCACAGATCAATGCAATCGCTGCAATAAAACCTTTCCTACACTGTAAACCCTAATGTTGTCTTTACTTAAACAAATCAAGTAAACTTGACTAAATATTACTAGTTTAGTCTAAAAACTCAGTCATATAAGTTAGTATAACTTATTAACCTACAAAATGCATAAACTTAAGATTTCAAGTTGTATGAACTCAAAATCATAAATAATTAAAATAGCTCACTCTGGTCTTGCTTTGATGTGATTGGCCATGCAAGGAGTTCTGTCTGGCAACAAGAGAACTAATTCACTGATTGGAGGACATTTCCAAAAGGCGGTCCTTTTCGCCTCACCTGTTGCTTGTTGCTGATTCAAATTAAGGTGGAGACTTTTTCATTGTGTGCAATCTTAAATTCGGTAAGTAAAAATTTGTAAGTTACTAAACCTAACAATAATACGTGAACTAACTTATAACCAGATTGACTTTATTTCTGTTTTAATGAAAATAATAGTTTTGTTGGAAGTCACCATGATGGAGATAAGTGTTTGCTTTAGTTGGGCTCTTGACAAATGATAAAGTAATATTAGTGTTTCTCTGGCTGCTTTGTGTTTGTGAGACACTTATGTTAAGTAACAAAAAGCCAAGAGAAAATATCATCAAGTGGTGTTGTTTATTCATTGATGATGATAATAACATCATCAAGTATAGGCAGAATTCCTGATCTTGTGCAGAGTCCAATGCTTTGGATGTCAAAGCAGTTATTAATAGTTTTGAAATATTAATAATACTAGAATCTTCACTATTGTGCTAATATATATATATTTTTTTTAATGTGTACAAAATGTTTAAATCTATGGCATTAGTTGGACACATACACACATCACTAATCTGCGTATGAATCTCTACAATGGTGACAAAACTTTTTACAATGGTGAAAAAATCTGATAAACAAAATCAAATCTGAACATAAAACAAGCTACAAAAACATCAGAACAAAACAGCAAAAGTAACAGCAAATAGTAAGAATTCAAAGAAAATGTGTCATAATTCAGACGCATAATTTATTCATGCTGCAATGCATGTTGGGACCAATGGGGAAGTTTTGATTGGTTGTACCCAGCATGGTGTACTGAACTGGTGTAGCAAGTTTGGTGAACTTAACAATTTAAGTACAGTGAAAGTGAGCACCAAGTTAAGTAAACTTAAATATTCAAGTTTTAGGAGACTCCATTACTCAATTGAATTGAGGGAATCACTTTCCTCAAATCATTTGAGTATTCTCAACTTATTAGGGTTTACAGTGTATTTCAACACTGAAAAAAGACAAAAACATACATTGTCCAATTTATTTTATCGTATTACTTGCGATCAACGCAACAAAATTGTGTTTTTTTTTCTTAAACGTAATTTCTTTGCTTTTGATTAATGTAATTCTCTTAAATGTGCAGTCTACTAGATTACATTATTTGGAGTGAATGTGAACCAATCAAGTACTTGAACATGATTTTTGCTGAAACTGTAGGTCCCAGCAAGCTTTGCTTGGGACTTGACGAGACGAGTAAAATTGTTGAACTTAAGTGTTATTTTGTGTGTTTTTTGGGGAAAAATTAGATAAGGGGGAGACTTTATATTGTTAAATAGTGTTTAATGTTTAATTATGTTGGAATAATTAGAACCATTTAAATTATACTGGGTTACCGTTAAAGAGCATTTAATAGTTTTTGCTGACTAAAAGATTGAAAGTTAGTTAGAACAGCCGTATAGTCAAGTGACTACAAAAATATACACACAAAAAAAAAAAAAGTGATTTGATTAAAAAAGCAGAGTCTCAAGCCCCCATGCACACCACTGCTGTTAGGGAACCATATTAAAATAATTTTAAGACTACTCAAATAAGTTACTTAAAGCTACACTGTGTGATATTTTCCCCCATCTAGCGGTGTAAAGGTATATGACCATCCAGTGAATATTAGTTTCTCAATTCTGATTTCGTTTTAACTCCTGGCCGATTTAGTCCAAGATTAACATGGCAATCCCCCTCTTCACATTCAACACGGTGTCATCGAGTGTTAAAACGCGAAAGGCGAAGCTTGAATTTACGGGTATGTCCCTCTTTGGCTAATGAACATTAAAGATGGAGGGGCAACATGGCGACCAGCATTCGAACCATAGACAGTAAAAGAAATGAACAGAGCTATCCCATTGACTTCAACGGCGGAAAGTGAGGTCAGTAAGGAGCACTCACTTCCTGATGGCTGAGCGAACTGCTCAGGCTCAGACTGAGCTTGAGGATGTAGATGTGACGTGAGCCTCCTGTCTGACAGTTGGAGGTCTTCTAGAAGTTGCGGAAAGTGAAATCTGAATCATGTTGTTTAAATATTTTCTCCCGTTGCTTTTGGCTCACTATGGGCTTCTCCCCATTCTTCCCCCTTGACTTTATCAGACTTTATGTCTCCACGTCCCCCGACTGCCTCATAGACAGTAAAAGATTGCCTGCGAGCGTCTCCTGTGCAACAGAGTCGCGTTGGTTATGACACAATCGTTAGCCTATTTTTACAAAAACAGCTTCTGCGGGGCGATAGTGTAAGATACAAGGTAACGGAGCCTTTTATGCATTGTCGTGTTACTTTAGAAATAAAAAATGGACAAATGGAGTCTTTAAAGGCCTCAGATGTAAAGTTATTCACTGTCAAAGTGACGCAAAAATGAATGGGAGTCAATGGGATGCTAACAGCAGGTGATGGCTTGGTTAGCAATGGCCGCCCCTTTGGGTGGAAAGCTTTCCGAGCGCTAGATTACCCCCTTGATTCGAACCCCTCACCCGTATGTATTTTCAACAGCATTTTATAAACTTACGAGAATACTTTATTACTTGAAAGAAGTAAATATACATTAATGAGCACATATATTTTTGAAAGAACTAAGTGTTTTAGCTAAGAATAAACTAAAAAAGTTACACAGTGTAGCTTTAAAGATTATTTCATTCCATGATGTTGAAGTTGTGTGAACAAATTATGTTTGTTTACCTTCATTGCTTCATGTGGAACCGATGTACACGATTAAATCATGTAAATCCAACACACCTTTTTTTTTCAGTGAACTTGCGCTCTAAAAAATGCTGGGTTGTTTTAACCCAATGTTGGGTCAAATATGGACTAACCTAGCGATTGGGTTGTTTTAATCCTGCGTTTGGGTTAAATATTTGCTTAAGACAAATCAATCGCTGGGTCAAAACAACCTAATTGCTGGGTTAGTCTATATTTGACCCAACATTGGGTTGTTTTTCCCCCATAATTTTTTAGAGTGTGGCTATCAGCATTTAAAGAAATGTTATTTTAACATCATATATATCAATATATCAGTCAAAATATATTTTGTGCTCTACTTAATATCGTACATCTTGTTGTATTTTGTTTTCATTAGTTCTTATACCAATCAGCTGGGACTCACCGGAGGCAGGATGTGTGTTTGGGAGATCAGTGTGCCATTAGTGCTGCTGCTGGACACTTTGACCCAAGAGAACTGGAATCCAGTGATGGGCTTCGGGCCTGCACTCTCTGCCGAAACTTGCCAGCTGAAAACCGCCTGCACAGAGCCATTTACCGGCTGGAATGACGCTGCCAGTTTCTCAGGACGCTGCAGGGCTTTTTTAAACTGAGGATGGCGCTCTAGGACAAGAGATTGCACTGGTATGAATGATAAAGAATGTAAATCCTGTTATAACATTTGCAAAATCCTGGGTGATCCTCAAGATGACTTTTATTACAAAATCAAAGACAACAAATATATTTTACATAAAAATGAAACCTATTTAAAGGATACTTTTTAGGAGAATGTTTTTTTCAGTCTGACATTACGGTAATTGTAAGGTATTTTATTATAGAATTTCATTATTAAGCGCCAAGCCCCAAAGGTACATAGCATCCACTAGTGATGGTCTCCTAACGAAGTCTATTGAAGCCCATAGAACCGCCTGCAGGGAAGCGTTACAATAAACCGTGCTACCAACGGTGATTAAATCTAGTTATTGCTTAGCTCACATCACATTAAACTGTGCAAATTATTATTATTGTTATACTTTGTTCTCAAATTTTTAATGTTAATAAAATTGTATTTAGTGTGTATTAGCGTTACCTGTAGATTTCAATTTCTGTACTGTCTAATCTTTTGCTTTTGACTATGGGTGAATCTGAATCTCCAGTTGTCACTGATGATTGACCTTTTTGGATTACCATGAAAACGATTCATTTAAAGGGTTAGGTCACCCAAAAAATGTGGTAATTAATTACCAACCCTTATGCCGTTCGACACCCGTAAGACCTCCGTTCATCTTTAAATTAAGATATTAGTGTTGAAATCCGATGGCTCAGAAAGGCCTTCATTGACACCAAATGTCATTTCCTCTCTCAAGACCCATAAAAGCCCTAAAGACATCGTTACAAAGCCCGTCTCACTACAGTGACTCTACAATCATTTTATGAAGCGAGGAGAATAGTTTTTGTGAGAAAAAAGCGATATAGTGATGGCCTATTTCAAAACACCACTTCCTGAGATTAATACATCAGTGTATCAAGTAATTAATTACATAATTTAAATTTTTGGGTGAACTAACCCTTGAATTATTCCAGCTGCTGTGAGAAAAGGCTATAAATGATCTGCCACCTGCAGCTTCCTCACATCCTACTACTAGCCGGAGTCCTTCTTTGTGTTACGTCGAGTCTGTATACACAAAGACAAACAGCGCCATGCTCGAATTTCCCACAGATATCCACCAGTACCACTACAATTATAACACATTATTACAAGCTATCGTTGTGAATCGGGATAAAGTAAGGAGATAATTGTGAACACTGCCTGGTTATGTACTTGCTCAAAAATGTATTTGATGAATATATAAAAAAAAAAAAGTGGTTTCGTTTTGGGGTATCGCCACCTTGTGGTAAAAATGTTTTTGATTTATTTTGCGGATTTTATTGAAACGGGTCTTGATAGACTCTGTGAGTCATACTTGCGAACATAGATACCAATTACGCCACAGTCAGTCGAACTCGCTGCCTACCATTTTCTTGAAAACCTACTTTTTCGAACTCCTCCTAGACCACTGGTCCGATTTTCAACAAATTCAAAAAAGTGATGGATTTCATGTTGATATACAAAACTATTGTTTAAAGCATCAACAAATTTGATTACATGATGCCAAAACATATGGACACCAAACTGACCACATCCCATCAATTTGGTCACAGAACCACCTATTGGCTGAAAATGATAAGCAATTAAATCATATTACTTGTGCTTTCTATTTAAGATCTTTCAGCCATTTGACTAAAATCATCTAAAATTTCCAATTACTCATTGTTGAAGTTATTAACTAATTTAAAGTTGTCTCTGATACAGATAACAATAAATCTCTCTGAATGCTATTATTGCACTAGATATCATCTTACCATCTCTGGCACAGCCAGTCATTTTTTTCCGTCTGCCCATCAGGGATAAGCAAAGTGGGGTGGTAACAGAGGTCATGACCTCAGACTTCTGCTCTTGTTCCGTCACGGGCTTCACTGCCACACGGTACTTACAGGCAAAAAACAGGCCAGTAATCACAAAATGTGTTCCCTGAAAAGCAGAAAATAGCAGTTATTACTCAGTATAACAGTATATTGTCTGTGGAAATGACCTCAGAATGAAATGAAAGAGTAAATGAAAAACACATTTAAGTAACTGCATCCGTTTCTGCTGAAAACGAATCAGATAACCGCTTCACCCATCTTCACCCCATAAAAATATCACGCTAAGACACGGGCACACAATTCTATTGTGTCCAGTGCCAGTGATGACAGATCACGTGTGGAAATACAGCGCTCTCGGGCAGCAGTGCCATTATCTGTTACACTATTCAGCTGCATAGACGTTAGGGAACAAAGGAATCAGATGTACAAACAAGACGCAGTAATAATAAACTCAAGGGTCACTCCAAGGTTTGATAGTGACATCATCTTTTAGTATTAATACCTGAAATGTAAGACAACATAATGGTTCTGATGCATTAGAGGGACGTTCACCACAAAATCCACATTTATTCACCTTTACAACACTTTATTTTTGTGGAACACCAAAATGATTTAAAAAAAAAATATTTTTAGGGGTTCAAGCCAATTGCCACACTAAAACCACCAACAAGGTATTGTTGGAATCTCTTTTTTTCCAGCTGTTGAATGATAAAAACATTGACAGCCAATCAGAAATCATCCTGCTTTAAAGATATTAAGAATTTACAGCATCACACGAAAAAGTTGCAGTGGTTTCATGCACTGGTGTGATGTAAATTGTAACTAAACTGCTCTGAGACAGAAGATTAAGAATTTAAACACAGCTTTATTAAAGGGTAATCCAAAGTTGTAGTCCATAAAACAGGCAAAAGGTCATACACATGCAAGCAGTCCAACTAGGCAAACAAGACAGGAGAGACAGGCAAAAGGGTAATTCACGGAACAGGCAAGTAATCCAAAACCAGAGACAAGAAACCAGGGAAAATGCTCAGAAATGCCATTATTCAACAAACAAGACTTCACAATGAATGACTGAGATAACCAGGCTTATATAGGGTGAAGTGAACAGGGTAATGAGACACAGGTGGATTTAATCAGGGATGATGAGTCCAGGCAGAGAGTATTGTGGGTAACATAGTTTGTTGTGATATGGCAATAGTCTGAGGTGGAGTGCCCTCTGGTGGACTACACGGACACTCTCACTGATGATCATGACAGCCCCCCTCCTAAGGAGTGGCTTCCAGACAGAGAGAGGTAGAGCAGAAGCGGACGTGGGGCAGGATGGAGGGCCTGGCCCATGGAGCGGAAGAGGGCCTCGAGAATGAGGCAGAATAGAGGGCCAGGGCGGAGCAGGCCAGGTAGATAACCAGGCTGATGCAGGCAGACAGGGTGGAGCAGACGAGCACCACAGTATTGCAGATGGTCTTGGAGACCCCCATGGCGGAGCAAACTTCCACCACAGTATTGCAGATGGTCTTGGAGACCCCCACGGCGGAGCAGACGACTACCACAGTATTTCAGATGGTCTTGGAGACCCCCACGGCAGAGTAGACAACTACCACAGTATTGCAGATGGTCTCGGAAACCCCAACGGCAGAGCAGACAACTACCACATTATTGCAGATGGTCTTGGAGAACCCCACGGCAGAGTAGACGACTATCACAGTATTGCAGATGGTCTCGGAGACCCCCACGGCAGGGTAGACGACCACCACAGTATTGCAGATGGTCTTGGAGAACCCCACGGCAGAGTAGACGACTATCACAGTATTGCAGATGGTCTTGGAGAACCCCACGGCAGAGTAGACGACTATCACAGTATTGCAGATGGTCTCGGAGACCCCCACAGCAGGGTAGACGACCACCACAGTATTGCAGATGGTCTTGGAGACCCCCAAGACGGAGCAGACGACCACCACAGTAGTGCAGATGGTCTTGGAGACCCCCACGGCGGAGCAGACAACTACCACATTATTGCAGATGGTCTCGGAAACCCCCACGGTGGAGCAGACAACTACCACATTATTGCAGATGGTCTTGGAGACCCCCACGACAGAGTAGATGACTATCACAGTATTGCAGATGGTCTCGGAGACCACCACGGCAGGGTAGACGACCACCACAGTATTGCAGATGGTCTTGGAGACCCCCACGGCAGAGTAGACGACTATCACAGTATTGCAGATGGTCTCGGAGACCCCCACGACAGAGTAGATGACTATCACAGTATTGCAGATGGTCTTGGAGACCCCCACGGCAGAGTAGACGACTATCACAGTATTGCAGATGGTCTTGGAGACCCCCACGGCAGAGTAGACGACTATCACAGTATTGCAGATGGTCTCGGAGACCCCCACGGCAGAGTAGACGACTATCACAGTATTGCAGATGGTCTTGGAGACCCCCATGGCAGAGTAGACGACTATCACAGTATTGCAGATGGTCTTGGAGACCCCCACGACAGAGTAGATGACTATCACAGTATTGCAGATGGTCTCGGAGACCACCACGGCAGGGTAGACGACCACCACAGTATTGCAGATGGTCTTGGAGACCCCCACAGTGGGGCAGACGACCACCAAAGTATTGCAGATGGTCTTGAAGACCCCCAAGACAGAGCAGACGACCACCACAGTAGTGCAGATGGTCTTGGAGACCCCAATTGTGGAGCAAACGTCCACCAGAGTATTGCAGGTGGTCTCGGAGACCCCCACGGTGGAGCAGACGACCACCACAGTAGTGCAGATGGTCTTGGAGACCCCCACGGCGGAGCAGACGACTAACACAGTATTGCAGATGGTCTTGAAGACCCCCAAGATGGAGCAGATGACTACCACAGTATTGCAGATGGTCTCGGAGACCCCCACGGCGGAGCAGACGACCACCACAGTATTGCAGGTGGTCTCGGAGACCCCCAAGACGTAGCAGACGACTACCACAGTATTGCAGATGGTCTTGGAGACCCCCACGGCAGAGCAGATGGCCACCACAGTATTGCAGATGGTCTTAAAGACCCCCACGGTGGAGCAGATGACTACCACAATATTGCAGATGGTCTTGAAGAACCCCAAGATGGAGCAGACGACTACCACAGTATTGCAGATGGTCTTGAAGACCATGGCAGAGCAGGCTGAGAAGGTGGCGCGGTGAGAGCCTTCTCTGGACTTGTGACAGGGGACAGAGTTCTCTCTGGACTCGTGCCGAAAGGAGGCGGAGCAATGTCCGGACTCGTGACGAAAGGAGGGGGAGCCCTCTCCGGACTCGTGACGAAAGGAGGCGGAGCCTAGATATGCTCTGATCAGCATTTTTGGGGCCGATCATCGATTACCGATCACAAAGATCATGATCTGCCGATTGCCGATCACAGAATGGCAGGGGAATGGGAATCTTTTATCTATAATCTTGCAGAGTTTGCACCATTTGTAGAAATGAAACTAACTCTAAATTAACTGTATTGAGAAAAACCTGTAGAAATAGGCTAGAGTCAAGATCTTGAAGAACCACCAAGTGTTTATTTTAAAAAATGAGATAACTTAAGGCTACTATAGGCCATCTTTCCCAAATAAAGCAAAATAAAATGATTCCAAACAGAGGGGTTAGGCAGACAAACACACATCAGATCAACTTAATGGGACGTAGCCTCTTAAAACACTGATTACATTTAATAATTGGCAGCTATATGTAAAACTTGTTACACCAAAACTGGCTACAGTCACAAAGGACAAAACCATGGCAATTTTTCTTTTCTTTTTTTTTTTTCTGTTATTATTATGAACATCTGATGTAGTTAAGGAACCAAATACATCAGATCCAAAAAATAAAATAAGCTACTGTATGCCAATGGCATCCTTTCTAAATAGTAAGGGTGCTTATCATGGCTATCAAAATCCAGTGTTCTGTATTTTGCGTACGTGAGTTTTTGTTGTCGGTGGCTATTGTAGATGGCTATAAAAAAAATAAAAATAAAAAAAATAATTGTGTACTGTGCTAATTAACTGAGATTTCTTACAGCTCTTACAGGTTGTTGGCCTTGTTTGTTTCGTTGCTTCTATTGCTCTCCCCTTTTTTGTAAGTCGCTTTGGATAAAAGCATCTGCTAAATGATTAAATGTTAAATGTAATGTAATGCTCGGATCAGGATTTTTGGAGCTGATCGCTGATCACATGAAGCAGTATCTGCCAATCTGATCACAGATACCGACCTATTTGAAGCCTTCTTTTTATCATATAGAATTATTTATAGGGAATTTTACAGACATTCATTCAGGGAATTGAAGAGCAGTGAGTTATATTAAGGTTCATCGAACAACACGACAAAGAGAAATTGAGAGACGGCAGCAATTTATTCGACTGCTTTCACTTTAAGAGCGAATACACAGAGACGGTTATAGGCTACATGCAGTATATGCAGAGACGGTTATAGGCTACACAACACAAATATTAACGTTCACTCGCGAGTCAGGATGGGGTTTACCTGCCTACTCGTCAAGGGTAGACGGTAATTTAGTACATACATTTTGTGTGTATTTGACCATTGCAGCGCAATTTGTACTTGCAAGCTTTTTGTGAGATGGGTGTGTGTGTGTCAGGTGTGTGTAAGAGATCACGGTCTCTTGGAGAGCACGCGTGAGTGCTGATCGAACACTGGCAATACTTAACAATAAATGCAAATGATAAACTTTAGTGACGATGCGACACTGCTTCGATTGTGCAAGTGGCAAATCCTGTGTCAACTGTGCAGCTCAATTTTAGTTGCAGATGCGATGCGCTGATGTGAAGCCATTGAAGGGTTACTTCAGCGATTAGCATATGGCTTTGTATCAGTAGAAACCCTGGAATATATTCAAATTATTGTGCTTTCCCCCCTCATATCTCCCTGAGACAAGAGATTTATGCATTTTATTTCTGGAAAAATTCCTCCTATGATGCAAATTGACGATTTTTGCATCATAGGAGGAATGTTTGCCCAAAGGCTAAAGACTACAGCCAGCAGAGGGAGCCATTACCGCATGTTTTGAATCTGCGCATGGGGGATGGGAGATTACACTCAGCTTGCAGGGAGAGCTCAGCTCAGCTACAGGCACTCATTTAAACGGAGCTATGGTGAGCAATGTAAGTGTTTTAACTTCTCTAATTAATTTCTATGAAAGTTAAGCTTGCAAAGGCATGAACTGAAAGGCGCCAGACTGAACTCGCGTTGTGAATGTATGCCGCGAGTGTAGTCGCGATTACCTCAGCTCTCATCACTCCTGCAGTTAGTGCTCAGTGCTGTCTGTGAGACTCGCGCGGTGACTCACTCATTATATTGAACAGGCACGTTCAGTTTTTAATTGTAGTGTCGTCTCTAACTCAGTCACAGTAATCAAGTTGGTGGCGTTGGGAATGGCCTCACAGGGCAGTGATGCATTCTGGGAATTGTAGTCTTTCATCCCCATGGGACAAAAATACATTTTCTGTCTTTTCTCAGTCTAGAAGACACCAAATTCAAAAATAATTTTACATTTCTACTGCATTGATGAGCCAGTTTAAATACAGATTCATCTTCCCAGCGCTGAAGTACCCCTTTGAGCACTTTGAGAGTGAAAGAGAGACAGCGCGCGCGCGCACGCGGTGATTCACTCGCGCTGTTTGTGAACTTACATCTCACAGAAAGTTTTCAAATTACTTCGTAAGTTATTTAACACAGAATATAAATTGTACCTCACCTTCAGCATTATAATTATTTTACCCGCACCGGAAAGAGAATGAGACTGCCGCTGCATATCATGCCTTCGCTCTCACGACAGGCGCGCGCCGTTGTGTCGTCAGCATGTGATCGGTTTATGAGATCGGCCTTTTTAGAGACCGCCGATCAATCATCCCAAAGTGATTATCGGCCGATTGAGATCGGTTGCTGATCGATCGGAGCACCCCTAGCGGAGCCCTCTCTGGACTCGTGCCGAAAGGAGGTGGAGCCCTCTCTAGACTTGTGACGCAAGGAGGTGGAGCCCTCTCTAGACTCGTGACGCAAGGAGGTGGAGCCCTCTCAAGACTCGTGACGCAAGGAGGTGGAGCCCTCTCTGGACTCGTGATGCAAGGAGGTGGAGCCCTCTCAAGACTCGTGATGCAAGGAGGTGGAACCCTCTCTAGATTTGTGATGCAAGGAGGCGGAGCCCTCTCCAGACTCGTGATGCAAGGAGTTGGAGCCCTCTCCGGACTCGTGCCGCAAGGAGGCGGAGCCCTCTCCGGACTCGTGCCAAAAGGAGGTGGAGCCCTCTCCAGACTTGTGACGCAAGGAGGTGGAGCCCTCTCTAGACTCGTGACGCAAGGAGGTGGAGCCCTCTCTAGACTCGTGACGCAAGGAGGTGGAGCCCTCTCAAGACTCGTGACGCAAGGAGGTGGAGCCCTCTCTAGACTCGTGACGCAAGGAGATGGAGCCCTCTCTGGACTCGTGCCGAAAGGAGGTGGAGCCCTCTCCAGACTCGTGACGCAAGGAGGTGCAGCCCTTTCTAGACTCGTGATGCAAGGAGGTGGAGCCCTCTCCAGACTCGTGACGCAAGGAGGTGGAGCCCTCTCTAGACTCGTGACGCAAGGAGGTGGAGCCCTCTCTAGACTCGTGATGCAAGGAGGTGGAGCCCTCTCTAGACTCGTGATAAAAGGAGGTGGAGCCCTCTCTGGACTCGTGCCGAAAGGAGGTGGAGCCCTCTCCGGACTCGTGACGCAAGGAGGCGGAGCCCTCTCCGGACTCGTGCTGAAAGGAGGTGGGGCCCTCTTTAGACTTGTGACGCAAGGAGGCGGAGCCCTCTCCGGACTCGTTATGAAAGGAGGCGGAGCCCTCTTCGGACTAGTGACGAAAGGAGAAAGAAGCCCTCTCCGGACTTGGGACGGAAGGAGACCTAGTCCTCTCTGGACTCAGTACAGGGGTCGGAGTCCTCTCTGGATTCCTCTCTGGACTGGGGACAGGACCCCTTGCTGGACACTGATGAGTGGCTGGAACCATCTCTGGGCTCTGGATGGCGATAGGAGACATCACTAGGCTCTGGATGGTGGGCGTGGTGACCATGATGGTTGGAGACTTGAGTGTGGATGCCATGATGGGAGGAGACTTTGGACTGGTGGACATGATGGGCATGATGGTGGACACTCCCAAAGTGAATGGGGAACTGCTTAGCTGAAGGGCATAATCAAGGAACTCACTCAGGGACCCTCGAGGACCATCACAAATGAGTTTGGTTTGTAACTGTTTGTTGAGTCCATGGCAAAAAAAAGTCAATCAACATAAAATCTGGGAGGTTGGTGATGTTTGCGATGTTCAGAGAGTCTCTGATGTGGTCCACGAGTGAGTGAGTTCCTTGGCATAGACGGATGAGACATACTGCTAGATCCATGCTTGGCGAAGTCTTCTGTAACTAAACTGCTCTGAGACAAAAGATTGAAAATCCAAACGCAGCTTTATTAAAGGGTAATCCAAAGTCGTAGTCCATAAAACAGGCAAAAGGTCATACACATGCAAGCAGTCCAAACAGGCAAACAAGACAGGAGAGACAGGCAAAAGGGTAATTCACGGAACAGGCAAGTAATCCAAAACCAGAGACAAGAAACCAGGAAAAACGCTCAGAAATGCCATTATTCAACAAACAAGACTTCACAATGAATGACTGAGATAACCAGGCTTATATAGGGTGAAGTGAACAGGGTAATGAGACACAGGTGGATTTAATCAGGGATGATGAGTCCGGGCAGAGAGTTTTGTGGGTAACATAGTTTGTTGTGATATGGCAATAGTCTGAGGTGGAGTGCCCTCTGGTGGACTACACGGACACTCTCACTGATGATCATGACATAAATCTAGTTGTTGTTACAGTTATTGTTCTTGGTGTGAACAGGCTTTAACTCAAGGAACCCTATCTTACCCCTGGCACAATGTGTTTTTTGCTAGTTTCAGCTCGACGCAGTTATAATTTTCATATCCAGCGGTGTTTAAATGTCAGATGGACTCGCACTCGTCTGTTCACCCATGGGCGTGCTGGTCTGAAGACAAGGTGTGTTCAGGCGCATTGTTGGTGCGTTGCTATTTTGAGGAACTGAAAACGACTGACCATTGACCAACACAAACCTGCTCTAAAGTCAATAGCGCAGTGTTTTTTGTGTTACTTAAAGGGCGTGTTAGTAATATGCAGCTATAGGCGAATGCACAACACACACACAGGGATGTGCAGCAGCATACACATTTTTTAAATATTAGAAATAAAAAGATTCCTCTCTGGAGAAGCGGTCAGTCTTTACGCTCGCAAATTCCTCCATGTAAATAGCGAATCTGGCAGGGTGCGAGTGCAACTGGCTTTTAAAGGGAATAGAAGATTCTCTGGGGAAGAGACTCTGATTGGTTTATTGTACATTATGCCCAAAACACACTCATGACTCATTAAGAGACAAGATGCAACACTTTTGGACTCTTTTCGCTGACCATTTTTCCTGTCGTTAAACTAGCAAAAGTGGATTCGGACACGGACAAGTGCACCTGCCCCATGACCTTCAGACCATGCGCTCAGACCGTTTAAATAAGGCCCAAGTACTTGATTTGTGTACTTTGTCTAGCACTGAATGCACAGACGTAAAGAGGTTAGCCAATCATATTATATGTCAGTAACACACAGGGAATTTTCCACATTTTACTTGAACTTTAAAAAAACAATTTCCATTGTAAATCCACAAGGCCCACCTGAACTGTGGCTGATTTCTCGCCTTTCGTCACGTTATTGGCACAAACTTCAGGATACCATCTGAGAACATATGAACTGGAATCTTTTTGGCTTTCTGCAAAAGTAAACAAGACAGAATGTTGTAGATTACGTTTTTTCCATTTCTGAGGTTTTGCCTCCTCCACATATTTTCAGGGATCATCTACATTTTGCTCCCAGCTTCCAGTTTCCGTTCGCAAGCAACATGACATCTTTCTTCAAACCCGCGTCAGGTCGCCATCCCCCTTCATCTGTTTTTGATTTCACACTCGTACCGGCATTATTAAATCACTCTTCGTGCCTTTCTTTCCTGGAGATAACAGTAAATCAGCACCCTGTATTTATGGGCGCTTGCGGTTTGACTGGAATCTTCCCTTTGAAGGCCGTCATGTCGCCAAATGTGTATTTTTGGAACACAGTTACTAAGCAGATTGTGAATAATCTGTTGGAAAGAGTCTAGAGGGGACATCCCTGCGAGATTGTCTTTTTTTGTGGGATAGATAATATTTATCTTTGGTAACATTCTTCCATAAATCATTAGTCATGCTGTTGCTTTGGCAGTGACTTGTTTAAGGATACGAATGGATTCGATGGATTGAAGTCATGAGAGAGTTTTTTCTGTTTGGATACAATTTTTGCTTAGAAGTAAACTTTGAATGACCTCAGTCACATTACCTTGGTTTATAGAAAGAAGCTCACTTGCCTTGTATTCGACTCTTCCAGAAGACCTTGACCTGCAGCTGGTTGTCGTGATAATGAGGGGCGGCAGCCTCTAGCCTCAGGATACTGGGAGAGGACTGGGATATTGGAAGCTCATTGGAGAACTCTCCAGAAAGATGACCATTCCCATTGGAGGATGCTAGAATGAGACAGGAGATTTACATTTGCCAATAGTCAAAGACATATTTTTAAAATCTCATGTTCAACATCTGTAGCATGGAATGACCAAAACAAGTTAACAATAAGTAGACACTGTCCCACCTGCCTAATTGTTGGATAATTTATGAGGTCTATTATTAGGACCAGACATTTACAATATATTTGTTACACTGCCTTTAATTTATGCTGATTTACATGAACAGAATAATTGTAAATCCTTTTTAAATGTTTATATTTGAAGACAATTAAAATCATTATGAGGACCTATTCTGCCCTTTTACAAAGTCGGCTCTGAACATGTTTTCCGGCTTGGATATTCATTATTTTCCCATATTTGACTAAGCCTTAGGGCCACTATAGAGCCACTAAGCCCTATTCGCACGGGATTTGTATTATCTAGGGTCCTCTGTGATTTAGAAATTACTCCCCACATCTGAATTATGCATGGCACATGCACACGGCAAAAGCAAAGCCTGTGATTTTACTTAAATTTACTGACTTATCACCCAGATATGATGTCAAGACTTGCAAATGTTTTTTTCATTAGCCTATAGCTGTTTGAAATCATAAACAGTCACATGCATAAATATTTTTAGGACCCGTTTTTATTGTTTTATAGTAATACAAATAATTTCGTTCAGTTAGAGAACAGACACTACAATTAAAAACTGAACTGAGCACAGACCAGCGGCAGGAGTCAGATTTCATTTATCACGAGTGAGAAGCTGACAATATACGGCGGAAGATTCAGTTTCAAAAATGTAAAAGCACCCATTTAAGCGAGCTTATCATTGTACTGTTCTGTTATGTTTTCCATTAAGAATAGTATTGATATTAATATTAAACACACCATTCAAGCAATTTGCTCCCAAATTGGTACTCATTCTAAATTGAAAGTGTAATCCGTGTGGGAATTCATAACAGTGCACATTATGAATAGAGCCTCCATTCTTCATGAAAGATGTTTTGGAAATGTCCCGCCCCTTATCATAACCGTGGCCATTTCTCAATATGCGTTAATGTCTGTGTCTGTGTTCTTGTGAATTGTCATCTGTCACTGCCCAAGGGTTTCAATTTAAAGTTCATATCTAGTCAAGTACAGTTCAAGTCCCCGGATGTGTCCTTGATCCGCCACTTTTATTGAGGATGCATGGAAAGGTGACTTAAAATGAACTTGAGACACATAGCTATCCTAGAATGCATCTCGCCAGAGGTGGACAAAGTACACAACTCTATTACTTGAGTAAAAGTAAAAGTATTACTGGTCAAATATTACTCCGTTACAAGTGAAAGTTGTAAAAAATGATTTTTACTCAAGTAAAAGTACAGAAGTATTTGTTTTCAAAAGTACTTAAGTCTCAAAGTAAATTTCCTTTTTTATGCCAATGCATTATTTTATTATTGTTGTATAAATGCACATTATGCCATCATGGTTTAAGTCATTCAGTGATGCTCCATCTGACGTACTAGCATACGACTAAACTCATTTAAATACTTGCATAAAAGTTACAAAGCTGATGTCACTTTAAGGTCAAATGCACGGATCCAATACACTGATACACATCTGATATTCTCCCAACTTTCCTCTTCTCTTTCTCCCAGATGTTTATATTGTTAATATTTTATAAGACATGCACCAAGTGTATGCCAACTAAACTAATCTTGATTTTTTTTAAAAACTGAAACATACTTTCAAAGTATGGCTATAGGTGCACACACTTGTGTCTAAGAACTGTCTTCTTCCATTTTGCTATGAACTGATCAGTGTTCAAAAAAAGTTGGGGAAATGTATATGACTATAAGAGTGATTCCTGATAGACTGTCTGAAACAACAACAACACAAAAAACTTTTAAAGATGGAAAAAATCATCCTCCAACTTTCAGAGCTGCTGCAGAAACGACTTTCGACCTTGATAGAAATGTAGTGGAGTAAAAAGTACAATATTTGTCTTTCAAATGTAGTGAAGTAAAAGTCATAAGTTGCCAGAAAAAATAATACTCCAGTAAAGTACAGATACTCAAAAAGTGTACTTAAGTACAGTACTCAAGTAAATGAACTTAGTTACTGTCCACCAGCAAGCGTCAACAGCGGATGAGAAACCCAGCGTAATTTAGAAATAATACTGTTATTGTGAGAATGTACTTGTTTAAAGGACGGATCTGTGGTTTAAATGAAAAGAGGCAGCTTCGTGCTTTATATATATTTTTTTGCTATAAATATATACAGTACATGCACTGAAGATAATCAATGTATGCATTAACTGAACCACATTTGTGTAGCTATTAATATGTTTGAGTGGTGTTTTATAGCATATTTTGTTTTATTGTAGCCTAACATTTATGAGATAAGCGGAGTAGCCAGAGTGACCTGAGTGACGTTATCGAGTACACAAAAATTACAGGACACAACTCGAAGTTTGCATACTTAGTATTGAGAAATGGCCCTTGAGTTTCAACATACTACTAACTAACTCAACCAGTCCCGCCCCATTATTTTGCATAGACCTTGGGCGGGAATTATTTAAATGAGGAATATTGTGGCGCGTTCGTTCCAGGAAGACTAAGACTAAAATGGAGACGCATTTCAGGGAGTTCAGAAACAGTGCATAATGATATTAAGAGAATAACTTCCTTTTGCAGAGCTTTTTTATGCAACATTCTTCAAACAGCAACATTGCACACTAAAGAAAAAGAGGAAGATGGAAGTGAATAGCAGAATAAGTCCTCTTTAATAATCAAAAAATACCATTCATTTTCATCATGAAAATATAATTTCTTATGGTTTTCTTATGATTTTGAGTTGAAATTTGACCGGAGCATGTTTTATAAGATTTACCATCATAGATTAAACAATAAAGTTATTTTCTGTATGTCCGTCAACAACAATATAATTTCAACTTGCCCTATAGACTTCCTACTATATAATAAATGTGTAAATTAAATTATTTTCTCAACACCATTACATCAAATCTTGAAAACAACACAGAATGTCCTTTAAATTAAATTCATAATAAAGAAAAAACTTTTTTTGCATAATATTGTTACATACCATCCCACTGGAAAGATTGAAATAAACTGAACTTGAAGTGCGACTTCCGACTTTCCAAACTCAAAGGCAGACATTTTTAACCACAATCCACTGAGGTGTATGATCTCATCTGAACATGGGCATTCACTTTCAAGCTAATGAAATGTATCAATGAATCAAAGTTTCAACATTTAGCCAACATTTGATCTTCACTTCAGAGGCTGCTTTCAAAGCTCAGGAGATGTAATGGAGGTCTCATAATTAAGTTTAATTCGAGTATCAACTGTCACAGATGTTTCTTATAAAATAAACAGACAAATGAAAACAATTGTTGTACATAATACAGCTATAAAATCAATGTGGATGGCATTGCTCAGATGTGATTTAGGATTTTTAGGCCTCAAAATAAGGAATGTTTGATTCATATTCTGATCTTGGCAAATATTAGCAGTATGAGACGGTGAAATATCTTCTGAAATCTTTTTCTCAGGAGAAACATCTGAGAAGAAGTTAAGCAAAGTTCTCCATTAAATCTCATTGCTGTCTAAGAAAAGAAATATCTGCGATATTAAAGAGACTGCAATTGTGATTTTTCACAATAGTATGGGTTCAAACGTCATCTTGCGATATCATATCCCACATCTTTGGGCCTTTCTAATGAAATGCAACATGTGATTGCACTGAATAAGGAGATACGATTTCCTCAAATAAAATGACAAAGAGCAAGCACTGACGGTTTAAATTAGATTTGTTTCTGTTTCAATGACAATTCTTCCTTGTTCATAAACTGTGACGAATGAAATCTTGGGTTCAGCATTGGGCAGTCTGCAATACATTACTGTAAGGGAATATGGAGATATTTTATAACTGATGTGGTGTTTCAGAGACCTCAAGAGAAATAACAGAGGGCTGATAAAACCAGAAGGGAAAATATTAAAGACATAAAATGAGTAAGAAAGTGGAAAAATGACTGGAGAGCAAAGAAGAAGACGTTTTATTTTTAGAAAAATGGATTACGTCTTTGCATTTTTCAGCATGCCAGTTTGTGCTCTGGTAAAACAACTAAACAGAGCCAAACTAAAACCATCATATCTCTTCACTTTATGTCTGGAATTAGCAAGTTGCTGAAAGATTTATCAGTGGAGGTGAGGAACTTGTGTGGGGTTAACTGCAGTCCTGTTGAGGCGAGTAAACCGAATCATGCCCTAAAACGCTCTCCTGCTGAGCCACAGTTCTGCTGGATTCAGATAAGCTCTGGATGCTGATACAGGGCTGAAATGTGCTGCCTCTGGGAAAGGTTAACCTCATGCACTTATATGCCAAAATCTAAGTCACCGTAAGAGGACAACATTTCTGACAAAACACTCTCCTCGCCAAAGAAGGTTTTCTGTGTTTTCAATGGCTCTGCTGTGCTGCAATTATCAGCGGCACCACTGATTCATGGTAAAATGAGGGGGCCAGAATCAAGCCTTTTAAAAAGAGCAAATATTTTATGTCTGACACCCCTTCATTTACACCCTTTTCAATTTATACTTAGTAAAACTGATTGAATATCAAAATTGGCTCACAATCTCAAAACAGTTAATTATGAAGTTTCATAATTGGAACTTTCCAAATGCTCATACAAGTCAAACCAGCAGAGGCGACAGCATTGGAGTATTTTTACTTTCTACTCAAGTACATTTTTAAGTATATACTTTATCAGTGTTTTTCTTTGGAAAGCTTTTACTTCACTACATTTCAAAGCATAATATATAATGTCATACTTTTTACTGTACTACATTTAATAAATAAAAGTAGTTGTTTTCTTACCTTTAATACTTAATTACATTAAAAATGAAGTACTTTCTTACTTGACTATTCGAACTTTGAATTAATTTTACTTGAGTAAAAGTATACACTGTAAAAAAATTTGGTTGGTTTTTGTTGGTTTAACTTAAAAAAGTAAGTAACCTGGTTGCCTTAAAATTGTGAGTTTATTGAAATTAAAACTTTGAGTTGATACAGTCAAGGAAATTTGTTTAATAAATAGAAACTCAAAATATTATTGTATCTGAACCACATAACATTTTTGATAAATCATGAACATAGCACTATTTGGCATGTTTCAGTGCGTCATCAGAAATAAAACACACACAATTACCCAATATGCTTACAAAATCTTTTAATAATATTTTAATAAAGGTTGTCGAATCTCAAAAAATGTTTATTGTATTAACTGCAAATTTTAATTTCAGTGAACTCAAAATTTTAAGGCTACCAGGTAAATTTTTTTCTAAATAATTTTTTACAGTGTACAGTACTACATTTTTAATGTAATTAAGTATTACATGATGTTTAATATGAAATGTATTGCTGTAAAAATTACAAGTACAATATTATGTTTTGGAAGATTGTGAAGTAAGAGTTTTCCAAAGAAGAACACTGATAAAGTACATATACTTGAAATGAATGAATGAATGAATGAGGCATTTATATAGCGCTTTCAAATGTACTACTGTACACCCAAAGCGCTTAACACTCATGTCAGGGGTCTCTCCTCAACCACCACCAGTGTGCAGCATCCACTTGGATGATGCGACGGCAGCCACAGTACAACGGCGCCAGTGCGCTCACCACACACCAGCGATAGGTGGAGAGGTGATTTTGTTGAAAAACAAAATTACTTGGAAAGTAAAAATACTTGAATAAGGTCCGCCTCTGCAAACCAGATCTTGCTGAGTGCTTACTGGTGGCTGCAGCGGTGATGAAGGAGAGATGAGCTCGGCTGCTCTTCAGTCGATTCTGACCCCAGTAAGAGACGGCCTGGATCTGTGCCGTGTAGTGTGTGTTGGGCTGTAGACCATGAAGCTCCATCTCTGTTACGTCCTACAGGACAAAAAGACAAGACATTAGCATTGTAATGGTTTAGCACTAAAGGAGCGGTCGCATTTATTGTTTAGTTCTTGGGCGAAATCTAGGCATTCTAATAGGAATCAATGCAAGTGCGAAAGATTTTCCTGATGCAAAGTTATGCTGAGTTTACACTGCACGATTTTAAACCCGATTTTTAACTTGCCGTATGGTTTTGCCAGATTGCAGACAAATGTTAGCCTGGATGCCATCCAAACTCAGTCATGGCCACAACATTTGAGCTTGGGCAGTTCGGTCTGGCCTCAATCCATAGAGGAGTAATTATCCCCGAACAGAAACTGTTCGGACCAATGAAATCATCAGGGCGGGCTTTAGACGATGACGGACAGATGATCAACAGTAACGTAATCATCACGTCATCAAAGGGGCTTGGATTATATTTGTTCGAATCCTAAATGGAGAGCTTGTTCGTATCTGCATTCACCTTCACTATTTCTCTCAGAAATGATGATCATGTTGGGTAAGTACTCTGTGTATCCTTAAATTTTTTTTTTTTTACAACACCGACAAAGATCGTTTAATCCAGCGCGCGTACAGACAGGGTTGCCAAGTTTTTACAACAAAACCCGCTAACTAATAGCCCAAAACAATAGCTTCTCGGGGGGTTCTCCAGGAAAAAATGGTGTTTAGGGGGTAAAATGTGTGTTATTTTGGCAAGGTTGGGTCTTTGAGAGTTCCTGGGTCTATATATATATATATATATATATATATATATATATATATATATATATATATCACATAATTGAGTTCACTTCAGCGCGCGGACATGGAAAACAACCCGCGGAAAAAAACATAGATTTGGCAATACAGTGCAGTTGAGTTCTGTTGACATTTGACAACTAACGTTATGCGTCGCTCCGTCGCTCTGATTGGTTGTAGGTCTGTCCAATTGAGGTCTTTCCTGGTTCGGTTGAAACACGCCCCATAATCACAGCCCAATGGAGCATCAGACTCATATTCTGACTAGAATTGAGTATGCCCACGTCAGGCTAGACAAATGGCTGATATCGGAGGCAAATCGGTGCTCATTCACTTGAGTGACAATCAGTGTGCAGTGTGAATTATTAAAGACGTGATTTGAGAGAATCGCTGATGAGTCTGCGATTCAAAATCCTGCAGTGTGAAATGTGTTCTGACTGAAAATAACATTGCCGATAACCGACAGCCAATGAGAGGGCAAGATACAGGGCAGCGGGAAGTTCAGGGAGGCATTATAGACCCGAATATCATAATTACACATGAATGTTACAGTTATATCAAACAAAGCACAAACATTAGCTTGATCAGCCACAACACACTGTAAAAAAGAAAAGTTGACATAACTTAAAATTGTAAGGCAACTTTCTGCACAGCTTTTTTGAGTTTACTCAACCTTTAAACAAAGTAGTTCACTTAACTCAATTTACTGAGTAAGGTCATGTCTTCCAAATTAAGATCTTTTGTTTAGCTAGTTGAGTTATCATCGTTTTTATTTTATTTTATTACTGTTGGCTGCTCACTGATTAGAATATAATCATTGTGTAGTGACTTAATTCACTGATTTTATGACTCAAAATCCTATTACATTTTTGATTCTAGATAAAAAAAAATCACCAAGCTTTCAATCTTTCACTTTCAATCAGAAAAACTGACTAAAGTTTAAAACAGACTCACTGAGATTTACTCCCACAGACATCAATAATCAGCTCATGAATCTCAACAATGGTGACATGCTCCATGCTGCAATGCATTGTGGGAGCCATGGATGAGTTTTGCATGATGCACCCAGAATGCTTTGTTAACTTATTGCAACTTGTTAACTTGCATTTACAAATCAAATTTACAATCAATACTAGGTTGGTTCAACGATTGTTGAACAGACTTCTTTTCACAGGTTAAGCCAACTCTAATCATTTGTCAATTTTTTTTTTTGCTCCCCACTTTTGCGCCCCAAATATTTCCTCCATTATCTTTTTTCTTTTTCTACTTTTCTTTGCAAATCAGTGCACAGACTATTTCGATAAACTTCTTGTGGGCTACCATTTTTAATAACAATTCCAGTCTCGGTCAAGGACTCTTGCGTTATTTCCTTCTCGCTTCTCGCAAGTGTTTTGTTCTGAAACGTAGTTTGCAGACCAGACGAAGTTTACGCCGATTCTTCCTCTTGTAATGTGAACCCCCCTGTAGCCAATCCATCGTGTAAAGTGCACACATCAGTGACCGAAGGCTACCCCATATAGTCATGCAGTGTGAAAAGAACAGAGATTCGGCGACTTTGAAAATCGTGCATTGTGAACTCTGCATTAGTCGCCAGGATTCGCCACGCTGACCAACAGAAAAGCTACTTAGTTTGAAAGTGACTTTTATGGATTGCTACACTATTTACAATAGCTAATGGACATTTTCTTGCCCATTACAGTTCTCCAAATTTTGCTAATGTGACCACACACTAAGACATACAAAAATGTAAACGTACAGACACTTAAATCTGCAAAAATCTTTCTCCTACACTTTTTTAATGACATATAAACCTCTCTAATGATAGTTTGTCAAGAAGAAATAAGACCTTTAATGGTAATAGTGTGCAGCATGTTAGACCAGTGCTCTTCAACACCTGTACTGGAGGGTTTAATTCACATGTGCTTTAAGGTTGATTCACACTTAGTTTGATTGTGTAGCGACTCGGGCGAATCAAACACACAATCGCCAGTTACATTTAACAAATATGTTTTGAAAGTTGTGCTCACTAGCATACCTTCCCCCCAACACAACAGAGGGAGATTCTTCAGTCACCCTGGAAACCATCTGATAAGGTGTTTTTATGGCCCCGAAAGGAATTTGGCCACATGAAGTTTCAGACACAAAGACACAGAGCTTTTGCCTCAAATTATAGACAAACCATCTATAAATGAACATGCACCCCAGGACATTATATGTAAACACATAACTGTTTTGTAAAATGTTTCTTCTGTATGGTATTTTGCATCTTTTTGTCTGTGTCTTAACAAAGTACTAGTTCAGATAACCTCATATATGTCATGTCTCCTATCAAATTAATGCTCACTTCACGACTTACACTTCCATGTATATCACTTATTCAGAAAATGCAATGTGTGTTTGTTGCATTAATTATAGTATGAAGACTCAGAGACCCACTGAGTCGAACTTTCAAACAAAGAGCCATAAATCTGCTGAGGAATTTCCCGCCGGGAAATCCCAACAATCTCATTGGTTAAGTCTAACCCTGGAGGGTGGGACTACGGCCAGACCATAAAAGGAGGACCTCGGATGCCCTCCTCCTCACTCTCTTCTCTTCTCCGAACATCTCCTGCTCTTACTTCTTCAACTCTCTGTGGGAGCCAACACCCACGGGGGGGGGCTGGCACTTAAGCCATGCCACCAATGCAGGCCCTCCAAGCAGGCCTCAGCCCTTCCAAAAATCTTCTCTTCTACAATCCGATCTTCAAGAACACGAAGCATCGCTAAAGCAAACAGCCACTTCCCTCCCAACCTCGGAAAGGACCGCCGGACCGCCGGACCGCCGGACACGCAGACACACATGCACACAAGCGAGAAGCCAAAACGAAACCAAAAAGAATGCAAGTATTATCTTCCAAATTCAACTGCTGTAAAGAGGGTGTGTTATTTTCCCGTTGGGATAAATTAACTCCGTGAAGGTCGTATCTGGTGAATTGAAGGAAAGTTGGTTCTCACCCTCCCCCACTCTCTTTGTCTCTCTCTCTCTCTCACTCTCTTTCTCTCTCTCTCTCTTTTATCTCTCTCTAACTTCAGTCTATTCATTATTCTCTTTTATGTATTCTTTCGTTAATATCTATACTTCTACTCTCTTGATGCATATTTAGTATGTACTTTCTGTGTGAATTGTAGTGTTATTTTTAGTCTGTGTTTATTAAACCTTCAAAAGACATTTAATGAGTTGAATCTGTTATTCTGCCACATACACAAAGTCAATGAAACTTGCGATCTAAACGTTACCTAACTGCTTATGCTACTATGTTAGTAAAGTAAACTGTATGACCATTTGAAATATTGAACTTATCCTGATCAGTAAAGTTAATGTTTCTTATGCGCTCGTAAAGCAGTAATCCCTTTATTGAGAATTGATTTGAAAAGTCTATAACTAATTTGCAGGACAAACTTAGTAGGATAATTTCAAGCAATTCCGTAAAGGGTTACTTGTATTTAATTAAACAATTTTCCCTATCGGAAAATTTTAATACGTAATGAACAACTGGCAAATCATATTCATAAATTCATGAATATTGAATATTAAATCCCTTTTGAGTTAATTATTCCCCGAGACATTAAACTCATTAGTCGTTGTTGTTACATGTATTTGGTGGAGAAATATCGGGCAAGTTTCAAACGTTTGTGTATGTGTGAATGATATTCATATTCTATTCATTGTGTATTTTTGAGGTATTAATAACCTGCACGCGCGTTTTGTTTCGTTTTTGTTTTGTTGTTGTTTGGTGAATTATGAACGGTACGCGCAAAGCGAACCCAAACATAAACAGATGCTGAGAAATGTTGAAGTAGCCGGATTATATTAATAAAAATATGAACGGTACGAAAATCCGCGTGATCTCCGAAACCCCCTGCAGCCGTAGGCGCAATAGGTTTTATCCGCGTGATTTCCAAACGAATGTATTGTAGAAAATCCATACATTTGACTCGAGCAATATATTATGTGTTCCATCAAAATAATGAGATTTTGATGATGTCTGTAGACACGTACGTTGCGTTATCCCGCTTGATCTGAACTACAAAAGTTTCTATCTGTGCGGAAGATTGGGACAGGACGAGACTCTCCTGTACAATGTAAGGGGCCTCAGAATAATTATTATATCGTTAAGATAAACGATAACTCCTGGTTTAAGTCTGGCTTAGCTAACCAAAGACCTGAGACCTAAAACATTTGAATCAAAAATGCTGAAAACCGTCAGCCATATTGATAAATGTCTATTGGAGTCCATGTAAAATGCGTGAATAGGCAGAAGATAAATTCCTGTTTGTCACCCGTTTCGTTGCTCGTGCACATAAAGTGCAGTCATTTTTAAATGAGTGCAAAAGCCAGTAGAGTGTAGGGAACGCCGCTTGCAAACCGCCAGAGGGCGACTCAAGAATTGCAACACCGCTTGCAAACCGCCAGAGGGCGACTCAAGAATTGCAACGCCGCTTGCAAACCGCCAGAGGGCGACTCAAGAATTGCAACGCCGCTTGCAAACCGCCAGAGGGCGACTCAAGAATTGCAACGCCGCTTGCAAACCGCCAGAGGGCGACTCAAGAACCAGACAAAGCCATCTGGTGAGCATTTCCGCCTAACTAACTCTAGTCTAGGGCGGGCGCAATAGCGCCATCGTGTGGATAAATTCGGATAGTTTCACTCTCCGTCATTTGATTCTGCCTTCACAAAATAAGTTTGAGCCTATAAATTGTTTATTGCTTACTGTTGTACACAGTTTCATTTATACAATTTTTCTAGCAACAACCAAGTCTCCTTTCTCGCTGATTAAACACCCTTATTCGAATTTGAAGTTTAAAAAGAAACATAACTTCCTCTAACTCAAAGTGAAATTAGGTTTAAGTCACAGACAGTCCAATTGGAAGGAAGGACGCCACCGTGTGGCTATACCCTGTTAAGTCAGCGCAACACTAAATCCCTACTCCCTTTCTGATTAATTCTTTTATTTGGATAACTCCCACTTAGAGATTAATCATTATAGGGTAAGATTTTTGATTGGCTTTCTTTTATTTGATTTTCCTTACAGGCTTATTTAAATTTCATTTAAACTTGCTTTGAATTTAATTTGAATTAAGTTGAGCTTCTAATTTTTTTATTTTATTTTATTTTATTTTATTTATAATTTTATTTTAATTTTTAATTTTTAATTTTTAATTTTAATTTTTAATTTTAATTATTTTTTTAATTAAAAATTATTATTATTATTTTATTTTTATTTTATTTTATTTATTTTTTTATTTTATTTTTTATCTCTGCAAAAGTTTTCTTTTCCCCTCCCATTGGGAATAAAGCTCAGTCTGGTAATTACAAACGGTATCAAAGGTGCTTTTTGTTTTATCACTACTTGACAGAAACTTTTGCCTTTTTGCTAAATTGCTCTTGATATTTAAACTTCCACTTCCTACTCACCTACAATCAAAAGGCCTTTGATCCGGTGAACAGGGGAGCTTTTAATTCATTTTAATTCCACCTGTTTACCCTCTTTGTGTATCCATTGTAGGGCTCACGCGTCCGAGGTGCATTGAGAATCGTCACAGGCTGGTCTCCGGAGGGGGGGGTGGCCCGACCGACGTAACCGGCACCGGCTGTGTGTGAGTCTCGGTTTCTTGTATCTCTGTCCGCGGCTGTGGCACGCAGTGGCGACATCAGCAATTCGACACTCCAAAGAAGTCAACCAGTTCAGCTCACGCACGCAAGGCAATCTCTGGGACTAATCCCTAAACCGGGGCCTGAGCGGGGCCACTCTTGAAAAAGAGGGTTCTGGGGACGTTCCGATTTTGCTGCGCGGGCTGGCGGTTGATGGACTGGTGTGTCGGGTTGTGTTTAAAGTCATAAGCTGTTTGAGTGGGCGCAACGCGACACAGAGTGGCAGGGGACCGGGGACACAGCAGTGGGTGTTTGGAAGCGTTTGAAAGGCCAACCACACCGCTGGGTTTCCACTTGAGCGACCTCAATTCACCCCGGATGAGCTAAATGGGATAACCCATAGTACAAGCCGAATTTTAGTATATCTTGAGCATTAAGCCTATTAATTTTCCCTAACACTCCCGGCGCGCACGCTGACATTCCTTTCATTACAGACCAATTCATCTTGTGTTTGTTTCCACTGTGCTCTTTCCTATCCTCACTGTTGGACTATCACGTTTGTGTTTCTTTCAGTTCACCAAGAGACCCCAAGGAGAATTAGATAGTCCCGGGACGACCGAGCAGCAGTTCACCAAGTGACAACCAGGGCTACCGCCCACCTAATTGTCTGAATTGTCTAATTATCTAACTGTCTACATCAGTTAGCCAAAATTCCCAGCTATCCGTACGATAGCTCGTTAGCTTAGAACAAGCTTGCATTGGCTCTCTCTCTGTGTGTGTGTGTGTGTGTGCTGTGTTTCTCTCTTCCGCAGTAATGTCCCGTGCCCCCAGCCCTGCCGTCCCGTGGGACCGCCTAACGACATGGCTGGAAGCGCTAACGGCCACCAGTCAAGGAAGTCTGGTGCAACTGAGCCAGGAGCAACTGGACACCGAGCTAGACCAGCTGATGACACACGACCCCACGCACAGCTACTCCAACAAGGAAGTGGCCAAGATCCTCGGAAGCCTCGCCCACGTCCTCATCGCACAGGCACGTCTAAGCGAAGGGAGCTACGACAACCTGGAACAGGAGGCAGCAACGCTAAAGCTTCAAGCCAGGGAGGCCCGGAGAGACCAAGCCCTCACCCAGCTTCGTCTAGATCAGCTTCTAGACACAGAGAAAGACGACGAAACAGACAAAGAACAAAGAAAAGAAATAGAAAGACTTCAAAAGACCCTGAAGGAGCTCCGTCGTGACACCGACCGACGAGTACAGACAGAGAAAGACGCCAGGAAACAACTCGACGAAAAGCTTCGGCGTGGCGAATCCCTCCTGGAGAGAACCACTGATGAACTTAAAGACAGAGACATTAAAGCTAAAGTCTATGCAAAACATTTGCAGTCGGCACAAGCCGAGATCGACGAGCTCATCCAGCAAAGACACGAGCTCAAAGATGAACTTGACATGGTGCAAAGAGAACTGAGACAATCATATATAGTGCAACGTTACCGGAAGGGGGAAACACACAACACACAGTTTCCCCTGACCAGTTACTCCGCACATTTTAGCCACGAAGCAAGAGCTACGAGGGGGGACGACAGCCCCCTGTTTAAAAGATCACCCGCCAGTCTCCACGAATCCCCGTCAGCAGCAAAGGAAAGGACGCCCTTCCAGGAAGTCAAGGTCAACAGCCACGAAGCTTCAAAGAACCTTGACAAGCTGGCCAGAAATATTCCTACCTTCAGCCCAGACCTGGCAGGAGGACACGACGTCCACGCATACTTAAAAGACATAGACTTTTATTTGCAAACTGTCGCTCACGCGAACAACTGGGACAGACTGTACCTGCTCAGGGCCACGTCTAATCGTGACGTACGCAGCTTTCTGGATCGACAACCAGAGGCCATCAAAGCGGACTACTGGCATCTACGACAAGCTCTAATTCGTGAGTACTCCGACCCCGAGTCAGACCAGGGGTTCATCACTGCCATGGACCTCAAGCAAGCTCGACGTGAGACCTCACAGAACTTTTATAACAGACTGCGACATGCCTACTTCGGGACACGTAACGACCCAGGCATGGAGGAGGACATCAACTTCAAAACTCTTTTCCTCCGAAACCTGCACCCTACCATCAGTTACCACCTGGGGGTGCTGGCGTGCCCGCGCAGCATGGGCACGCAACAGTTAAGAGACTTGGCTCACAAAGCTTACGTCAAACAGAAAACCATTTCTGAAAAGACTGTAAAACAGCCCACCATCTGCCCTGTCTCTGTGCACCACCCAGAGCTAACCCTAGAGGGCGCCAAACAGAACCACAGTTACCAACCCGTCAACAGAGAGTCCAAACCACTCCAAGCCAGCAGAGGGCAGCGTGGTCATAATGGCGACCGTCCACGGTACCAGAGCGATCGCTCTGAAGGAGCCTGGGACCCGCCTCGCCCAGAAAGCCAGCGAAGAGGCCACTCTCGACGGGACAATGGTAGGCCCAGACCTGAACCCACGTCTGGCAAAGAAAGTGTAGCTGCTTCTGAAGTTACAGAGCTCATAAAGATCCTGAAAGAGCTCCTCCGACAGAAACCTCACAAGGAAGACAAGAAGGACGGACCAGGTACAGCACGACTAGACATGATACCTGAAATCAACCTTCCCGCCCTTCCTGCAACTGAATCATCCACCCTGAACACTGTTCCCCAATCACGGACGAGTGTACTAACTGTTGCACACCCACACGTCAGCAGCACACCCACACGACAGCTGACAGCAACAGCCTCTAATCAAGACAGCATCATGGGACAGCCCAGCGCACCAGAAAGCGCTGCTTTGATTGTTTGCACGCATAATGAGACACTTGACACATATCCAGACGGCTTATCAAGCAACACACAGGTCCCCACACCAAGACTCCTGGGAAACCTAATCGAGAAGGGGATGGCTCGAAAACTCTATCTGACTATCACTATGGAAAGGGAATTTAAGCTCGAAGCCCTAGTGGACACTGGCTCCGACCTCACGCTTATATCCGCCCAACTGTTTGAAAGACTCAGATTTGAAGCACAGAGGAAAAATCGCACCCTTAACCTTCACACTTGTAAGCTAAATGTGCAGTCGTATAGCCAAAATGACATCCAGCTCAAGCACGTAGCTTCCATCCACCTGACAATTGGACCTATGAGGCTGATACACCCAGTCTATATCTCCCCTATGAACACTTATCCGTTTCTCATCGGAAAAGACCTGCTGGACCGCTTCGAACCCGTACTGGACTTCAAACAGCTGAAAGTCTGGGCTCAAGTGCGTGACCCTCTGCCCCTTCAGACACACACATCGTCTGAGCAAGACTGTCAAGTCACAGAGGTCACGGGAACTCCCACAGAGCCAGACTGCCAGGCCACAAAGGCCACGGGACCCCCTACAGCACACTGTGACAACACAGCCTCAGCCCCAAAGCCAAGTTCAAGTTCGCTACTTTGCACATTTCAGCTATCCAAAGACTCTGATGCCTTCTGCCCCCAGGTCATGAATGACCTACAGCTGAATGACATTATCACAACGAACAGTATCCCTGCACTGTGGGCAGACAACTCAACCAAAAGTCTACCACTGTGCAATGCAATCAGTAGAAACACAACACACGGCGACATGTGGGCACCCCCGAACCCCACATCCTGCCCCATTGTTGCAGTGCTAACCCACAGCAAGCGATCGACACCGGCTACAATGCCGGCCTTGCAGCTGCTATCGCTAACTCCGCAAATTTCCAACAACGATATTGCGGATATGCAAACCTCTGACACTGCAATAAAGACAATTCTTGACCACCTCTCAGACCCCTCCAACCACCCTATCACTGACTCTGAGCTCATTGATGACTCTAGCCACAAGCATCTACATAACTCCAGACACATGATGCGTATTATGGACAACATTCTCTGGTGTGCACCCGATGGCAACACAGCGCCACAGCTTGTAATGCCACGGTCGCAAAGGGGGGTGATGCTAATGTACGCCCACAACACACCATGTGCTGGACACCACGGCACCAGAGCCATGTATGACACACTGAAACAGGTGGCATATGGGCCTGGGATGCATCAAGATGCAGCAGAGTATGTTAGAGAAGGGCTAGTTCGCTGCCAGTTCCAACCAGCAAACCCGAACCACAGAGCCCCACTGCAACACAGAGGGACCACGTTCCCATGGTCAAACCTACAAATCGACCGGGTAGAACCCCTGCCCAGGTCCACAAAAGGCAAAAAGTACTTTCTCACAGTGGTGTGCCAGTTTACCAAGTGGGTGGGGTGTCAACCAGCACCCAACGACACCGCCCAGACTACGGCATACCCCCTGATGAATCACAGCTTTTTCCTGTCAAGATTGCCACTGAGAATCAACTCAGACAGAGGCATCCACTTCACTACTGAGGCCATGCAACAGATCTGGAAATGCCTAAGAAACGCGGCCGTGATCATGCTCCTGTGCCTCCAGACAATCAGAGGCCAGCCACCACCAGACACCATCACACCGGGTCCAGCCTCGGGCATCGTACTGAGAGAGCAACCTGGACTGCTGATCACCAACTGCAAATGAATCCTCAAAAGAAAGACGTACTCTCCTGAACTTCACATCAGCAGCGCAAGCTCCTCCAGCCCTGCACACAAACGCAAAAGGGGGGAGGAGCCCAAGCCCTCTGCCTAACCTTACACCAGCTTCAAGAACCTTCTCCTCCAACACCAGTTAGTCACCTTGTAGGCAATACTGCCAAGCCCCACACTATGTCATGCATGTGATTTGAGAAAGAAGGCCTTAAACGAACACAAGGCCGCCTCTGAAGGGATTCTCAAAACCCCAATGACTTTGAACTTTGAAACAGAGAAACCAAAGTGGATCACCAGAAGGCACCCAGCCTGGCCACAATGCGAGGCACCCTCTGAAAAGTTCCTAGTCAGCATAGGACATAAAAGTGTCAAGATGCAGTCCATCTTCCTAGGCAGGAGACCTAAAGGACTGACTGGCCATTGCGAGGAACATGGTTCCACCCAGGGCTGCAGAAAGCCCACAGCACACCTGCACCACACAAACGGACTTCTGGATGACAGGTGACGCACCGTCAGGGCACCTGCTGCCTCGACACCTGCTGCACAAGCACAGAGACCTGAACTGGGCTACTGTCTGCCTTATCTGCCGTGGAAAGACCATCACGTCAGGAGACACAAACAACTGGAGCCTAACATGGCTATGGTGTGTCTGATCTTCCTGAACTTTTGATATCGCTCGTTGTTGTCCATAGGAGGGACAACAACTAGCGAAAGGGGGGATTATGTAGCGACTCGGGCGAATCAAACACACAATCGCCAGTTACATTTAACAAATATGTTTTGAAAGTTGTGCTCACTAGCATACCTTCCCCCCAACACAACAGAGGGAGATTCTTCAGTCACCCTGGAAACCATCTGATAAGGTGTTTTTATGGCCCCGAAAGGAATTTGGCCACATGAAGTTTCAGACACAAAGACACAGAGCTTTTGCCTCAAATTATAGACAAACCATCTATAAATGAACATGCACCCCAGGACATTATATGTAAACACATAACTGTTTTGTAAAATGTTTCTTCTGTATGGTATTTTGCATCTTTTTGTCTGTGTCTTAACAAAGTACTAGTTCAGATAACCTCATATATGTCATGTCTCCTATCAAATTAATGCTCACTTCACGACTTACACTTCCATGTATATCACTTATTCAGAAAATGCAATGTGTGTTTGTTGCATTAATTATAGTATGAAGACTCAGAGACCCACTGAGTCGAACTTTCAAACAAAGAGCCATAAATCTGCTGAGGAATTTCCCGCCGGGAAATCCCAACAATCTCATTGGTTAAGTCTAACCCTGGAGGGTGGGACTACGGCCAGACCATAAAAGGAGGACCTCGGATGCCCTCCTCCTCACTCTCTTCTCTTCTCCGAACATCTCCTGCTCTTACTTCTTCAACTCTCTGTGGGAGCCAACACCCACGGGGGGGGGCTGGCACTTAAGCCATGCCACCAATGCAGGCCCTCCAAGCAGGCCTCAGCCCTTCCAAAAATCTTCTCTTCTACAATCCGATCTTCAAGAACACGAAGCATCGCTAAAGCAAACAGCCGCTTCCCTCCCAACCTCGGAAAGGACCGCCGGACCGCCGGACCGCCGGACACGCAGACACACATGCACACAAGCGAGAAGCCAAAACGAAACCAAAAAGAATGCAAGTATTATCTTCCAAATTCAACTGCTGTAAAGAGGGTGTGTTATTTTCCCGTTGGGATAAATTAACTCCGTGAAGGTCGTATCTGGTGAATTGAAGGAAAGTTGGTTCTCACCCTCCCCCACTCTCTTTGTCTCTCTCTCTCTCTCACTCTCTTTCTCTCTCTCTCTCTCTTTTATCTCTCTCTAACTTCAGTCTATTCATTATTCTCTTTTATGTATTCTTTCGTTAATATCTATACTTCTACTCTCTTGATGCATATTTAGTATGTACTTTCTGTGTGAATTGTAGTGTTATTTTTAGTCTGTGTTTATTAAACCTTCAAAAGACATTTAATGAGTTGAATCTGTTATTCTGCCACATACACAAAGTCAATGAAACTTGCGATCTAAACGTTACCTAACTGCTTATGCTACTATGTTAGTAAAGTAAACTGTATGACCATTTGAAATATTGAACTTATCCTGATCAGTAAAGTTAATGTTTCTTATGCGCTCGTAAAGCAGTAATCCCTTTATTGAGAATTGATTTGAAAAGTCTATAACTAATTTGCAGGACAAACTTAGTAGGATAATTTCAAGCAATTCCGTAAAGGGTTACTTGTATTTAATTAAACAATTTTCCCTATCGGAAAATTTTAATACGTAATGAACAACTGGCAAATCATATTCATAAATTCATGAATATTGAATATTAAATCCCTTTTGAGTTAATTATTCCCCGAGACATTAAACTCATTAGTCGTTGTTGTTACAATTGCCTGGTCCAAACCAGAGTTTAGTTGCTCCCCTTGCCCCCGCTGGCTTGTGTTCACATTATACGTGACATTCTTTCTGCTTGCACTATGTCAGTCACGCTTGTCAGGAAACACAGTGTATTGAATCATACATTATCAATAGTGGGATACTTCCGCAATTATGTATCTTAGTATGACTGTGTCCATATCAGCAGGGAACTTTGGTTAGGTTTAAAGCTAAACTAGCAGGGCACTGGCCCTTCAGGTCTGGCATTGAAAAGCCCTGCCCAATATCCACCAAGTGACTCAAATAGTTTTCTGTAATATCATAATGTCTTTTCAACATTATTAGCTCATTGTTATCTTAAGGTCATGTCTTAAAAACTTTCAAGCTGGTATTTATTAAACCTCTTAATCAAGCTTAATCCAAGAGAATTAGTTAATTACAGACTTATCTCAAATCTCCAAATCACGTCAAACATTCTAGAATAAATAAAAAGTAGTAAGTGTGCTGTAAAACCACATTCTTACATCTTAAAAATATATCTAAATTATGACACATTCACTCAATGCAAAATGCTGAACAGTTAGTACATGCGTTCATGAGCTCAAGGCTAGATTATTGTAATGCTCTACTGGGTGGTTGCCCTACTCGCTTAATAAACAAACTCCAGCTGGTCCAAAATGCAGAAGTTCGAGTTCTTACTAAAATCAGGAAGTATAATTATATTCATCCAGTTCTGTCAACACTGCACTGGCTCCCTATTAAACATTGCATACATTTTAAAATCTTACTTATTACTTAAAAAGCACCCAGTACATAAGCAAGCTCTAACACATTATACTCCATCACGTCTAATGCGGTCTCAAAACTCTGGCCAGTTAATAATACCCAGAATAACAAAATCAAATGCAGGATCCTTTTCCTATTTAGCACCTAAACTCTGGAACAGTCTTTCTAGCATTGTTCGGGAAGCAGACACACTCTGTCAGTTTAAATCTAGATGAAAAACATACATACAGAACATTGTCAATATCTATTAATCAAATCAGTTAAATGATTGTTAGGCTGCATTAACTACTGTAATTCCTGTTTCTTAATGAAACGTCTTATTAAAAACAAGTTAAATATGTAGTGCCACAGGGCTCAGTGTTAGGTCCTCTGGTTTTCCTTTTGGAGACGTAATCAGGAAACAAAATTAGTTTTCATTGTTATGTCAAAGGTTTGCATTTCATTGTGTTCCAGTTTAGTGAACTCTGACATGCAAATTCATATCACATGAAGTCATGCAAGAAACATAAGATTGATACATCACAGCATGACATCTTAGCTGAATTAAAAAAGCACAAACTTGCATAAGAGCTGTGTAGCACTGTTTAAAGAACAGCAAAACAGTTGTAGAACTGCATTCTTTAAAGGGGTAATGAATTGAGAAATCAACTTTCCCTTGAGCTTTTGATATATAAAAAGGTCATGGTAATATAAGATTATCCTGCAAGTTTCAGATCTTAAAACGTCATTGTTAGTCAAAGAAAAGCTTTTATAGACACCAGGCCCAGCAAACGGTCCTGTGCTTTATACTGACGTCAGTGCGCGACGAAACGCCTCTACAGAATCTACAGCTCTTCTAACCCAGTAGCCCCGCCCACCAACTCATGGGATCATGCAAGCCAGCAGCAATAAACATGCTGAAGAATATAGCAAGATATTGCACTATTCCGGGTTGTGGAAGAACACATTCGCTGCATAAGCTTACTTCGGATCCTAATATTAGGAATGTGTGGTTGAACTTTATTTTTAATGAAGTTCCAGCTGACGTGGAGGAGACAGTGTTCACTTATTTCACTGCGGGATCATTTGTAAACAAATCTCACAATGCTTTTCTTCTATATTGGATCTGACAGGAGGAATGGAGCAACACACATGTGAGTAAAACGTGTTTTTTATATGTAATAGTATTGCATTGTTATAGATCGTTTTGCTTATGTGTACGTGTCTAACAGAACATACCTTTAGCACGCTGGACTCAGACATGTATGGACCAGGGCTCGCAAAGCCCAACGTCCCAGCTAGGGCTGTGTGTTTTTCTGATGGGCTACCAAAATGGAAGCCTGTCTATCAGGCTGATGAATTCATTAATATTCCTTTTGTTCTGTTGTTCTCTCTCTCTCTTGACTTGACATTAGAAGGGCGCGCTCACACTCGTGTATGTGTGCGTGCCTGGTTCGTGCTTCTATGGACCGATCGTGTGGACCATGTAATACAAAAAATAATAGTCCAATTAATCGCGGGTAGATGAGAAATAAATCATTGTGTTTGTTTGATAAAGACGTACTTGAATCATCCCGTTTGCCGCTTTCAAAACAACCCCTCCCTCATGTGAACTGAACTGATAGGGGCAAAGATATTACAGGAGCTGAAGCTCATTAAATACACAAATCTTATCCAATCCTAGCTGTGGGCGTTTACTTCCAAGTCTCCAGTGCGGCACGCCCATCGAAATCCAGCGTTTTGAAAAAAGCCTCAAAACCAGTGTAGAAAATAGCCCATTACTTATTAGTTATGATGTTTTTGAATGTAAAAACCACACCAACGTCATTAGTTGACCTCAGACAACATTATATAAAAAAAAGCCAGTATATATATATATATATATATATATATATATATATATATATATATATATATATATATATATATATATATATATATATATATATATATATATATATATATATATATAATAAGTTATGGCATATGCTTTTCAATTCTAAAGCTAAAAAGCTATTTCATGCATTCATGACCTTAAGACTAGATTACTGTAATCGGTCTGGGTGGGTGTCCTGCAGGGTTATTAAATACACTTCAGGTAGTTATTATTGCAGTGCTACTAGAACAAGGAAATGTCATATCAGTCAATTTTATTGTCACTACATTTATATATACGTACATTTCAAGTTACTTATAAAGTTTTGAATGGCTCCTTAGTACCTAAGTGAGCTAAGATCACACTATAGTTCATCATGTTCATTTTGGTCATTTAATAACACCAAGGATATCAAACCTCTCTGCAGTAGGTAGATTCTTTTCATATTGGGCTCTGAATCTCTGGAATAACCTGCCCAGAATTGTTCATGATTCAGGCCAGTAACAGAACCATCTCTTTACCCCAAAATAATAATAATAATAATAATAATAATAATAATAATAATAATAATAATAATAATAATAATAATAATAATAATAATAATAATAATAATAATAATAATAGATTGTTGAATAACAATCAACACATAAAAGCTTTTCTGAACAGAAAACAGCTGATGGTGGAAGTCTCTTTAAGCTCCACAGTACACTGTGGTCCACTCTATGTTTTACATTTCTCCCAGCGCTAAAGGCTTTATTGCTACATATTCCCAATTCGGCAGTGTCCCGAGGATGTCGCCGAGGCATGACGCGCAGCTGAAGACCAGATGGAGGGGATTGCTGCAGCCCCATGCAGGAGGCAAACTATGTTTTCTGGGCACTTCTTTGGACATACCGGGGTTGCGCAGAAGTCCAAGCGGCCGCAATGCAAGACGTAACAGCGACGCAGCCGAGACTCAGCAGCCGAGAAGCGTAACATCTCAACATCACGCCGGACGCCGATGATGCCAGCCTGGAGCCAACACCAATCAACCGGCAAACTCAGCCAACATGCAGTTCAAGCCCGAGGGAGACCCCCAGTGAGCAGCCAACACCCAGAAGAGAGAGCAGCTGCAGTGAGCAACATCAAATGTCCTTCAAACGAGAAGCAACCGCAAGAATTCAAACAAAAACAGCAGAGAAGTCGTGAAAAACAGCAAACAACGAACAACGTCCTCTCAGTGGCTGCCAGCAATCAGCAACAGTCCCAATTGTAGCTTTGACTATTTCACTAGTCATGGTCATAATAAAATAAAATAAAATCTAAATCTAACAGTAGAGTTAACTTGATTTTGGGTGAAGCGGCAAACAGACAACGCCTCTCCCCCTTGTTGCTAGGCAACTCCAAATATATACCTAATTTATCACCTAAACACATGGTTATGCTGCATTAGTTAGGTCAACTGAAATCGAAAACACTTCTTATATAAAAAAAAATCATAATTATTATGTGAAGGGCATCTGTGCTTATATGAGTAATTTCATATGAATCATTAATTTAAGGTTCACTGCTGTTAACAGTAAGCTGCCATCAACATTATAGGAGGGACTTTACAAACAACACAGGATACTCAATCAAACTGCACCTCAGCAGACAATATGGGACAGACCTTATAAAGACTTATGTATTTTTCAATCGTTGTTCTTAGCTTTCTAATTTTCTTTCACAGAACAACCTGCTGAATGACAACCAATTTGGCTTCAAAAGCTGACATTCTGTCATGCTTTCTTTGACATCGTAAATCACTAGATCCTCCCTGAACTGGTCATTACAAAAACTGCACTTTGCTGGCTTATGTCCTTCAAAATTTCAAGGAGTCATCAGCTAACCCCATCCACTAACCACAGGAGTGCCTCAAGGTTTGGTCCTTGGCCCCCTCCTCTTCTCCATTTACGCAGCCTATCTCTTGTATCGCTTGCTGCTCTTTAAGAAATCTTGGCCAAGAAAAATCTATGTTGACATGATTTAGTCCTGAGAATAGATTCCTTGCCAGCCCAACTACAATTTCACTGTACAGATGGACTCAACAACACTAAAATCAGCCAGGTTAGCCAAGAATATGACCCACTAAACTTGACAAATGTAATGCTCCTTTCACCTAGTGCAAATACACATCTGAAGATAATCCAGAACACTGCAATGTGCAACATTACACCTCTTGTACTACACTCTTTTAGTCCTCTGGTTACCTGTAGCTGCCTGCATCAAATTCAAGTCTTTGACATTGATTTCCCTCCAATCCTCTGCCATCAGTGAGATGTGAGGTACAAAGTTGCTTACTCGAACCATGTATGTATGTATGTTCTTCTGTGGTGGAACACGTTTCTAGCCTCCATCCAATCTGTTCACCATCACGGTGAGACCTCTATGTTTATTTGAAACCATGTGGAGCCCAGCTGGCCAGGATGTTTAAGAACTAGTCACGATACCTCAGTATAATTTTTGTGGTATCTGACTGGCATCTCCATCACAGAGAACATTTACAAATATGTGAGATTTTTCAAGCCACGAAGAACAACCTTGTTCGGCCATTAAAAACGTACAATGATTTTGTCCAGGAAGTCACACTGAATTAGTCATCATGTTATCTTCATCTTTTACTGTAATCTTTCAAATAAAGAGTGCAGATGGAACAGATTCTGTGCATACAATAGACAAATAGTGCTGTTAAACGAGCCATACTTTTGTCATTCTTAAGTTCTAAAATAACAGACATATAGGGCCACTGTGCATTTAGTTTCAACTAAGTTGTGTTTTTTGGATTTAACAAATTCTTAATTCCAGGCAGTATGAAAATGATCTGACACTTTCTATTACTCTCAATAACTCTTAAACGCTTGCAGTGATCCATTCTGAGAACAAAAATCTGTCAGCCGACATAGTTCTTTATAGGCTACTGTTCAATAAAATAGATTGCTTTCTCAGACATCGAGGTTATTGCATTGTAAAAACAAATTACCTAATCAAAACCATTTGAGAGCTGTGGCTTTCAGGAGAGTACTTGGACTACAATAAAATACGCTGATCACTAGGCCAGCTGCGTCTTTGTTTTGTGGTCGTTGTGGGGAACCGATTTAACTGGCTCTCACACTTTACTACATCACAGGTGGGGCACATGAGTCCAACACCTGCGAAGGGGAGTGAGGCTGACCACTGAAAACATACGCTTAACTCCTTAAACTCAGTTGCAGATTTAGCACTTCCTGGGTCTGACATTCCAAGACTGAAACCAAGAAAAACAATTTGGGGAAATTTCTTCCCTCTCTGAGGGTTCAGGTTCAACTTTATGAGAGAAAGGTAAAAATTGTGCTCTAACCTCGACAGCCTCAACAAGTTTTTGGCCACTATCATCAGCCTCGGTCTGGCTTAATTTTCTTATTCATTCTTCTGAAATGAACTTTCCACATACATAAACACTGAACGCAACCCCCTACAGGTTCACAGTTTAGCAGAGATATAAAAGTATGCACAGTATTTGAGAGAATATGCCAGAGGAGGGGTGAGACAAAGGTCTTAGTTAAGGAGGGCTTACCCCATCTGTGACCCGTCCAGCCCGGCTCTGGCTGTTTGGGGGCGTTCCTCGAGTGTTCCAGGTCACCTTGTAATGGTGGACCACCAAGTCGCTCTCCTTGGGGGCCTCCCACAGGACCAGAACACTCACTGTGCCATTAGGGTGAACCGTCTGGTTCCCTGTTCTGGCATTCTGTGGGGTCTCTGGGGGAAACGGATCTGAAACAGAGATGTGAAGGTGCTTCTGTCAGACCACTGCTTTTAATCACACTCTTGTCAGTTTATTTGTGTTCACCCAACATGCCCTGAAGTGAACCAGAAGAAACAACCGAACATATGCACAAGACAGGATAACAAACAAGACAAACAAGCAAGACAAATAATTGATGGGCAGCTTTATTGCTCATGTGACATGTTCAGGGATGTGATTTTTCAATATTTACATGGATTTTTTTTTTCTTTTCTTGCTAACAGTTTATAATCCAATAAATGCAGCTCCATCCACGCAAGTGCTGTGAGTTTGGGTTGTTAAGAGAGCTGGCGTTCTTGAAATCTTTAGTGTTTCTTGACTCCATGTGGAGTGTTTTCACAAGCCACTGGATTATTTAGCAGGGATAAAGGTGTGTGTGTGTGTGAGTTTGTGTGTGTTCTTGTTTAACCTACACTGCGAGGACCAATATCCCCACAAAGATTGTAAAACTGAAAATGTTTGACATTAGTCAGGCCCCAATGCTTATAAAACAGTGAAATTAGTTTTTTTTATGAATGTAAAAAGACAGAATGTTTTCTGTAAGGGTTGGGTTTAGGGGTAGGGTTATGGTATATAATATATCATTATATACAGGGTTTGATTTATTGGGGGGAGGGGGGATATCCACCCTTCTAGTCTATGTATCCCTGCCTCTGTTGAATTATTTTTTATCACTGGTGCAGTGAGTACAAAAAACCACAAACCACCAACAGACAAATGTCGTCAAATGTTCTGTCCAATCAAAATGCTCTCTATAATCTAAAGCCCGCCCCCTACACTGCTGAAGCTGTGGCTGAAATCGGTCAGGAGTTGTTAGGCACATAGCACACTATATATGTGATAGGAAACACATATCAGGAAGCAGACAAACTGGCTAAACCAACCATCTGCTAGCTGTCTCACGTCACCAAAGTCAGCTAAACCCCCCGAGATTATTGTTACAAACATGAGCCACGTCTGAAAGGTAAAGGGGGAGGTGTTGCTGTAATTTATAATAATATTTTCATTATTACTCAGAAGTCTAGTTTCAAATATAATTCCTTTGAAGTTTTGTTGCTTTGTGTAATGCTATGTAATGTAAATGATAAATCCCGTTTGACATTTGAGTTGGCTACTGTATACAGGCCACCAGGGCACAATACAGACTTTATCAAAGAATTTGCTGGTTTTGTATCAGATTTAGTATTAGCTGTAGATAAAGTACTAATTGTTGTTGATTTTAATATTCACGTAGACAATGAAAAAGACGCATTGGGATTGGCATTGAGAGACATTCTAAACTCTATTGGAGTTAGACAACACGTATCGGGACCCACTCATCGCCTTAATCATACTTTAGATCTAATAATGTCACATGGAATAAATGTTGATACTGTTAAAATTCTGCAGCAGAGCGATGACATCTCAGATCATTAACCTAATATCATGTATACTTAATTTACCTAAGGCTGCAAAGCCATCCCCTCGCTTCAAATATGGCAGGACGATAACCGCTGCGACTAAAGATTGCTTTGTACATAATCTTCCTCATCAGTTCCATCTCCTCAGCATTACAGATAGCCAAGAGGAACTTGATGCTGCAACAGAAACTATTGACTCTCTCTTTACTAGCACTTTAGACATAGTTGCTCCCCGGCGCTTAAAGAAGATTAAAGCAAATAATCCAACGCCGTGGTACAACGAGCACACTCGGGCCCTTAAAACAGCAGCCAGAAAAATGGAGCGCAGCTGGAAGAAAACAAAATTGGAGGTTTTTCGCAATTTGTGGAAAGAGAGCATGATGGCATATAGAAAGGCCATAAAAACTGCTAGATCTGCTTATTTCTCAACTCTTTTAGAAGAAAACAAACACAACCCTAAGTATTTATTCGATACAGTGGCTAAATTATCAAAAAAATAAAGCTTCAACTTCTGATGTTTGTAAACAACACAGCAGTAATGACTTTATGAACTTCTTTACTAGTAAGATTGATAATATTAGGAATAAAATTATAACCATGCAGCCGTCTATTACAGTATCACTTCAGACAGAGCATTGTAGTGTCACTGAGGAAAAATTACACTCATTCACTACTATAGGAGGAGAAGAATTGGCTAAACTTGCTAAATCATCAAAATCAACAACATGTATGCTTGACCCTATACCGACTAGGCTATTAAAAGAGATACTTCCAGAGGTCATAGATCCTCTGCTTAATATCATTAATTCATCTTTGACATTAGGATATGTACCGAAAACTTTTAAGTTGGCTATAATTAAACCACTTATTAAAAAAACGCAACTTGATCCTAAAGAATTAGTCAATTACAGGCCAATCTCGAATCTACCGTTTCTATCAAAAATACTAGAAAAGGCCGTGTCTTCACAATTATGATCCTTTTTAGAAAGAAATGGTATATGTGAGGATTTCCAGTCAGGATTTAGACCGTATCATAGTACTGAGACTGCTCTAATTAGAGTTACAAATGATTTACTCTTATCATCTGATCGTGGTTGTATCTCTCTATTAGTGTTACTCGATCTTAGCGCTGCATTCGATACTATCGATCACAATATTCTTCGTAATAGAATCGAAAATTATGTTGGCATTAGTGGAACTGCTTTGGCATGGTTCGTACTTATCTGACCGTTATCAGTTTGTAGCAGTAAATGAAGAGATGTCACACCGATCACAAGTTCAGTATGGGGTACCGCAAGGCTCAGTGTTAGGACCGTTGCTCTTCACCCTGTATATGCTACCACTGGGAGATATCATTAGGAAGCATGGCATTAGTTTTCATTGTTATGCTGACGATACTCAGCTCTATATTTCCTCACGCCCTGACGAAACCTACCAATTCACAAGATTAACGCAATGCATAGCTGATATAAAAAATGGATGAATAGTAATTTCATGCAACTTAATTCAGATAAAACTGAATTTTTAATTATTGGACGGAAAAGCTCCACAAGTAGTAACCGAGAATACTGTCTAACACTCGATGACTGCTCTGTCAAGCCCTCGTCGTCAGTGAGGAACCTGGGTGTGCTCTTTGATACCCATCTTTCATTTGAAAGCCACGTTTCTAGCATCTGTAAAACTGCAATCTACCATCTTAAAAATATATCTAAATTACGGCACATGCTTTCAATGCAGAATGCTGAACAGTTAGTACATGCGTTCATGAACTCAAGGCTAGATTATTGTAATGCTCTACTGGGTGGTTGCCCTGCTCGCTTAATAAACAAACTCCAGCTAGTCCAAAACGCAGCAGCTCGAGTTCTTACTAGAACCAGGAAGTATGATCATATTAGTCCAGTTCTGTCAACACTGCACTGGCTCCCTATTAAACATCGCATACATTTTAAAATCTTGCTTATTACTTACAAAGCACTGAATGGTTTAGCTCACCGGTACTTAAGCGACTTTTAACACATTATACTCCATCACGTCTATTGCGGTCTCAAAACTCTGGCCAGTTGATAATACCTAGAATATCTAAATCAACTGCAGGCGGTCGATCCTTTTCCTATTTAGCTCCTAAACTGTGGAATAGTCTTCCTAGCATTGTTCGGGAAGCAGACACACTCTGTCAGTTTAAATCTAGACTAAAAACACATCTCTTTACTATGGCATACACACATATAACATTTTTAACTTTCATTATTCAAATCAATTGACTGATTGTTAGGCTGCATTAACTAGGTCAGCCGGAACCGGGAACACTTCCCATAACACCTGATGTACTCGTTACATCATAAAAAGAGTGGCATCTACGCTAATGTTAGTCTCTCTGTTTATCCCGAGGTTTATCCCAAAACTGGGCCCTGTCCGGATCGGATGGTGGACCTGCCTGGACATGACCAACGCATCCTGGAGTGTCTGCTGAGCCGTGTCAATTGGTGTCTCCTACGAATTTGCCACACCGGCACGTCATGCTCAAAAACCCGTCTTAGGCGCAATAATTCCAATCTTTCATGTATTCATACTCTTGTGTAATCGACGCCCCATCCTAAATAAATTAGTCTCTTCCGTGATACCCTGAAATTTTGAATAATCCGATCTAATATGATTTCTGACCTGTAAGGTTGCCAGAATAATAATCATACACGGTGTGTTAATAGGCCAGAGGAGAACTGGCACCCCGACTGAGTCTGGTTTCTCCCAAGGTTTATTTTTCTCCATCATGCCCTGATGGAGTTTTGGTTCCTCGCCACTGTCGCCTTTGGCTTGGCTTGCTCAGTTGGGGACACTAAAATTATGATCAAAGTTATTCAACTAATTATACAAATAAAATTAATTAATTCGGTTTTATTTAATTCTATAAACTATAATACAGATATGTCAACGTTGTCGCTATATGATAAATTAAAATAAGCTGATAACATCACTGTTTTCTCCAGTACGACTGTACAGCCAAATCTAATTTTGTTGCAATATTATCCTGTTTGACACTGAGAAGCTGCTATATAAATAAAGTTGATTGATTGATTGATTGATAGGAAACGATTCAGCTTTCATTTGAGGCGAATAAGTGTTTTCACGTTAGTTTCACACACCGCAGCAGCGCACACACCCAAACGGCTCTGGTTGAAATTTAGACTACAGACACGAGAGCGCAGCGCGGATCATATGCGCGAGTCGGCGCAGACAACAAACATATCGACCCATTTGGATTCTGCACAGAATGCTGCATTTCAAAAGCGATATGGAGGAGATTATGATGATAAACAGTAAGAGGAAACTGGCTTTACCAAACAGAAATGCACACACGCACGCACGCACACACAGATCAGGCATACATTTTTGACCACTGACAGGTGAAGTGAATATCACTGATTATCTCTTCATCACGGCACCTGTTAGTGTGTGGAATATGTTAGGCAGCAAGTGAAAATTTTGTCTTCAAAGTTGATGTGTTACAAACAATGGGAAAGCGTAAGGATTTGTGTGAGTTTGACAAGGGCAATATTGTGATAGCTAGACGACTGGGTCAGAGCATCTCCAAAACGGAGATAATACGGTTAATACGGTTCCTTGTGAGATGAGACGGTCTGTTTCTGTTGATGTGGCAAGGAGAGGCACATGAGTTGAAAAGTGAGCGTGTATAAGTGTGCTAATGATGGATGTGGAGTGTGTCTACTGCCGCTGCTGAGAGAGCCACACATGATGCCGGTGATGCACGAATAACTCAGACAGAACAAGAGTGTAGACATAACATTCAGTCTGCGCTTCATTTTACTGTAAGCACACCCACCAGAACCTTAAAAACAGTTATGACTATAGATGTAGAAATATTCACCCATGATCGCGTACGCTTAGTTAAGAGCAATATAATAATTTAAATCTGTTACAAGAAGCACTTGCAGTCGCATAAACTGAAAAATTATAAGATACATAATAGATTTTTACATCTATGAAGAGTGGTGCATGTCTGTACAAAGCCCCATATGCCCAGGCCTTGCTAATCCCTTGGGAAAAAGAAGTAAACGTTTGTATACTTCTAATAATTACACTTTTGTAATGAAGAATTTGCCATTTAGTACATCTAAAATATTAATTTTAATTAAAAACAATGGAAAAAAATATGGAA